>NW_026623406.1:408953-437214 GCF_030028575.1 Malurus melanocephalus | reverse complement strand
GGATGTCCCGGGGGATGCTCGGGGTGCTCCAGGATGTCCCGGGATGTCCCGGGGGATGCTCGGGGCGGGTCCCAGACAGGACCCAGCCGGTGATGGAGGGTCTGGACCCGGCCGGCGCTCGGAGCCTCCCAGCTCTGGTCTCCCCAGGAATCCAAGAAGCATCTGGCCGGGCTGGGCGTGCTGGGGCTGGGCAACCTCATCACCGAGATCACCGCCAGCGAGGAGGAGAGCGCCGACAGCGAGGGAGCACACCTGGATGAGGAAGGTTTGGCATGGGATGGCTGTGCTTGGATGGCAGAGGGGCTGCAGGGTCACAGCTCTTGCTGGAGAGAAAAAAATCCACCTGGGTCTGCTGGGAATATCATTATCAGAGGCCCTGTCAAAGGCCTTCCCTTTTCCTCCTTGCCAGACTGAGTCCCAMAGTATGACCTGATTGATTTTGCACTTGTTCTCTTTAAATTTTTGYAAGTTTTTTTTTATTTGTCTCTCCTCCTTAYGAGTAAGTTTAGTCTGTGTTTGCCCCTGGGTTAAAAGAAGCCTCTTTAGCATGCAGTATTATAATGTCTCTTTCTTTTACTTCCGAACTTGTTAGACAGTTTCACTGAGTAAGTGGCAGATGTTCCTTGTGCTGAAGTTGGTTACTTACTAGTCTTTTAGGGGTAATTCAGAGCTATGGGAGCTTTTGGGTACAATGAGGGGAAAACTACTGGAGTGGGAGATGTTAATTAGATAGTTTTGCTCTTCTAAAGGAAGGATTTCAAAGGATTCATAAGTACTTASTGAAGTCTGGTGTTACTAATATGTATTAGGGTAAAGTTCTGTGTGACGAGGTTTCTGTTCCTCCTAGGCTGGGTTAAGAGCACTGAGGATGCTGTTGATTACTCAGACATCACTGAAGTGGCAGAAGATGAGAGCCGCCGGTACAAGCAGGCCATGGGCAGCCTGCAGCCAGCTCGAAGGCCAGGTAAAGGGGATCAGCATTGCAGCTCTGTCTGTAGGAGATGTTTTTGGGCACTGTGCCTTTTGACTACTTGCTTTAACATCCCATTATAACTTTAGTGAGACTGTTTTCACTGGGTGAAGCCACTGCTTGCCATCTTCCTTTCTTAAGGAATCAGCCCCTCATTGGAGTCACTTTAATCTTAACATCTCTTTCCTGTTTTACTCTTGAATTGAATTTTTTTTTAAAAGACTTTCTGCAGAAGGTACCTTGGTTCTTCTGTTAGTCCCAGGTGTCTCAGTCTGGACTAGAATATGCTTTCAAAAATAAGCAGCTTTTCCACTTCAGTAGCTGCTGGTGTAAATGCTAAATCTTTGCATGTTCTTTAAACGTGTCTTACACTTAACTTTTTTGGTGACTTACTGTGGTTAATGGAATATAAAGGTGATTTGGACTTTTTAACCCACGTTTTACTTACTTTTCTAGCAGCTTTATTTGCTCAATAATTTTTGAATGAAAAGAGATCATGGCAGAATATTTAAACACATAGATTTTAGCTGCTTCAGTCATCTTTCATCATCAGTTTTCTCTTYGTCTTTCTCTCTATTTTTTAAATTTCCATCTTGCAGATGAGTTTGTGCAGGAAACTGAACTCTTAAGAGTTTTCATCTATCTAGAAGATGAGAATGGTGTCTGTGCCATCAGGTTTCGGAAAGCATAAATGGAAAGGATGCCTGGTTTTGTTTTATTACCTGCTTAACACATAGTCTTGTCTCCTGCCTGGTTAGATGAAGATGAGGATGATTACGATGCTGACTGTGAAGACATTGATTCCAAGTTGATGCCGCCACCACCACCACCTCCAGTACCTGGGAAAAAAGAAGATGAGAAGGATGCAGCTGCCACTGGTGAGTGAGGACTTTCTTYTTCTCTCTGGCAATGTGAATGTCTGAAGGAAGCAAACGCCTCTGTGTAGCAGTTCTGYGGCACCACACATCACCAAAACTCAGCCTGCAGGCTGCATCTAAAGGTGAGTGTTTGTGATGTTACAGGATTGCCTGAAATCAAGGATGAAGTATTGTATTTCCAGTGACTGCTGAAATACCAATATTGACAATGAAACTGCTTTTTTATCTCATCCTCTCAGTTGTGGCTGGGGAATTCACCTGGAACGCTTAGGATAAAATGAACGGTTAAACCAGAATGGTACTCAGAACACCTGCACAGGCTTTGCTTTTGCATAACTTGGTATAAACAGTTGATGTGGCACTATGGGGTTATGCTAGGGGAGAGGGAGGAGACCTGTTTGTTTATGAGGTGCTTGTTCTATTGTAGTATCTGAAGATGGAGACGGTATCATTTTGCCCTCCATCATTGCTCCTTCCTCTGCTGCCTCCGACAAGGTGGATTTCAGCAGCAGCTCTGATTCTGAGTCAGAGATGGGACCTCAAGAAGCCAGGCAGGCAGAATCCAAGGAAGGCAAACTCACACTTCCTCTTGCAGGAATCATGCAGCGAGATGCTACCAAACAGTTGCCAAGTGTTACAGAGCTCTTCCCAGAATTTCGACCAGGCAAGGTATTGTAAGAGACACGTGGAAGAGGTGTGTGTCATGTAAGCCCTCTGAATATTRATTGTACAGTATTAAAGGGTATGTACTAAGTAATCACATAAATGTTCTTGCTYGCTCAATACTTTCTTTAGTTTCTGTGTGCTGCTGTTTCCAGGTTGCTCATCTAATAACTTTCCTGCCATTTGCAGAAGCCTCTTAAAAAGCATCCTATAAATCACGGTGTGAATGTTTTGCTCTCCTGTAAGTCCATAGCAAAGACCTGTTGATTTGATATTTTTGCCAGATGATTAAAAACCAGTGCTAATCTGTCTCTTTTATGGCTTTTCTGGTAAATATTTGCTCCTCCTTTCATGCTGTCCTGCACTTGGTGTGCTTTTCCTGAAATAATTCGTGATATGTATCTTTATTTAGTTCTCCCTTGAAAGTCCTCTGAGTATAAATTACCTCAAAGCAAGTTTGTTCAAAGAATGATTGGGTTTTGCACAAAGTGAATTCATTACAATTCTTTCCTAAATGCTCCCAAATAGCAAATATTGTTTATGTGTTTCAATAATTATTTTGAAAGTTGTAAAGCTGTCAAGAAGAGAGGAAAGGTAGGAGGAGAARGACAATAAAGATGAGCTTATAGTTGCCAAACAGATGGATGTGAACGAGGATAACTTGGTTTTATGTGTGCCTCAATCACAGGGTTTGTGTAAGGAGCTGAACAATTTGCATRATTAAATGTCACATTTTAATGATTTGGCTAACCACTGTCTATTGGAAGTCTAGGCGAGGCTCTAGCACAGAAATTTGTCTTCTCAATGTTCTCTTGGCTTTGGCAAATSTGGTGTCTCCTGTGTATCAGTTGGTGTGTTCATTTCTTTGATTCTCAACACGTAATGTCAGAGACAGGCTCGGTGTTGGATGTGCCCAGTGGGTGCAGAAATTAGTGCAAGCAATTAATGTTGAGCACTTTTCATGATTAATTCATGAGTGCTAGAGCTGGCAAAGCCTGAAGCCCTGCAGATTTTGCTATGGGGATGGGTTGATGTGCCTGTTAATATGGCATTGTATTTTTGGATGAAACCTCCTAAWATAGTGTGTGCTAAAGCAAACTTTTGTGTCCATTTAAAYTGTTAGSAGCCARCTRTGTCTGAGACCTTTGCTCTTCATGRAAGATCATTGAAACTGGATAAAGTGTTCACAAGTAATCTGTGGCAGTTTTGGGAAGGAGGTTTACATGGATGTAGGCAGAGGTGGAGAGAGGGGTCATATAAGGCAGATCAGTGTAACAGATTAACAGGGAATATTAATAGGGTGTATCTACAAATCTTTGGTTCTAATTCCTGTTATYTAAATATGTCAGTTAAGTTGAAAATAATGTTTTACCTCTTTACAAGAGTTCTTAGAAGAAAAGAATTTTAAGTGCTTAAAAACCAGCRGTCATAACCATATAAGGAATAGAARAGCAARCTTATCATTAGTGCAGGTTTTRGAGGTATGCASTACAGGGGAGCTAATTATWATGGAAATAAAAATAAGTRTATTATTTATGGACCATGTTATTGATCTGTTTGCTTAAGAAATCTCTATATAACTCTCTTTTAGCTTGTCTCTTTTGCTGWTAATTTAATCAACTCTTGAACCTCCATCTGTCTTTCTGAAGGTTGTGAATCATTCAAAATGAAAATCARTTATTTCCAGGTGGTGTCTCACCACACGCCTGATATGTAAAGGCAGTCTTTCTTCCCTCTTTCTTTGTGTCTGAAATTAAGAACATATCCTTCTGAAAAGGAAGGATCCATCAAACAGATGGATCAGAAACTTGTTTTTTCAACTGCCTTGAGAWCTGGGGTTGTACTAGAGGCCAAGCTTCTGAATTTCAGAGTGCTCTCTTTCGTTACTGTTCTTCAGGTGAGGGCAAGCATTCCACGGTGTCTTTTTCAATCTGCTCCTCTTGTTTTTTCCTGCTCCAGGTGCTGCGTTTCCTGCGTCTCTTTGGCCCTGGGAAGAACGTTCCGTCGGTCTGGCGAAGTGCCCGGAGGAAACGCAAGAAGAAGCATCGGGAGTTGGCCCAGGAAGTGCAGATACAGGAGGGTGAAGTTGTGGTTGAGAGTGGAGTGGAAGCAAAATCTCCTTGGGAGTATGAGTTTGCTGCTCCTCCCCCTCCTGAACAGTGCCTTTCAGATGATGAGGTGGGATATCTGAGACTTAGAAAGGGTCACCAGCTAGTGCTGGGGGTAGTAGTGGATTGGACAGCGACCTTTAGWGGAAGGAGCTTTTCCCTCCAAGGAAAAGTGGAGAACAGAGTTGGCTTATGTTGCAGCTGGGCAGCAGCTCTTCTCCAAATACTAGTCAGTGACTTCAGGTGATTGCTTCYTACTGAGAAGGCTGCATCCATGGTACAGGATCAGTAGGAGAGCTTACCCTCTTTGTATCAAGAAGAAATCTGTGTTCTTGGAAGTCTAATTGCAGAACATTCTTGAGCCAGCTAGTAAGTATGGAAAAGAACTTCTTAGAAACGCTTTTCTTCTATGAGAATAAGCTGGGAATCTCAGAAGGAAGAGACCTCTTAGTGACACTGAGATAAACCATCAGTGTAACCATTCCYTCCTTTGCTGTGCTTCAGATTACCATGATGGCACCTGTGGAGTCRAAATTTTCCCAGTCGACTGGTGACATCGACAAAGTGACAGACACCAAGCCCAAGGTGGCCGAGTGGCGCTATGGCCCTGCCCAGCTCTGGTATGACATGCTGGGCATCCCYGAAGATGGCAGCGGGTTCGATTATGGCTTCAAGCTGAAGGAGAAGGATGAGCAGGAGTCCAAAGGCCACACAGATGAGGGGGTGAGAGGGGAACCGTGGGGGGAAGTGTGGAGATGGATGTGGAGATTGCTGCACAGTGAGGGTCTGGTGATGGGCTGGTGAATTGTGCACCGTGCAAAATGGGGCTTTGAATTTTCCACCTTTAGTTTGGAAGGATGTCTATCAAATCAGGTCTTTCAGCAATTTTTGTTCCCTTCCAGGATGCAGAGTTGACAAAGGAGAAGGATGACYTGCTAGCTGATGAGCACTTCCTGATGGTGACACAGCTCCAGTGGGAGGATGATGTCATCTGGAATGGGGAGGATGTCAAGCACAAAGGGACTAAGACACAGCGTGCCAGCTTGGCAGGCTGGCTGCCATCCAGCATGACCAGAAATGCCACTGCATACAACGCCCAGCAAGGTGATCAGGGGGCTGAGACCAATTTCACTTGCTGTGGTTGAGCTGGCTCATGACATGCTCAACTGCAGCATGTAGTGCAATTGTACGTGTACAATTGCATGTCTCAAATGCAGAACATAATTCTCCCTGTCAGGGAATGCTTTCTGGCAAAATCACAGCTCTGCTGAAAATTCTGAGACTTAGTTTCTTCCCAAAAACAGAGTAGGTCGCTTCTTTTGAAAAAAAACCATCCCACCTCTTGATTTCTCTCCATGTGGAGTACCAGATGCTGGATCCATCTAGATTAAAATCAAGCAATGTTACCCTTAGGATATCCTCTTTTTGTAGGCTAGTCGAGTTCTGTTTACTTTTTCTTCAAATTGGAAGAATTATGTAAAAGTCTAAAGAAGTTTCTCTACTAAAAATAGAATTTTGTTTTATCTACATAGGAAGTAACAATTCTTACAAGCATCAGACTTCTTTTGTCACAGATGCATTTTAAATTGAAATTGCTCAATTTAATGAAATGTAGAATGAATGTTTATCTTCCGTTTGTTATATCTTATCCTGCTTTTGCAAGGAAAGACTAATGAGAACGTCAGATCTTTGTTGGGTACTMGTGTCAATCATTTAATGTTTAGCTGTGAGTACAAGACACTGAGGCATTGGGTGGGTGAATTGGAGGTTCTTTGAAGAGGCTGCAGACTCCAGCAGTAAGCTGTGGGTGAAGTGTGGTTTTTTTTAAGTTTTACCAGTTCTGATGACACATGTCACTTTTTGGGACACAAGCAATAGGTCCATCAGGCTGGAATTTACTTTGTGTACAACCCCCATTTCTGGTTTAAGGCACTGCAGTGTCCCTGACCCTCAAACTCAAGCTGACCTTACTTTTGTTTTCCTTTCCTCTAGGTTTGAACCGCAGTGGCTCTTTGCTCAATTCACCAATTCCWCTAGCACAGAAACCCAATGTAGCAGGAGTCCTGGGCATAGCAAAGTGCAAGGAAAAGGCCCCTGAACAGCAAGGTGATGAGGGGATCAATCTTTGGCYTGTGAATAGGTGCATGTGACACATGTTTCTGGGGCAGAAGGACTACTTGTGTGCTCTAAAACTTTTAGAGACCTTATTTCATTCTTGGAGGCACTGTTTCAATGGAGCAAAATCTCTAAATGCTGGTGAAGCTCAGTCTTGGGGCTCTGCTTCCGCTTTGCTTTCAGAATCAGTTTTCTTTTGCCTTTTAGAGGGAAAAAGATGGGARAGGTTGAGTGAGTAAGATGTGGGGATGAGATCTGAAATAGTTTTCTGCCAAGGCTGTGTATAAAAYTCCAAAGGTTGTGCTTTATGATTGTTGCAGTTTCCCTGGATGAAGACAAGCCCTGGTACTCCATTTTCCCAATTGATAATGAGGAGCTGGTGTATGGTCGTTGGGAAGACAATATCATCTGGGATGATCAGGCAATGGAAACCTACTTGGACCCCCCTGTCCTAACCCTTGATCCAAAYGATGAAAACATAATTCTAGGTATGYTTATGGCTYCCAGAAATTTAACTCAAGTGGGAAAAGACAAGGGGAAACGAAAGCAAGGGTTTATAATCCCACTAATGGAAATAAATGGACTGGGGCAATACTTATGGCCTTTCTTTGTTCTGGCCTTTGAAGTTAATTTGTAGGTAATTAAAGGCCTAGGCAGRAGGTGGCAATGCTAATAACCTTTAATGGTGTGGTGTSTATGTTCAGCTTCCAAGTTAAATGCACTGACACAAAAGCCAAAATTAATGCCCTGAAAGCTAAATTTAACATGATTAATCTCTTAACGTGTTTTACGAGTGACTGTGTTAATTTGACTTGTGTGCATGTTGGTTTGAAGAGGGAAGGTAGAGATGTAAACGTGTGTTTTTAGAAATTCCTGATGAAAAGGAAGAGATGACTTTGAACTCTCCATCCAAGGAGAACAAGAAAGAATCTTCTCTAAAGAAGAGTCGAATCCTGTTGGGAAAAACAGGTGTCATCAAGGAAGAACCACAGCAGGTTGGCATAAGCTTCAGCACCTTGTAGGTTAGGAATGGTGTGATTTTTTTTGTCGTTTTTTGACACCTCTCTCTCTGTTTAAAATTGAATTAGAACATGTCTCAGCCAGAGGTGAAGGATCCCTGGAACCTCTCCAATGATGAGTTTTACTACCCCAAACAGCAGGGACTTCGAGGAACCTTTGGAGGCAACATCATCCAGGTAGTCACAACAGTGTWCACTGTGGAGTGAGGAAGAGTTGGAGTGTCTTGGTAGGAGGTTTCTAGCTGAGGGTTTGATTTAGGATTTGTATAAAAAGCATAATTTAGATAACAGCAAGTCAGTTAAGTGTTCATGAGAGATATTTTTAATTTTCAGTTAAAATTAGGAGTTTGAACTAATTTTTGTTGATTGCCCTGTCAAACTGAAGTTTAGTTGCTTGATCTTGCTGTGTCCTACTCGCCAGACTTTTGTTTGGTGTCTTACTAAGTAGTAATCTTTGTAAACGAATAGTGGGAGGGGAGAAGGAGGTGCAAGTGGTACTTTTGCTGCTACTGTGTGCCTTAATCTGAATATTATAAAATTCATTTAGATACTGTTGAATTTGAATTACTGCTCACTAACCCTAGGTAAGGAGATGATGATTATTTTCCTTCCTTCATTGTGGAATTCAGTGACTTCTAAAAATTCATCTGACTCTAGCATCTTCTGTAATGGGAGAGCTGTATGTAATTCCAAGTGAACTTCTCTTCCACAGATAGGGACAATGGCTTTACATGTAGTTCCTAGTTAGTAAAAAGATCTCATCATTGGGAACCATTTGAAATAGTAAAATGAAAGTCATCTCTGTATACTAAGGAAAGATCTTTATGTGGATCTTAAGCACTTTTCTGTCAAAAAGCACTATGTATGATGACAAGTGAATTTCAATGCAGTTGCGTTACTGCTAGGAGATGTAAAAATATCCCTGGRCTCTCTTAAATAAGGTTTAAGAGGATAGGAAGATGGTCTGGCTTTTGAGCTGGTGCATGTCGCTGTTAACACAGGTTTTGTTCTGTRTCAGCACTCAATCCCAGCAGTGGAGCTCCGCCAGCCCTTCTTCCCCACCCACATGGGTCCCATGAAGCTCCGACAATTCCATCGGCCTCCCCTGAAGAAATATTCCTTTGGTGCCTTGTCCCAGCCCGGGCCCCACTCCGTGCAGCCTCTGCTGAAGCACATCAAGAAGAAAGCCAAGGTAGAGTTATTTCTGTGTGCCTGTGACAGAAATGGCTGTGTGCTGTGTGCTGTTCTGTGACGCTGTCCCTCGTCCYGGCGCAGATGAGGGAGCAGGAGCGCCAGGCCTCCGGTGGGGGGGAGATGTTCTTCATGCGCACCCCGCAGGACCTCACTGGCAAGGATGGAGATCTCATCCTCGCTGAGTACAGTGAGGAGAACGCCCCTCTGATGATGCAGGTTGGCATGGCAACAAAGATTAAAAATTACTACAAAAGGGTGAGTATGCAGATTGTGCTTTTTGACAGTGATTTTTCCTTCTGCCCCTCGCTGAGAGCTGACGGCACCTTCATTGCACCTTGCAGAAACCTGGCAAAGATCCAGGAGCTCCAGACTGTAAATATGGAGAGACTGTTTAYTGTCACACTTCTCCGTTCCTGGGTTCTCTGCATCCAGGCCAGTTACTACAGGTGAGAGATGAGGTCTTTACCATTAAAAGACASATAAGTTGCAGAGGGCCTATTACAAGTCCTATTTATTCAATCACAAATAATGCTTAGCTTCCAAAAAAACCCCAGGCACCTTTTCATTTCCAGTTTATGTCTCTTTGCTTACTGATAGTAATTCAATTCTTAGCTTTCTTTTTTTTAAAAAAAAAACAAACACCTCTGCTATATGCTTTTAAAATTTGTAGGAATTGTAAGAGTTGCAGAAAGTGAATCTTTGCTGTTTTGCTTAGTAATGGCAYTGGAAATAGTGTTAGAATAGACTAAGTGGAAAACCAAAGCTGCTTGAATGCTGGGGAGCTCAGTAAATAGGTGTTGGAGGGGATTGAAAACATGGATTTATCATGGTCAAGGATCCTTCAGGTATAATTTCTGAGAATTGCACTTCTAKTTGTTGGATGCCATTTACTGCTTTTATGAGCCTCTCTGTGTTGTTAAATATATATGTTTGAGGTGGGTAGATGTATTAAGAATGTTATAAGGACCACCTGGCTACATAATCCATAAATGTAAATATAGATGGATTTCAGTTAATGCTAGCTGCTCTTGTTGCAGCAATAATTCTATCCATTCTGTACCACAGGAAAAACATTAAGGTGAAGCTTGATATTAGAGATTCATTACAGAGCTAACAATGCTAATCGTGTTTTAGCCTGGTTTCTGTGGTTATTGTGCTCTTCTGCAGATGTGGTTTTTTTTAAAAATACTTCCTTGAAGGTCCTGTACCTTCCAAAAGCCTTTCAACCTCTCCATTTGTTCTAGTGTTTCTCAAAGCTTTTGTTCTTCATCCTYGACTATTCCCAGCACATCTACATGTGTTGTGATATAAATGACGGTGCACCATAGCAATGAACCTTGGGCTGTTGGTTTTATTGAAGATCTTTTCCGTAGACTGAATCACAGAAGATCTGATCAAAACCTGCCTTTTGAACTTTGCTTTGTTTCTCTTAACAGGCATTTGARAACAATCTCTTCCGGGCCCCTATCTATTTACACAAGATGCCTGAAACAGATTTCCTGATCATCCGGACACGACAAGGCTACTACATTCGAGAATTAGTGGACATTTTTGTAGTTGGGCAGGAGTGCCCACTCTATGAAGTACCTGGTCCTAACTCTAAACGAGCTAACACTCACATCAGAGATTTCCTGCAGGTATGCGATGAGAGATTATTTGGGGATCTTGGAGGTCTTTGGAGAAAGCCTATGGCATAGGCTGGGTTCTCAAGTGGACAGTCTTGATTTGAGAAGATCATTGTCCTGCTGTGCCTCCCTTTTTTTGGTTGTTTGTCTTCTTGTGAGATTAGAGCACTGCAAGAGTTGGATGTTAACCAGACAGGCCAGTTTTGGTTGTCATTTAACCAAATATTTATAACATGTTTCTTCTGTTTTWATTGCATCCTATCTGATAAGTAAATGATAAAGGCTTTTTATTACCAAAATAAAAGGTTACAAGAGTATACGTAAGTGTACAAAACTGAACAAGTAACAGTGAATTTTGAAGTGGTTGAAATGACAATTAGATGGGTTTTACTAAGAGATAGTAATCTTATCATAATCCTATCAAACAGCACAGATTTAGTGTTGCTTCATAGGTCTTGTGGTGGTTAAGCATTAGAACTGTCTGTGAGCATTCAATAATTATCCCCCAATTCAGATTTTTGAGAAAATTTCTAGTAATTTACTGTCAATTTAATTCAAAATTATAACTCAAGAGGTATTTGCAGAGCAGGAAGATTTTTGTACTGAAGGATGAACATTCCTAATGTGATAATACAGAATTTCAAGMCAAATATTTTTTCCACATCTCATTCTCAAAAACAGCTGAACCTGAAGCACACACGTGGTTTGTAAAACTTCACTGAGTAAATTTGTACGAAACAATGTTTTTTTAGTAGTAAGTCCAAAGCAGTSACCAGAAATATTCTCCGCACTGTCTTGGCAAGTTTGTTTGTTCTTTCTCTGGACAAATGGGTCTTGTTTTGTAGGTTTTTATCTATCGGCTGTTCTGGAAGAGCAGGGACCGTCCCCGGAGGATCCGCATGGAGGACATCAAGAAAGCCTTTCCCTCCCACTCCGAGAGCAGCATCCGGAAGCGCCTGAAGCTCTGTGCTGATTTCAAACGCACAGGTAGGGAAGGCTTTCACTGGGYGGGCAGCCTTTCTTTGCTGCTCTTGGAACTCCAAATGGAGCAGAAGGAGGGAACATCTCCTCCTTATAAACTATTTTGGAAAACCTCTACTTGAAGATTCGAAATTTAATCTGATAGGGGTTTTTTTGCTTCAGTTTTTATAATTGTGCACTTTCATTTGGCACAAGTGTGCTTAATGGTGAGAAGTGAATACAGTTTAGACATTCTTAATAACCCTTGGGGAAGTGATTTATTCATAACAATGCACAAAACCAGCACATACACAGTTCCCTCTGTGTGTGGCAGTGTTGTGTTTTGCAGCCATATACTGCAAGTGAAAACTGTGACTGTGATGGCATCCAACACTTGTGGGAAACTGCTCAGTGTTTGACCTGTGCATTTTTCAGGGATGGAYTCAAACTGGTGGGTTTTAAAGCCGGATTTCAGGTTGCCAACAGAGGAGGAGATCAGAGCCATGGTGTCCCCAGAGCAGTGCTGTGCCTATTACAGCATGATTGCAGCCGAGCAGCGGCTCAAGGTAAATCCTGCTGGGCTCCAAGGCAAAYTGCTGACACCCTGTGAGGGGTGAGCCTAGGTAACACCTTCTGCTTAAAGCTAATTTTGCTATTAAGTAGGCAAATTAGGACCCTAGCTATTGTGCCACTTGCTAAGTTTGCTGCTGCATAAAAGGGAGTTAAGTTTTAAAGAGAGAGACACTGAATTCTTCCCACCTGTTATGTGGATATTGAACTAGCTGTGCTCAAAAGTACCAAAGGGAATGTGCAAGAAAAGGCTGATATTTATACCTGGAACTCTGCAGCAGAAAGTAACCAGCAGGTGGCTGTAAGAGACACTGATTATCTATTTGAAGTTGAGTGCACTGTTTAGTTATGGAGTTTGTCAAAATACCRGGTAGTTTAATATCTGTGATTCTGTGGGTCACAGTGAATCTTGCAGACAACTGTGAAAGTTTGCTTGTTCAGCACGACAGATCTCCACAGGACACTTACTGCTAGCTCTCTCTGCAGTAACCTTTTTAAGACTTCAGCTTCTCATTTTTTCCTAATGTTTCCTTGCAGGATGCAGGTTATGGGGAGAAATCCTTCTTTGCTCCAGAAGAGGAGAATGAAGAGGATTTCCAAATGAAGATTGATGACGAGGTACCATCATAGCAATGGCATGAKTGTGTACAGCAATGTATAAATCTGCATGGCAGGAGAAAAAAAGAGGTCTTTACATTTAAAGGACAAATTTAAAATAGGATTCAATGGTTCAAATGTTCTCACAACTTTCCTGGGGACATTGCTGCAAGCTCATACCTGTCTTTGGGGATCCTTTAGGCATCACTTCTTGCAGGTCCTTTCAGGGCTAGGCTTTCTTTACCTTAAATGCCTTTTGTGATTTGCTTAGTGTTTTGGTTGTTCACTGAAGTGTTACCAGGACAGCTGATGGATCCAAGAAGTGAAATTCACCCTCATTGTGTCAGTTGAAAAGGTCTCAGTATGACTGAAAGAATCCCAAAGTAAAAGCTTGGAATGTGACAGGATTGTGATTGTTTCTCTTCTCRCTGGCAGGTGCGCACGGCTCCCTGGAACACCACACGAGCCTTCATTGCTGCTATGAAGGGCAAGTGCCTCCTAGAAGTGACTGGTGTTGCAGATCCTACTGGTTGTGGGGAAGGATTTTCTTATGTCAAGATTCCAAACAAACCAACCCAACAGAAGGTAGGGTTCGCAAGGAGCARTGTGGGAGAAGTGGAGTAAATGTGGGACATAGGGAAGAGAAAATAGCAGGTGAGCCTAGGAAAGACAACTGTTATGACATTAATAGGCTGAATCTTCCTCTGAACAGGACGATAAAGAACCTCAGCCAGTGAAGAAAACTGTGACTGGCACAGATGCGGATCTGCGCCGACTTTCCCTCAAAAATGCCAAACAGCTTCTGCGGAAATTCGGAGTGCCCGAGGAGGAGGTGAGTGAAACCCAGAGCAGGCTGCAGGCTTCACTAATGGATTTAGCAGCTGATGGTGGAAGGGATGTGTGTATTTCTCCTGTGCCCTCCTGTGGAAAGGAGTTGAGATCCACAGCCAGCTACCTCAGCTGTGTGTCACCGAACCCACTCTTGGTCTGTGTCCCTCTTTGCAGATAAAGAAGCTGTCGCGGTGGGAAGTGATTGATGTGGTCCGTACCATGTCCACGGAGCAGGCACGCTCAGGGGAAGGGCCCATGAGCAAATTTGCCCGTGGCTCTCGGTTCTCTGTGGCAGAACATCAGGAGAGATACAAAGAAGAGTGTCAGCGCATCTTTGACTTRCAAAATAAGTACGTTCTTATCCGATGGTCACAGCCTTGGACCCCGCCCTGTCCCCACCTTGAAAGTCCAGCACTGTGCGTGCCTGGGGCTCACTGATACACAGTGCTTTGGATGTTGATTAAACTTTTTGGATCCACAAATACAGCACTGAAAAAGAGGCCTTTGGCTGTTTGTAGAAACCCTCAGGTWTAGTGTCTTGCTGTACAGGCCTTTTGGAAAGGTAGAATATGTTATAGAGTCAAAATATGAGATGCTCTGCAGTTCCACACATCAGCAGTTCACCACCTTATTTCCTTACTTTTTTGTTTCTTTTGTTTTGTTATGAGCAATTTGCCATCTCACTCTTGGGTAGCAGCTCTATGTCCTGTTCTTCAGAACTGCCAGATGAATTAAAGCATTATTCCTTTTTCTGGCTGGAGACCTAAGAGTGGTGAGGGAATAAAATATTTTTGATGAGAAAGAGGTCAACTTTTTGGAGAAGATTTTCTTGAAACAGTTGATCTTTTAGACCTGGGGGCTAAAAAGAAGGCTGAGAAGGGAATATATTGTGCCCATTGTTGTAGTAGTGCTTTGTAATTTGTATCATTAATTTTCAAACCTTTCCA
Source organism: Malurus melanocephalus (assembly GCF_030028575.1). NCBI lineage: Eukaryota > Metazoa > Chordata > Aves > Passeriformes > Maluridae > Malurus > Malurus melanocephalus. The sequence continues at coordinate 422,737 of NW_026623406.1, read as the reverse complement.
TCTTTTTTACTTTTGTATTCGTGGGAAGGTAACAGGCTGATTTTTTTTTTTAATTTGGGGGGCAACATTCATTGACTTTCAAGGTGCCTCCTATTTCAGGGTTCTGGAATCCACTGAGATCCTGTCAACAGACACAGATAGCAGTTCAGCTGAAGACAGTGACTTYGAAGAGATGGGAAAGAATATTGAGAATATGTTACAGAACAAGAAAACTAGTTCTCAGCTCTCCCGGGAAAGAGAAGAGCAGGAACGGAAGGAATTGCAAAGGATGCTCCTGGGAGAAGACAGTGGCAATGACAAAGAGAGGGGCAAAAAGGACAGGAGAGACAAAAAGGGGCTGTGTAAGTAACTGTAACCACCAGAATTGTGCCCAGGAAGGGCTGCAGGACTTWGTGTGTCAGGCTGCAAAGTGTGCTGATCTGGCCTCTCAAGAGGATTCCTTATTGGGAGAATGTATAAACAGACTTATCTGGGGCTTCTCCCTCTSTGGGACTTCTTCCTTCTCTTGAGCACTTAACTGGCTGAAAGTGCATGTGAAGTGTACTCTTTGCCCCATATCTTTTGTTTATTTTGAGCTATAAACTTACTCTGGTATTTCTTTAGATATTCACTGCTACTTCCTTCTTAATTCCTTTTCTCTTTTTTTTTTTGTTTTGTTTTTTGTTTTTGTTGAGTGTGGGTAGGTTAGGGGGAGCTGTTTTTTCAGTACTTTTCTCAAGATGTGTTCACATGTAGTTCCTTCATCCAGCTGATGGTTCTCTAGTTGGATCTTCTGTGCACACACAGCTCTGGTGTGGAGCAGGCACAGTCTGCAGGCTGATAGCAGGGTCTGTTACACTGTGCTGTGGAGGTAAATGGGGCAGCTGCCAGATCTGGGATCTCCTGGAGATGTGCTTATTTTAASTGCATTCCAACAGAGAACTTGACATGTCCCTGACTGGCTGGTAAAGGGTTTGACCTGTGAATGAACTTCATTAGGGTGCCCATGACCACCGTTACTTGTTGAAAGTGTGTGAGCAAAGCTGACCTCTGCATCTAGTTGTTGTTGCCATCTATTCTCAAATTGGGAATAAATCACTAATAAATAATAACAGGAATCACTTAGTAAGGGATATGTGGAAGATTTTTGAGGATTGTTCCCTCATGGAAAGATACCCAGTGTTATTTTGTACAAAGCTTCTCAGCTTGAGTTATGAATGGTGCTGTAAAGTTTCCATGGTCACTTGAGACACAGGATGGAGCACTCCTTGAGGTTTTTGATCCTCAGTTTCTGCCAGATAACCACCCTATGATGAAAACCACTGTAATGAATCCATCTGCAGAGCCATATTGCATTGCAGGTTGCACTTGTGCGTCCTTGTTGTTTGTAGCTGTTCCTTCTGGCTTTATAATCCATGTGGATAATTCAGTATCTTTGATTTCCTGTCATGATGAGAGAACACGAAAAAGCAAGGGATTAGGTTTTCCTGAATTTGTCTTGAAAGTTTTTAAGCCACATCTGCTGTATTGAAACAATAACRTTTCTACAGTGTGGAAAAATTGAGAAACAAATAAAGCATTTTCTTGTGGCAACAGCTTCAGGAGCCTCAGCAAACTCTCACAAGGATGATGACACTGCCTCTGTGACCAGCCTGAACTCCTTTGCCACGGGGCGCCGCCTCAAGATCTATCGCACGTTCAGGGACGAGGACGGCAAGGAGTACGTGAGGTGTGAGACGGTGCGCAAACCCGCTGTCATCGACGCCTACTGCCGYATCCGCACCACCAAGGATGAAGAGTTCATGTAAGACCTTCATMAGCGCTTTGTTCTCCCTTTTAACTTTGCCTGTGGGCTTATTTCATTCCACTGACAGCATGAAGAAATGTATAATTGAGTGTAGAAGCCTGGCGCTGTAATGTGGAGAGAAAGAGGGATTTAATGGCTGTTCTTTGGACGGTGTCACAAACTTCGTGCAGTGATTGACCTGCCAGAAGAGTACCTCGTAAATCATGAACTAGGCTGAAAAACTTCTGTATTTTGTTTTTTTTTCTCCACCCAGACGTAAATTTGCTCTATTTGATGAGCAGCACCGTGAGGAAATGCGGAAAGAGCGGCGCAGGATCCAAGAACAATTACGGCGGCTAAAACGGAACCAAGAAAAAGAGAAACTCAAGGGCCCCCCGGAAAAGAAGCCCAAGAAAATGAAAGAGCGTCCAGACTTGAAAGTAAGCACATCAATACAGGTTTTGGCTACTGGAGAAGTTTTCTGTTCTAATGATGTACTGAAGATCTCAYTGAGAGATTTTAATGATACTCTGCCTCAAAAGTAGGAGCCCATGTATGAATTCTGTCTTCTTCTATTTTTGCAGCTAAAATGTGGAGCATGTGGTGCAATTGGGCACATGAGGACTAATAAGTTCTGCCCTCTTTACTACCAAACAAATGCCCCGCCTTCTAATCCTGTTGCAATGACAGAGGAGCAAGAGGAAGAGCTGGAAAAAACAGTCATTCACAATGATAACGAAGAACTCATCAAAGTAGAAGGAACAAAAATTGTCCTGGGAAAACAACTAATTGAGAGGTAAGGGAAGAAACAGAGAAGGAACCAGAGCCAGGACTGGGGGTCGAGTGGTCTTAATTCACAAGAGGGCTGGAGAAAGTGTTGTGCTTTTTTGTTTGTGCCTAGYGCGGATGAGGTTCGCAGGAAATCCCTGGTGCTGAAGTTTCCTAAGCAGCAGCTTCCTCCAAAGAAGAAGCGTCGTGTCGGGACAACAGTGCACTGTGATTATCTGAATGTGAGTGAAGCTGTCACTGAGCTGATTGCAGCATCTCCATTTCTGTTTGGACCAACTGGCCAGGCCCTTTACTACTCCTTTGCAACCTCCTCGTGCCTGCCCAGAAAATTAATAAATTGTCTATAATTTCTGTGAGTCAAAGTTTTGCATTTTGGAACTGCTTTAATTTTTCTGCCTCGTTTCTTCAGCGTCCCCATAAATCCATCCACCGGAGGAGAACAGATCCCATGGTCACACTCTCATCCATTTTGGAGGGCATCATCAATGACATCAGGGATCTTCCTAATGTGAGTTTAAGCTATGACACCCTRTGTGACACAAATCCTGTGTCTTAAGCARTGTGGTTGAAATASGTTATGTGTTTTAGATGCCAGAACYGGGCTAGTTTTGTAGGGATCAYGTGTGGTATGTGATCTAAAAGAACCTTGTATGTGATCAAAAAAAAATTTTTCAACAAAACCAGCACAAGATGCATGAAAATTGGCAGCGTGTAATGTTTTCATATGTGTGGCACTGGAGGAGGCCTGTACTTCAGTCTTTTCTGACCAGATTATACCAGAAACTTGAAAAATCAAAATATTAAATGGAAGATTTGAGTTGAAATGAGAATTTTAAAGCTCAGTTTCTTGACTTTTGTGCTGCAATCAAGAATACCATCTGAGAATTCTCTGTGAGATTTTCTTTATAATGATATTMAAGAATATTGTGTGGAAGTGAGAGCCATTGTGGGGTTGAGCTTAGTCTATTTTCTTTGGTGCAGTTAAGGAACTGATTGTGTAAAGGTTTTATACATTAGTGCCTGTTTAACTGTGGAGGTTAAACTAAGATTAGCTGTGCTAGTACTGTRTTTATAAGCATCTGTTTCTTTTCATTTTCAGACATACCCCTTCCACACGCCTGTAAATCCAAAAGTTGTCAAAGATTATTATAAGATCATTACCCGGCCCATGGATTTACAGACGCTGCGTGAAAAYGTCCGTAAGCGGCAGTACCCATCCCGGGAGGAGTTCAGGGAACACCTGGAGCTCATTGTGAAGAACAGTGCCACCTAYAACGGTAAAAGCACAGGGAAATCCTGTTTCTGCTAATACATTATGCTTGGAGGAGCTTTGGAACTTTTAGAAGCAATAGAAAAGCAGAATTAATTACTGCCCGGTGGTGATAATGAAATGGTTTTCCAGATTTACCTGAAAGATTAAATTAATATTCATGAACTAATCCATAAATAGAAAAGAAGTGAATTCCTCCAGCATTTAACAACATTTAAATGATGCYTGTGATGTTGTAACTGAAGTTCAGTTATGGCTCTATATGGAGCTTTATGTATTCATATACTAGAAGTGGGAATATTTGCTAGAAATAATCTTTTCTCATATAAAGTCCATGCTGAACTTGAATAAATTGTGTGTATTGAGAATATACTTGAGGATGTATACCTAACTGTGCTAGAAATATAATCAGTGATTCTTTAGGAGTAAAGATTAAGTCATATTGTGACATGGRCCTTTTTAATCAGGCTGCACTTACTGTGTGTGTTTGCAGGGCCAAAGCACTCACTGACACAGATATCCCAGTCCATGCTGGACCTGTGTGATGAAAAGCTGAAAGAGGCAAGTTTTGTGAATGAGTTATGGTCATAATGGAGGGGGAGGGATGGYCAGGGGTGGCTGGGAGACTTTGAGGATAGAGAATGTGCACAGGGATTTAGGGAGAGTAGTAGAAGATCAAGRGAAATCTTCCTCCTACCCCAGGAGGTATTTAAATTTTTACCATTTTAAACAGTTTCCATGGGAGACTTTCTGAAAAAACAGGTGCTAGTTTCTTACTCTAGTTCCTTAATCTTGTCTGTAGGTTTATATCTTGACTGTTACCCCCTATTATTTAGAAGTGTTTTCATAGAAGGGTGAATGGAAGTCTGTCTGGGATAGAGCATCATGGTAGTACACTTATTAGTCTAGGGTCAGCCACTGATACTCCCTATTTCTATTACAGAAGGAAGATAAACTGGCTCGATTAGAAAAAGCAATTAATCCTCTCCTGGATGATGATGATCAAGTGGCCTTCTCCTTCATTTTGGATAACATTGTCACTCAAAAAATGATGGCAGTTCCAGATGTAYGTAGCTTGAGTGACTGTGTGTGTGATGTGCAAAATGTGCTGATCTTGTTGTGGGGAAAACAGTGATATTCAATAGAAAAGTCATCTGTAAAATTATTAYTTTGTTATATGTTTATATGTTCCTACTGTCAAACAGATGTAAATAGGCTTAGTTAAAATTCCAACTGGTCAGTCTTTTCTCTGTGTCCCTCCTGAACTTAAATGAATAGATTCAGGAGGTCTTGTTACAAATACCTTAAATATCTTAAACAAATTTGGGGTGTTAATCAGTTTTAGAGAGTGGCTTTATGACATTTGTAGTGTGTAGAAAATTCTACACAGACGCTTTCTTAACATGTTTTCTTTTTTTTTCAGTCTTGGCCATTTCACCATCCAGTTAACAAAAAGTTTGTTCCTGATTATTACAAGGTGATTGCTAATCCAATGGATCTGGAGACCATTCGCAAGGTGTGTATCTTGAACTGAGCAGTCTCTTGAGAGGTGTTTAGACTTGATCACTTATTGGGTGACAATTCTCTTCCAGAATATCTCCAAACACAAATACCAGAACAGGGAGACTTTCCTGGATGATGTTAACCTCATCCTTGCCAACAGCATTAAGTACAATGGTAGGTGGTRGAAATAAGGCTTCAGTTGCCTTTTSTACTTAAATTAATTCATCTGGGCACCTGTACTGCCAAAATGTGTTGAAGCCCAAGGCTGTGAATTATGAACTTGATGATTGTTTTCCTTTCCTGAGGAAAGAGATGCTTAAACAGTGATGTTTTCACTCTGACAWGAAGCTTTATTTACCATCTAGTGCAGAATGGGGCAGTTACATTTGGGGAGGATGTTCTGCTTGCTCAGTACACATTTCTGATTCATTGATTTGTTTCTGGGAATTTCCTTGAGACTGACAACCTTCCTGTGTCCTAAATCATACTTCTAATGCTGGGACAAACTGATTGTGCTATTTTAGCTCAATGTGAACCCTGCTTTGTATTTCTCCTGACATCAGAAGGTATTGGGATTTAGGGGTCTGTGYAACCAAAACCTGTCTTGCTGGAATTGAATAAACATCAGAATGTATAAAGAGATTTGTTTCTTACTACAGGGTCAGACAGTCAGTACACAAAAACAGCCCAGGAGATTGTAAACATCTGTTACCAGACTTTAGCTGAGGTACGTGGGCAGCTTTACTTGAATATTTTTGAATGTTTGAATTTTCTGTTCTGCAACCTTAGCAAACTTTTTTGTTCTTAGTATGATGAGCACCTGACTCAACTCGAGAGAGACATCTCTACTGCTAAGGAAGCAGCACTGGAGGAGGCAGATCTGGAAAGTCTTGATCCTATGACCCCTGGTCCCTACACTCCACAGGCAAGTGACCAARAAAGGTTTTCACTTTTGTTTAAGTTTCAATCTCCTGAGCATTTGATCTCAAAGTTCCTCCTTGTTTATTGTTCTCCATCTGTCTGCAGTTTGTCTTTGAGTAGAGTATCTTGTTGGATGGTGTGCTAACACTTATTTCTTAAGAATAAATATGAGAAGCAGTTCTAATGCTTCAGAGTGTGAGATACCCAAAACTAAGAAAGAAATTCCCCARACAAATTGTAAAACTGGTCTAAAGATGAGCTTTGTACAGTCAGATAGAKCTGAGTGTTGGTTGGAAGTTCAAGGACTGTGAAGTGCAATATTTAGAAACYCTCAGAAGACAAGCAGTGGACAGGTAAGGAGAACATGAGGATAAAACATGGATGTAGTGCTGAGAGGAATTCAGGGAGCTGTTTGGTAGGGGTATTGTCAGAAAGGTTYGTTGCTGTGAGTAAAGAAACTGCCTAATATGGTTAACAAAGTCCAATTGTGCCTTCATTGATGGGATTCTTTACGTATCTTTATTCTGCTTCTAGTGGAAAATAACATTTTTTAACCTTTGTCATTATAACAGACAATTTTGTGTGTCAGGTATTTTCTATGTGTTACAGAGGAAGCTGGCAGCACAATTCATGCTGGGATATTTTTTCAATGTTTGCAGTTTGTAAAGATACTTAGCTTTTTCATAATAATAATTATTTTGGGCTGTTTGATTTTTTTAAAAAACATCAGTAAAAAACTTTCACAGGAATGACAAGTTAATTCATGAAAACTAAAATTATCTTTGGAATTTGCCGAGGAAAGCAGGGAATGTCATCCTAGTGTCTGAGATGTGCCTTTTGTTTATTTGGAGAAGTTCATAAGCCCTGGGAAAAATCTCTATGCTGATAATTGAATGATAAAATACAAATGTTGTGGTATGGGAAGACAAACCAAAGCTTTCTTTACAGTTGTTCATCCCAATTGTAGACCAATAATTTTTATATTCTGTGTCTGATGTAATTATATCTGGAAAGCTGCATTTAATTTTAGCGAAGTCAGAGCAGAAAAGAAGGGCTTGAAGTTCAGGAACAATTTAAGGTCTTATAAAGATTATTTTTAAGACAAAAAATGAGTTTGAATTTTGTTTAGGCAAAAAGTATACAAAGACTGTATGGCCGAGCCAGGATAGCAGGACACAAATGTGTTTGGAGCAATATTTAACACCCTCCATCYATCTCTGCCCACAAAAATACCCAAAATGTAGCATTATAGGAAGGCAGAAAGTGTTTGCTTGAAATGATGATCAAATTCAACAGGGTGGGAATACTGAAACTGAGTATCATGGAAAAGATCTTTCTGCCAGTAGGAAGTATTGGGCTGCATGAGAGTATTTGGAGATGAGTTATTGAAACTATTTGTTGGCATATTTCAAGAATTAAATTGACTCAGTGATGATCCCAATACATCAGAGAGTGAGGGACAAAGGTGCCATTCCCTTACCTGATAGTTTCCTTCCTACGAGCAGTATTACCTGCACTGAGTTTATTCCAAGTTGGTGATCAAAAGAGAGGAAATTAGACCTGAGCAGGAAACTCTCCTTGGTAAGGGAGAGAGCTTTCTGAGCTTCTCCCTTGATCTTGTCTTCTGAAGGCCACCCTTTCCCTCTGCTTCTTGGCTGGAGGTGCAGTCCCACCTCCACACTCCCAAACTTGTCACGGGTGGCAGGTCTGATGGAGGTTTCTTGGCTTTAATTCCCTTTATTTTAAATGCAGTTGTGACAGCCAGCATTTATCTCCCCATATGGGTCTTCAGAGGTTGGACTCCAGGATATAAAAAGCAAAYACAGCTGAGGGCTCTCTGTGCTTTACACATCTGTTTAAATTTTTWRGRARSCYKKTTTWMMWTWYWGCCTAATTTAAGAATTATTGGTGTTGTTCTTAAAACTTTCGAGATTGTCATGATCTATGAACTGTGTATTATAAGGGGATTTTATCAAAATTCTAATCTGCAGTTCATTAACTTTACAGAGGCCAATCTGAATGCAAACTGCAGGTTGGCTTTTGGAGCACTTTAACTAAATCCCCCTTTTCTCTTGCTAGTGTCAGCTTTAGGGGTTGAGACAATGATTTACATAGGATTGATTGGAAGCTGAAACTTTGCTATTTCATATATGATAGACCTTTTCCAGTTCTGATTGAAGCATTTGGGGCTGCAACACCATTCCCATTGCAGGAAGTAAATGAAAAGGGCCTTGCTGAGTCAGACCAAAGGTTGAGACAGTCAACTCTCCTGTCTCTGGCAGGGACCAGAAGTAGGTGGATGCAAACAGGCAGGAATCATTTTTACAGCAAACCCTCTCTGCTTCTGGGAATTGGCTGCTCAGGCACCTTAAACTGGGGTTGCACCTGGACCATTGTATTCATGAGCTGCAGMGAGGGCTGTTCTCTATAAATTTATTGATTCCTTTTGGAGCYCATTTATGATTTTGGCCTCTGTAGAATTGCACTGTATAGAAGTATTGACTTCTGTTTTAAAATCTGTGATTTGGCAAACTTCAAACCTGAGGTTGTGAGCCATTGCATTTGCYATGTTTGTTCTTTASAAAWAAWTAGCTCATTTTGATTAAACAGTGTRTAATAATATAARCACCWTGCCARAAAGATGCATTTAGTCCTGAAATCCCAGTCTTGCCTCTCAAGATACTGTTCCAGTCTCAGTTCAGTGCCTGAGAATGTTCTGTCTCCTGTTTCCACCTATACTTTAGCCACCAGATTTGTATGATACCAGCACTTCCCTCAGTGTGTCCCATGGTGCTTCATTCTATCAAGATGAAAGCAATTTGTCTGCTATGGACACTCCCATCACTACCCCAGGGAAGCGAGGAACTCAGGTCAGAATCCTCCATTTTCTCATCTGGTTGGGAAGTTGTCTTGTATGAGCAAATTACTAAAAGGAGGCAATGACTTTGTAGGAAACAGGTGACAAAGATCAGGTTTGTCAAGCAGACAAGGGAATATCTTCCAAAAGTTAAATTTCCTTCATTTTGACTGCTCTGAGGGAAAAGGAAAAAATGTAAAGAGTACTGGGAATTGAGACACTGCAAAACAAAGAATAGAGAATCAAAAGCTGCAAAAGAATCTGCCTAAGGCCAGGTATTTGTTTGCTTCACTACTTCTGGAAGTGGAAACCTGGTGACTCATGCTTCAGAGGGTTAATATGCAATGCCTTGTTAATTCTGAATAGGGAAATGGTGAAGGATATTTTACAGATTTAGAAGATCATAATTAGATTATTATGGTTGCATCCAGTCACAATTAGGAGCTTAGAAGAGATGGTTGCCACTGTAYATACCTTATAGTTGYAAAAGGAAAAGAAAAAGCAAACAGATTAAAGGTATTAAATCACTATAAATGAACTGRTTACAGTAACCACAGAATATTTTTCCTTAATCTTTATTCTGTATTAAACAAAAAAAAATATTGGAGGAGAGGGAATAATATGCTGAAGTAGATGCAGGATCATTAAAATAAATTACCAGGAAAATGAAGAAGGTGAGGAGTCACAAGACTGAAGGTGGTACCAGAAAGACTGGTGAGAGTTATTCTGAGCAATGCAGGCAAACAAAGATTGGTTAAGAATAGTTCTGTCTAGTATTGTAGCCATCTGTAGCTTTGTGAATGTCTTCTAGATTTGGAAGTCTTCAAGCTTTCTATAGAAATTTATAGTCTTTGGGACAGAATCTGYGTGTCCTCTTTATCTTGGATTCATGGGGACTGTGGGAACAGGAAGAGAAGGACAGGAAGAGATTTGGCAGAAAATGCTGTATGCTTTTAAAATGTATTATGAAAATGAGCACTTTTTAAAGTGCTATTTTCCAGAAATAACTAGTTAAACAAGGAACTCTGGTGCTGTAAGGCTGGAGATTCCCAATTCAAGGAAGAGCGCATCAGGTAGAAGTGCATGGAGACTGTGCTCTCTGATCTTGCAATAAAGAGAAAAGTATCCTTGTTCTGAATGATACACATATATTTTTCCTTTCTGTCTTTCCCTTCCTGTATCTCACACCTACCTGTGTGGCCCAGGTGTCTCTCACACCCCCTGGGTGATGTCAGTAGTGCCTTCCTSAGTGCCATTGCTGTTTGTGTTCCTGTCCAGATGCGCCAGGGGCGAGGTAGGCTGGGCGAGGAAGACTCTGACGTAGATATTGAAGGATTTGATGAGGATGATGATGGGAAGCCTAAGACTCCAGCCCCAGTGAGTATATTTACAGAAATCCCAGCCACAGTGTACACGCTGACTCACAGGGTTGTGTGCTGTGTKTGCTGCTCTGAGAAACACACTCTGAAAAGCAGTTTGGAAATGTTAGCACTGTGAAATGAGGGAACCTTTCAGAGTGGACAACTGAGACATCTGTGTTAGAAGTGGCAGCATGTTGCTGGATCCTCACCATTCCTGTTTGCATGACCCAGGAAGTCGAAGATGCAGATGGTGACCTTGCTGATGAAGAAGAAGGATCAGCCCAGCAGCCCCAAGCCAGTGTCCTCTATGAAGACTTGCTTATGTCTGATGGAGAGGATGATGATGATGGGAGTGATGAAGAGGGAGATAATCCTTTCTCGTGTAAGTGTCCTTTTCTGGTTGTTCATTAGCCCAGCTGATCTCATGCTTCCATCACAAAAACACGCAGCAGAGAGAATAACTGGGATGTGTAGGTCAGGGAGACCAAAGGGACAAGATGAGGGAAGTGGGTGAACACAAATGGAGCTGAAAACACAAGTGGAATAGGAATCCTCTAAGTACCGATACAAAAGAAAGCAGAGTTAAGATCTCACTGATTGTATTTCATAAAGTGAAACTGCAGATGGTTCTGAAAACTCTGCAAGTATGATTTGGTGTGCAGAGCCAGGAGAAGGCAATCTAGTAAAAGCATATCATTTATTTTGATATGATACAGGGAGGGTCATCAATGTTAAATGTAAAATGTTAATCTTAAAACAGTGTTATCAAAAATTGTAAGAGGTGTACAGAAGTTATTCAGACTCTTTCTAAGTTTTAATATGAAGTTATGCAGAAAAGCTCATAGTGGTATTCAGCAATGACTTCTGAAAATTTATAGGGGAAAGAAGGGGAAATTTTTCAGAGTAGACAAGACATAAAGCCTTTTTGAGTGATGATGGTAATGAGATTGCTTTGGAATAACATCAGAATTGGGCATTCARTAAGTGCTATCACCTCCAAGATACCTTTACTGCCTTGAGACACGACTTCTGTCAACTTTCCTTACAGTCAATACTGCAGCCTTTAAACACAGACAGTGGGTATGTAAGTGACAGAACAAAYCTGCTAATTCGTGACCAAACATTGGTTCATTACACAGCCATCCAGCTGAGCGAGAGTGGCAGTGACTCAGATGTGGAGCCCAATGCAGTGAGACCCAAACAGCCTCATGTTCTTCAAGAGAACACACGGATGGGCATGGACAATGAAGAAAGCATGATGTCCTATGAAGGAGAGGGTGGTGAGACATCTCACGTAATGGAGGACAGCAATATCAGGTAATTAGAGCTGAGAATCCTGTTAAAATCCCTTCTCTTATAAGATTTTTGAAGTGTTCATAATGAAAAGCTGAAGAATATATCACATTTTCAAGTTACCTTGTGACTGTTTTTACTGTTGCAACCATAATTACAACTTATTCTTACTGACAGAAATTTGGCTTTGCTGTTAGATTTTYACTAATATAAATATTAGTTAAATTAAAAAAAAAAAAGTTCTGTCTTTTAAGTTTGATAATTTCCTGTACATAGTGGTTTTTGATGGCAGGAAAAATAAAGGTTTTTACAAGCTATCTCAAACTACAAGATGCCTTTGAAGTTAAAAAGTTATTTAGCAGATTWACGGGTTTTTTCCCTCTAAGAACAAGCATGCCCTGACTTGAAAGACAACTGCTTAGTTGAAGTCCAGAAGTATAGGAGTATGTATATTCCGTATTTTGGAAGGTGTTTAATTCTAAAAAGTTAAAAGTACAACAATATCAGCTTTRTTTTTTTGCATTCAAGAGAACACCAACCTCCTTGCCTTTCTCTGGGTATTCTGTAGACTATTAGTATTTGATTTTCTGTTGTTTTTCTACTTGTGGAATTCAGTTCCTTAATGCCATTATTGATAATTTGCYGAATAAATCAGACATCAGAGCTGATAGGTAGCTGTGCTGGCAGGCTGTGGTCAGTCCAGCCCAGGACCTTGACARGAGTCAGCAGGAAGTGCTAGAGAAGATGAGAACAGGCTGGAAACAGACCTGCACTTTCTGTCTGCAGTGAAGGTGACAGAAGGTGTTGGAGCAATCTGTTTCTCCTGCCTTGAGTGTATCAGAGTGGGGTGAAGATASTGGAATTGTTTCATTGGAGAGCTGCTTATTTTGCTTTTATTTTAAAAAGCTGGCCAGTGACAGAATGAAGTGCACAGTGGCTCCCAGAGTTCACAGGACTTGAAGACAACTCTTAGAGCAGTAAAATACAGAATTGCTGGTATCAGCAGCTCATTTGAAATTACTCTCTTCTTTCTTCTAGTTATGGCAGCTACGAAGAACCAGACCCAAAGTCCAACACAAGAGACACAAGTTTCAGCAGTATTGGAGGGTATGAGATCTCAGAAGAGGAGGAAGARGAAGAACAGCAGCGCTCTGGGCCAAGTGTATTAAGTCAGGTCCATTTGTCCGAGGATGAGGAGGACAGCGAGGACTTTCATTCCATTGCAGGAGACAGTGACCTGGACTCAGATGAATGAACTCCCTTTCCTGAGATGATGGTCRTGCTGGACCACTCTTGGCTCCTGAATTTCTCTTGTCCCAGTTTGGTGTGAGGAACAGTGTGGCGTGGACTGTGTTAACAAGCAGATTTTTTTTTTTTTTAGAYATAATATTTTCATTCATTATAAAACATGTTATATGAATGAGTAAACGGTGAAAAATAAGCTTTAGACAAGCGTGTCCTGCTGAAGCCTTGGCTCGTTGTAGCCTGTACTGGCTCCAGAATACAGTTACAGATTTGTATGGTTTGTTTTTCAGTCTTCATAGATGTAAAGTAATTCCTTGGAAATACTTGCCTGTTGGATACATGCATGTCTGTGAGGAAAAAACTGTTTGCTCAGAATGAAATTCTTTCTGTTGATAAACAACTATAAAACAATTTTCATTTCATAAAGGGGAGCTTTTTCTCTGGGACCACAAATAGTGTCTGATGTTTCACCCCTGCGTGGTTTTGGGAACAGCCTAGCTAGTACCAGTAGTTCATAAACATCTGCCCTACTTTTTCTCCATGTTGCAATTACTTCCAAAAATCGGAATTTGGGAATTTGAGCTTTAGGAAGGCTCACTGTTCACCGGAGACTGCTCATTTTCAGTGCCCCGGKGAAGCTCGTGCAGATGCTGGGGCTCCGAGTGGAGTCCTGGCGTGTGGCTGACGGAGCTCACGGAAATACAGCAGGAACGGCGATACAGATGCYTTTGCTGCTGTTTCTCTGCGCACCGGAGGCGCCGGTGCCCGGTGAATGTGTGC
>NW_026623406.1:332904-408307 GCF_030028575.1 Malurus melanocephalus | reverse complement strand
CTGCCCCGCTGTTTCAGCTCTGCTGTCCCGGTGAGTGCCGGTTCCGCGGGGCCACGTGCGGGGTACCGGGAAGTGGCGGCGCATGCGCAGTCCCGCCGCCTTTGGCGCAGCGCTGCACGCGGAAGGATAATCTTGGCTCTCAYTGTAGCGCCATTCCGCCAGGTCCTTCCGCCCGCCGTGAGGAAGCRCTGCCCGGCGCCGCCCGGACTATTTTCGGCGGTGATAGTTCCGGCCGCGGCCATTCGGTACCGTCGCCGCCGCCATTTCGGGAGCGCCGCCTCAGCGCGCCGCGACTGCGGGTAGCTCGGCCCGACCCGGCCCGAGCGCACCTTCTGCCGTCGCCGCCACAGCCTCCCCGGCCCCTGTCCCGATGGCGACCTCCGTGGGGAACGTGGCGGACAGCACAGGTACCGTGCGCTGCGGCGCCCCCCGGGGACGGGCTGGCCGGGAACAGCGGGGGCCGGGCCGTGCCCTCGCCCCCAGGGTCGCTCGCTYGGCCCGCGCCCGGCGGAACTTTCCAGAAGCGGCGGGGCGGGGGTGTCCCCACSGCGTTTGTGGGGGTGTGTGCGCCCCGGGCCCGAGCGCGGCCCTGGGTGCGCTCCGGTGGGCGCTGCCCGTGGGCAGCTCCGGGCCGCTGCCGGAGAGGCGCGGGGAGGTGTGAGTGCGGCGGGCTCGCTGCTATATTTATCAGACTATCAGGTGACTGCGTTAGAGGGCGAAGTAGGGTAAAAGCCTGACCCAAAATKTGTGTTGATTTGCCCAGAATCGCTCGCTGCACTTAAGTAGGACTTTCTTTCTAGCAGCCTGATCGAATGGAAGGTGTCTCTGCCCGTGGCAGAGAATGGTGGAATTGGAACGAGATGATCTTTAAGGTCCTTTCCAACCCGAACCGTTCTGTGGTTCTGTGGCATAGCCGAGCAGTGAAGCGCTTTTCKGAACAGTAAGATAGCGTTTTGTATCAAGGAAAGATCCTGCCCTAAATTTAGTTTGCAGATCCAGAACTTGAGGAATGGAAAAGAGGAGAAATCTTTACTTTCTCCGTAGAACAAGATAAAGAAGTATTATGCTTATACTGAAAAGATGAAAGGACAGTATAGCTTTATCGCCCAGATTTTGGGGGTTTCTGTAACCAAAGGGGCAGGAAGAGGTGAAACGATGTCTGGGAAAAGTAGAAGGAAAAGGAGGATTTTTGGAGAAAGAAACGGGATAGTAGTGTAGAGATAAGGGATCTAAAGAGAAACGGCAGTGATACAGGAAGATGCTGCAGTACGGTATTTCGTACCTTCTCAGCTAGAACTGTGTGTCTGGTCAGCGAGGCTGCAGCATCCTCTTGATCCCTGGGGGTAAAAAAGAGCACGTGCGCTGGGAGAGAATCCTCATCCAGCACCTCCCAACTGGAGSTAACCACTGCTCCTGTCCGGACCTRGATTGTATCTGAGCGCAAGGTTGAGCATGAGTGTATTGCAAGTGTTTAGGGCGGTATTTGGGGAGGGTGGGGGGTAGAATGGCCTTGGGCGCCTTCTTGATGGTTCTGTTCAGCTTTTTGTTTTGCTTGTATTGTCTAGAAGCCTCAGGGTAGGTCATTGTAACAGCACGTACTAGACTTTTCCAAGGTCATAGTCAAAGCATGCACAAGTTAGCCTAGGTACAAAAATTCATTTATGCAAGACTTGATAAGGGATTTTCCTGGCCGTGACTCCTCACTGCAATTATTTTCTTTACAAATTGATTGGGTGAGCATCCATCCATGGGCTGTGTTATGGATATTTGCACTGTATAACTTCCAGCCAACTTTGTATTAAAAGTTTATCTCATTCTGAACTTTGTGATGTGGCTGTTCACTTCCTGCTTTTCAGTGAACTTTTTCAGAATCCTTTGTAAAATACTCACTTGGAGGTAGAGGACTTGCAATTTTATACTGAGTTTGCCTTATCTCTGGAGTCAAAGGGTAGAATGTTTTGTAAATTTATCACTTGATAAATGAAAGAAAATGACAGTGTTGTTTTTTTTTCTTTTGTTGGTTTTGTTAGCAATGCTCATTTCCAGGTGTTACATCTGCTCTGCCTGCTCTGTTGCCCAGGAGTTGCAACTTCAGTTTGAGTTCTTGCTTTAAGTAGGCAAAATGTAGTATTTAGATAATGACCGAAAGCTTCTTTCCCAGCAGTCACAAGTATTGAAGTGTGAAGTTTTGGGTTGTTTTGTTTAGTTTTGGGGTGTTTTTTGAGTATTTTAGCTTTGAAATTTACTAAAGCAATTGAAATGTATTTGAAGAGGAAATTGAGTTCATGAGACATGCTCTTCCTCTATCTGGTTTCCCTATGTTTGTGCCATCAGCAGAACTTGAAAACACGCTTGGCTGCCAGTGGGGCAAAACTTGTTAACAGCAGCAGGACCAAGTGAAGAACAGTCWGATGGTGCTCCAGTATCAGTATTACTGTCAACCCCATTTATAAGTGGTGTGGTTTTCAGCCACAGTTCAACATTCTCATGTTGAATAAGGCTTGTACCAATGTTTATCTTTGCCAGTAGGTTTAACCAGATCTTGAAGTCCACTTTGCCCTTAGTCAGGGTTTGAAAAAGTGGAATCTAATCTGGATGAAGATACTTGGTTTCTAATTCRTCAGTTACCTGAAAATGGCTAATTGGTAGGTGCAATTTACTGTGAAACAGTTTATAGCACTGACAGACACAATATACTATCTGGAAAAGCCACTGTGCTTCTGGAGTACTTGCAGTCTTACATTAAAACCTGCTGGTGCTAAAACCCCAAATTTGAAAATAATTCAAATAACTTGCATCAATCCCAATTTTGTAAAATAAATACTAGGTACTAAATCTGTACCTAATATATTTATGATTATTTTTACAGTGTCCAGAGTTCTCACAAAAGTGTAAGAGTCTCAGGACTTTTGTACTACCTCTCTGCAAAAATGTATGCTCAACTATTGAGGTGCTTTCTTGTATTAAAAAAAAGGTTTATCTGTTTCATTTAAATTCAAAATTTTTAAACTCTGTAGGATGAGGTAGGAAGTGTTTCATGTMTGGCATTAAAGGACTGCAGAGTACAGAAGGGAAAATGGGAGATACTTGGGGTAATCAAACATTTAAGAGCTGTTGGTATAAAGGTGGAAAATTTGAAGGCCAGCACTTCTTTCTAGGATGACTGGTTGTGTTTTTTTCCCAAATTGCACTTGTTTATTACTTTGTTTGAAATTTTACTGACTTTTCTCACTTCCGGTTGTTTTGTCTAGAACAGGTGGTGTTTTATTGAAGGATTTTGTTCTCCACAATTGGTTATTAAATTCTAAAACCATTTTGTTGCTCCTGTTCCAGCTAAGCCTCCAGGAGAGCAGTAACTCCTTTCCTGTACCCTGTCTGCTTAATGGTTCCTCCTGTAGGCCAGTTACATAATCACTGAAGTTTGTGTTTGTTTCTCATCAGATATTGTTCCCAGACCATTTTTTTTCCTGTGAAGGGATTTTGACTCCTCAGACAAAACGTAGGAGTATGCAGGATTCAAGGAATGTTACCCATTGTGCTTTTTTTTTGCCATTTTTTTAAAGGCTTTCACAACTTGCCCAGCAAAACTTTTCTTTTGTTCAAGTTCTTTAAAGTCTTTGTCTCCTGTCCTTCATTTCCATATTAAATTGTTAGAGCTTTTATTTTAACATAGCAAAGGATAGCATTTTCAGTCGTGGGGGAGAGTGAGGAGARTCTTTGTTCTGTTAGGAGCACTTCCACTGTTAGGAACCATGGTACCATATCATGACAGGAGTCTTTCAGAATAATGAAAAGTTATTGACTTACAAATATTCGCAGTCGTTATAGTCTGCATTTTTGCTGTTTTAGCTGAGGAAGTCAAGGATTGGTAGAGATAAGTTTTTAATGTCCCAACTGTCACCTGCTGTAGTGTTTCRTATCATTTCAATCATTGTCATCCATTATTTGTATACATTTTTTTTTCATTGTTTTATTTTTGTTTTTGTTTTGTTCCCATCATCTAACTTTTTGTTTTCCCCCTTTAAATGTTTTGGTGATTCTCCAGAACCAACGAAACGTATGCTTTCCTTCCAAGGGTTAGCGGAGTTGGCTCATCGTGAGTATCAGGCAGGAGACTTTGAAGCAGCAGAGAGACACTGCATGCAGCTCTGGAGACAGGAGCCTGATAACACTGGTGTGCTTTTATTACTCTCGTCCATTCACTTCCAGTGTCGCCGACTGGACAGGTAGGCTTCTTCCTTCTGGAATTTTGCTGGGGTCAGAGAAATATAAATTGGACTTGTCAGCTTTACAGCAAACAGCGTCCCTGCCATTTATTCTTGTGTTATTTTATTATTGTACATATTACCATTAGAGCATCAGTCACATTGGTGTGTACTGGTAGAATTTCCATGTGTAATGTTCATTCCACCTGCAGTATAGGGGTTTGTGGGTTTGGTTTTTGGGTTTCAAGTTGCAAGACTGATTGCTTGCTGCACAACAACATGTTTAGTGAAGGGGTTTTGGGATCTGAAAGATGTTTCTATATTCTTTCTGCTTACTGATTCCTGATCTTGCTTTCTGTGCCTCCAGCATTTTGAACTTCACTTGTAGCTGTAAATTCATGTTTGCTGGTGAAGGAAGTAAGAACTTTTGACTGAGATTTGTTTTAYATCATCTTCTGATTGAAATTGTAGTAGCTAAGATATGGGAAAATAAAATGGGTGAAGATACAACAGAATTTTACATATAAGTTGTGTCCTGCTTCTTGAAAAGAACATAAAGTAGAACTTTGCTTAAAGCATACGCATGTTGGAAGAGGCTTCACAAGATTCACGTAGTGTTCTCTTCAAGTGTGTTGAGCTCAAGTTTGCTGAAMCCTTGAACCCTTCTGACTGAAAATGAGAGCTGTCTTTGTTCAGTAGACTCTAAAATGGGAACCAGGGAGATCAGAGTTTAAGCTGGGAGCATAAATGTACAAGACAGCTCTGTAAGTCCAGATTTGTTGGCTGTGTATTTGGCTCTCCTAAGCATGAATGTTCATTAGAGTAACTAGCTAAACACTGAATGTCGAGGCTGAGTTTGTTTGGGTTATTTTGTTTGGGTTTGGGTTGTTTTTTTATTTGCTAACTTGTCTGTTTTCTCCAGGTCTGCTCACTTCAGCACTTTGGCAATCAAACAGAATCCACTGTTGGCTGAAGCCTATTCAAACCTAGGCAATGTGTACAAGGAGCGTGGACAGCTGCAGGAAGCAATTGAACATTACAGACATGCACTGCGCCTCAAACCAGATTTCATTGATGGATATATTAACTTGGCTGCTGCACTCGTAGCTGCAGGTGATATGGAAGGAGCAGTACAGGCATATGTGTCTGCCCTTCAGTACAACCCTGTAAGTAATGCTTTATTTTATAGAAGTCCATTCTTTATTACTGCCCCAGGACACAAAAGTAGCAGCTTTCAAARAATAAACAAAAGATAATCCTTCCAACCTGTGTACCACAAATTTAATGAAGTAGTTAATACTATTTTTAAGGATCTTTGAAAGGCTTGTTGTAGAAAGTTGTACATTGCAGTAAAGGCTGCTGGTTGTTTACTTCTCTGTATATATAACATACCTGCTTAGATAACAGGAAAAGCAAGGTTATGGTTTTTTTTCTGAAGTTACAAGTTTTAGTGAATGGCCTCATATTTAGCTTTGTGTGCTTTAAGGTGGTATACAGTGAGAGAATCAGTGCTTAGACTTGAATGTGAAATCTTGAAAAATCACCAGGTATTATGTGTATCATGAAGTCAGAAATTTCATGGTGATGAATGTTGCCTTGGGTAGATTTCTGCTGTAGACTGGCTTAGATTTTTGTTGTGGACTGGTTTACAGAAGCATCCATTTAAATTTTATAGGCTGAAACTGACTGTAAGTGACTCCTATGAAATTGATTGATCTGGTGTTTTGATTTTTGGTTGTAACTGTTTCAAATTGACATGTTCAGTAAACACTGTATCAGACCACTGTCCTATATTACTGTTCAGTGTGGTGAAGGTATCTGTTTTCTCTTTGGTCAAACATTTTGATAAGAAGTACTTAAAGTGCAGCATCAGTCCTGTGAGCATAAATCCTTTTTCTTTAAGAAAAGCATATGCAAACCCAGTCTAACAAGGGCTCAGAATCCAATTTCTCTGTTCTGCAGCCAGTGTGAACTTGTTTAACTTAATATGCCAAGTGGTGTGACTAGTGGATGCACTGGTTAGAAAAATGTGAGATGCTGAGTTATTTAACAGGACTTGAGTTTTGTTTAGGTTGGTAAATCCTTTCATTAGTGTTGACAAAATGTCTCCATTCTCTGTGGTCTTTACTGCTAGATAATGCAGTTGCAGACTGTGGTTTCATTTTAAACAAATGAAAGAACAAGAACATGTGGTAAAGCTGTTGGAAATGGATGGATTASTAGGCAAAACAGGGAGAAAAAATTCTTTAGGGGTTCAGGCAGCAAAATTACTTTATATATCTATTTTAAAGCCATAATAACAATGGTGAATCTTATGAGTACAAGTTTGAAGTCATGGTTGGAACAAAAAAAAAGGGGGGGGCTTCAAATACTTAAATATGGCAAAATTAATTAAGCTGCTGGGGGACCATTTGTTTACAGTTTTCTGTTTCTGTGTAATAAAATTTCATGCAAATTCTATTTCTTTTTAATTCTTTACAATTGTATTTTTACAGTAATAAATTTGGTCAGATTATCTGTTGTCTGTAATGTTAGGTCAAGAAAAATAATTTACATTTGTGATGWGTTTAAGAGTCTAAGCTAAGCTTTAGAGGACTGAGTTGTTCCCTTGCAAATTCTCCATGATGACCGAAGTCGTGAAGCTGATGGTGTGATTTTGATTTTTCAGGACTTGTACTGTGTTCGTAGTGACCTGGGGAACCTGCTCAAAGCCCTGGGTCGCTTGGAAGAAGCCAAGGTAGGTGTTGGGTAGAATACATGTAAACGTCAGTGTTTTGAAAACTTGAACTTTGCACCAAGTCTTCAAATCTGCGTTGATCTACAGACAGTCCGAGAAACTTCTGAAAACTGAAGGCACTGAAACACCCCAGAGTAGTTGCAGGGCAAGATATGGCATGTCCATGTTTAAAAGTTGGTTTAAGTCAAGAAATGGAAAGTTACCAAGCCTTGCTGCTGAACTAGACTATCTGATACCATTCTGAAGTATTGGGCAGGGGCTCCATCATGCTTTCATCTGGAAATAAGTAACAATCCTTCAGATCTGAGGCTTGCCTGCTGGTGCCAAGCAGAGAGCCTGTGGTTAGCTCGAGATCCCTGTACGATGCAGGTGCTATTGACAATGCTGCTCTTCTAAAGTCCTTTGTGGCTTGTAAGTGGAGAAGAAACTTATCCAAATGTTACCTTGTAATATTGGCTTTTAAAGATTTTTATTCTTTTAACTTTTCCCTTCCCTTGATAGTGGAAGAAAGGCTAGTAAATAATAGCTTCAGTATGCGACACACACCACCCCCCCACCCCCATCCCCCAATATCTTTTCTTCATGTCTTCCCTCTCCCCTCTCCCAAAATAAAGAAATCGGAAGGACAAAGCTGGTTTGTTTGGTAAATGAACTGATCAAAAGAAAACTTGCTGTAGTGGAAAGGTGGCTTCTAGCAGTCTTGCGTTTCCTAAACTGAGAATTCGAACACCAAGATGAGTTTAAAATTCTTGGCACATTAAAATTTGGATTGCAGAAAGAAATTGTCTTGTTACAAGCCACCTTACGCGTCCGCGCTGCAGGGGTGAGGAGTGTGGAGAAATCAGAACCACTCTGGACTCCACGGCTGTCACTCCAAGCCCCACGCGCATGCTCAGAAGTGGAGTGTATGAACAGCGTAGCTGTCTGTTTGGCTGCAGCACCATTTGGGGAGGGTGGGGATCTTTATGGGGTAACGGGGACTGCAGGTTCAAAATTCAATATTGCTTTGATTTCTCATTAACAACTTGGATGCGTGTACCAGCCTAGGGCAGCCTGATTGATTTGGTCGGATCCAGGTTGAAAACAGCATTGTGTAGCAGCATTTGGAGTTGAACAGTCTTTGAGACACTTGGTTCTCAGCCCACCAAGCGGACAGCTAACATGAATTGCACTTCACTGCAGCTTTAGTGTGACTGGTATAGGCCAAGACACTGCGCCTGCATTAGGTTGCTGACTTCTTTGTTTCAGAGCTCTGGAGACACCTAGTTTGAAAGTGTTATTCCGTTTTGTGAGAACTTAATAAATGAGGAAAAACATCTTGAGTAAATTGCAATGTGTTTCTTTGGTTATCAGTCCATTTGAAAGATCAAGCCAGCAGATTCCTTACAGTTTGAACTAAAATTTAATTTCTTTGTAGATATTTCAGAGCCTTTCTTCCAAAAAAAAAAGTCCCTGCTGTATGCAATTGCCCGATTAACCCTYTCCCTTCTGCATGTCTCCCTTGTTACAGACAGATTATCCTCATTCCCATGTGTTAAGACATATCCAAAAAAATGCAATTGCTTTGTTGAACTCTTACTAATGATCTTGTTTTATTTTCTCTCTTGTTTTTGGTTTTTCACCACTGATATTGTATTTAGAAGGTTTCAGGTGGGTGAAACCTCCTATTCCATGCGTAAGGTGCCTCGCTGAAGGGAGCTCGAGGCCTGGATCTAGGGCAGACACACACCTCCTCCTCCTCTTCCAGCAAGGAACGCACCGAAAAGTCACATGATGAGAAATATGGTAACGGGTTTGTAACTGCCACAGCAAAACCATTTGCCTCCATGCCTGAATCTTCTGTCTTGTGGCTTCAGAAACAGCTTAAAATATTTAATTACAAGCAAGTAATGTAAGAATATTTTATACTATTAGCCACAAATTCTTTCAAAGAAATAAAGTAAAAGTAAATTAAAATATTTTTTAAAGAAATAATTGGAGATAGTTAATAGTAAAAGCTTCTAACTCTTCTGGTTGTTCATTTTTTTCCTTTTTTCTTCTTTGTTTGGATTGCAGCGTTCTGCTCTTCTGATGATGCGCTGTGATCCTGCAGTAGCGCAAAGGCTGCGCAGCGGTAACGCGCATTGCGTGCGATAAAGCCCCCGTGAACGGTTGACTCGATGATTAATCTCTGATCGGGCAACTGCCCGAGCTCCAGGCTGCAGCCTTTTGGATAAAATTGGGTTGTAACGCATTTACAGAGTTCARACATCAAATTTAACACGCGAGTTTTGTGTGGGCCTGTCTGGTAGATTAATGATTCTGGTTGGCCGTTCACTGCACCTTGGGGCAATCACTAGAGCAAGCAGTTCGCAGCGATAGCGTGGCGCCGTGCTGGGTAGGATGCGCAGCGATTTCTTGCGCTTGCATTACAGGGACCTAAACCTTCATGCAATCCTGTCATTTGAGGTTTTGAAGCTGCAGGAGAGGTTGGATGTATTTGAGGAAACCAGAAAAAAAAGATACAGATTGGGTGTGTCATCTCATTTGGCATGCACACTTAAAACTGAGGAATGGCTTTATCTTTTTAATTTTTTTTGGTTTTTTTTTAATTAATTTCTATCTGATTTTGAATATTTGAAAATTTTGTTACAGAGTGAGGTTGTTTTTACACAGTATTTTTTTTTATTTTTACGCACTTAAGGACAGCAGATCTTTCTGGTGAACAACTTTAATTATTTCTGAGGTGATTTCTGTGGTGATCTTGTGTCGGAAGGAATGTTAATTTGTTGTCAGCATAACTGAAAAATGGTGGGCTTGCACCTGGGTTTTGGTTTGCGCTGGCGCAGGATCAACAACAGTTTGCAGCGCATTAGTTTTGGCGCAAGCTAGCCTATACTGCAGGGTCACTTTTGGCTGGTTAGAGAAGGCATACTAACAATTATTTTTTCTCATTTTTTTCTTTTTACAAATATTCCCCTTCCCTTGTATCTCTCTTCTTTAACTATTCCAAGGCCTGTTACTTAAAAGCAATTGAGACTCAACCAAACTTTGCAGTGGCTTGGAGTAATCTTGGCTGTGTTTTCAATGCCCAAGGAGAAATTTGGCTTGCAATTCATCACTTTGAAAAGGTAACTACCTAAGGGAGTCAGCYTCACTCCTAGATTTCAGTGTACATGCTGTTGTATGCTTGCAGGTGATAGAAATATTTTGATAGTGGAGAACTTTTTATGATCCTGTTGGTTAATGTCCCACATTGTTTTTTTCCAACTTACTGATGTTTCAAATTGTCTATATGTTACACAGAGTTACATGTAGAACTGCCCTAGGACTTTGCACATGTGTCAAATACAAGAAAATTATTTGTTGTTCTTCAGTCCTTTTCTGGACTGAAGATTTTTAAAATCTGATTTGGTTATAATGTTCCGCATGTTTTGTGTGTGAGAAGAAGAGCAAACGTGGTGCTTAAAATCATTTTTCACTCTTAATTGTTGTTTGAGGTGTTACTGTCCTTTGAGTAATTAAGAAGGACAGTTTTAAGTGACATTAATTCCTCTTCTCCAGGATTATTTTTCACTAGTATTCAGACTTCTTTAGATTGATGTCATTAACCAGTTGTCTTATACCTTCCAATTAGTATCTAATTGGTATCATTGGTAATTCATTTTGTACTCATCGCTTTCTGAAGTGCCCTAAAGCTGGATTTAAGATGTAGCAACAGTTTCTTCCTGAAAATTACGGCTTTTTTTAATCTACAAAAAAACTCTAGCTGCTCAAGATTTTTTTTTTTTTTTTGGATCTGTGTCTAGTTCGTGATAGGTGAAGTATTTTAATTTGGAATGAGTAGTTCCCATGAGACTGCAAGAGTGGGGCTTGTGAAATACTCACGTGGAGCTTTGTAGTGCAGCTTCTGTTGCTTCATCAGTAACTTGRTTAAGTGGTTTTTTGCATTTTATAATTTTGAAGGGAGTGAAGATGTGTTAGTTAAATGGCTRCTGAATTTTCCCTGCACACATGATGTATTTGCTCTTACCTTGTTCTTGTGAGCAATCTCTCACAAGAAGTTTTTCTGCACTGTTGACATTTTAAAATTCAGTCTTATTTTGCAGTAGATAAAGAGTACAGATAATGTTTTAGGGTTTCTACCTTAAAAACAAGTTAAGGGCAACAGTAGACAGGAGTGTTAAGTATGATCAGCSTAATGGGAAATAAATGCTTAGCACTTTATTCTGCAGTAGTTGCAACTGACTAGGTAAGCGAACAAATAAATTTGAAGGTAGTACATGCTGTCGTTTCTGCAGATAAATAAYTTTGCTCTGTGGTTGGTTTATAAAAGCTTTTCTTCCTTCTTAGGTTATTGATGGTCTTAGATGTGTACATATTATGTTTAWTAGATTTTTTAAAAGCAGCAAACAACTCAGTTTTGTAGAGAATGTTTTTGTGTTTAATGTTCAAAACTTCTACTTCAAAACTATTTTCAGGCTGTAACRCTTGACCCAAATTTTTTGGATGCTTATATCAATCTGGGAAATGTTCTGAAGGAGGCAAGGATATTTGACAGGTAAGCAGATCAGTACTGTTACTCTTCTGGTGGCGTGTCAGGTGTATCAAGATACAGATTGTGTTCCTTCTGTGAAGTGTCTATGGACAGGGATAGCAAAGACTTCAACTGTAAGCTGAGCAAGCAAATGGCTTTGAAGTGCAGACAGATCAGGCTGGTGTATATAAATAAAAACAAAAAATTCCAGTGAATGTATTCTTTTCATGTTGCTTTCTTGTACTTGAAGCATTGTCAAAAACGAGAGTTTCTGATGAAAATAAATTTGAAATTAAGGCTGGGAGGGTGAAAATAAGATGCATGAGAAAGGCCTGAATTCTGTTTTCATTATGTGATTCAGAACATAATTTGCAAGTGTCTCTCTTCTAAAATTTCCCTTCTGTGTGAGGCAAATTGAAATGCTGGAATTCAGCTAAGCATATGATTGAATACTCTGTATTTGCGACATACCTGCCTCATGTTACTGCCTTGGGTTGCAGTTTTGTTGTCTCGTTCTGAGACCTCTAATCTGGTAAATGAATCTTTTGTTTCTGGGAGAAGATCCAGGCTGTGTTGTTTATATGCGATGTACCATATTATATCTGTTAATTGGTTTATAATTTCTGATAGCTGTGGTTTGTGGCCTCAAATTTAATAAAATCTTGAAGGGAACAGGTTAATTATGTGCACTGCACACAGTCTAAATGATTCAGTGATGTCTGATTTAACCGTGAATTAGTGGAACAAACAGAGGCATGGTTTTTTATAATTTTAGATTTTTTAATCACCTTTTAAAGATTTACTTGCTATGTATATTGTTACAATTTTCCTAGAACCTGGATTTGAATACATCAGCCATTTATATAGTGCTATAGGAGCATATAACGAAAATATTTCACTTTTGAACAAAGTGATGATTAAAGTCTTAAATAAATCTTGGTAGRTTAGTGGAGAGAATAAAGTTGTAATATGATACTGTTTATCATGTTAAAATTGAATAATAAACTGGCAAAAAACAGAGTAAGGGAAAAAAGTATTTTTCATAGTAATGAAAAGTGTTAAAAATGTAGCTGCAAGCTTTGCTTGTTTTCCAGAAGACTTAGMRTTGTTCCCTATATACTGTACTAAGRTAAATATAATTCCTGCTGTCTGGATGATTGTTTACCTTCTCTTTTTGTTTTATCTTTATTTTATTACAGAGCTGTAGCGGCTTATTTGAGAGCCTTGAGTTTGAGCCCAAATCATGCAGTTGTGCATGGCAACCTTGCCTGTGTGTACTATGAGCAGGGCCTGATAGACCTGGCCATAGACACCTACAGAAGGGCCATTGAGCTCCAGCCCCACTTCCCTGATGCCTACTGTAACTTGGCCAATGCCTTGAAGGAGAAAGGCAGTGTAAGGAGCACTTCTTTCCTTCTTAAAATTACAGTGAATGCTTTTTTAATAGACACCAGCTGTCACCRATTTTGTTAAGATGGATGTTAAYCTCACCTAACTTAAAAGGAAGAATAATTCAGGAAATCTGAATCTTCAGCCTTTTAAAAGTGATTGTGTAATGACTTCTCCTAAACAGTACTTTTACAATAAATGGTACTATATTAACAGTGTCTCTTTTTTTGAAGGTGGTAGAGGCAGAAGAATGCTACAACACAGCACTTCGACTTTGTCCCACCCATGCAGATTCTCTCAACAATCTGGCAAACATCAAGCGGGAGCAGGGCAATATTGAGGAAGCTGTCCGTCTTTATCGGAAGGCTCTTGAGGTACAGTTGAATGTGAGGGGGAGGTGGGTGATTCACATTGGGAATGTGTAATAGGACACGGGTTTGTTCCCTCTATTAAAAAAAAMCAACAAAACACAGTAATAAATGCACAAGTTTTTTTGCTATGGTCTGCTTGTGACATTTGAGACAGAGTCAACTTCTTTTTCTTCCAGGTGTTTCCAGAGTTTGCTGCAGCGCATTCAAACTTAGCAAGTGTTCTGCAACAGCAGGGGAAGTTACAGGAGGCTCTGATGCATTACAAAGAGGCTATTAGGTAAATGGATACTATCTGTAAGAGTCCCAGCCTTTCCTAATGGGAAAGTGCCTAGATCTGTATAGAAGGTGACTTAGTCATGTGTTTTAATTCGCATAGTTCCTTTCCAARTAGAAAAGTCTGGGTATAAGTATGTTTCCTTGTTGGAGGAGGAGCATTTGTTGTTCATGACCTATTATCTTTATTTTTCAGAATCAGCCCCACATTTGCAGATGCTTATTCTAATATGGGAAACACTTTGAAGGAGATGCAGGATGTTCAAGGAGCTCTGCAGTGCTACACCCGTGCCATTCAGATAAACCCAGCTTTTGCTGATGCCCACAGCAACCTGGCCTCGATTCACAAGGTAGCACATGCGAATGATTCACTCTTAGAAGAGTGTGGTGGTGCACTGTGAGTAGTTACCCTGAGGATATTTTTACCTGCTGACTCATTTCTGTGTCTTTACAGGATTCAGGGAATATACCAGAAGCCATTGCCTCTTACCGTACTGCTCTGAAACTGAAACCTGATTTCCCAGATGCCTATTGCAACTTGGCCCACTGTTTGCAGGTGAGGAAGATGAGGCTTTGATTGTACTTCTTAGGATTCCTCTGCTGAAGATTACTAATTTAAATGGTTAGACTTAAATCAGAAGATAAGATTATACAGTCGGCAGTAATTATGAAAGTTCTCACTTCCATTTTTGGAAGAARCGTTAACCGTAAATCTGTGAACTAACTGATACAGGTCAAAGGAAGCTGTTCTAATCTTTGTTTTTCCTTTTTTTTTTTTTTAGATTGTCTGTGACTGGACAGACTATGATGAAAGAATGAAGAAGCTGGTTAGCATTGTAGCTGATCAGCTGGAGAAAAACAGACTGCCTTCTGTGCACCCACATCATAGCATGTTATATCCCCTTTCTCACAGTTTTAGGAAGGCAATTGCTGAGAGACATGGAAATCTCTGTTTGGACAAGGTAGGAAGTTTAATACAGACCAACTGTGATTGAAGTTCTTTGTGACTTTGCCTGTTTCTACTTAAAATCTAATAATATGTAGTCAGTATTAGCCTTTGTAAGCTTTCTGAGTCACTGACATGTAAAGAGATGGATGTAATGTTCATAGCTGTTAGTGCTTGTGAGTTTTGAGACWGACTACTTGTGCAGGTTGCCAGTTATAATTGAAAATGTGCTGTCAGCTGGTGGGAGGGTCTGGTTAACTATTGGAAAATAACACTTTGTCAAAGGGACTTGTCTGAGTAGCCTGATAATCCTGCCGGAATTAGTGGTTACAAACTGATTCTTGGGGAAGATGGAGAGCAAAGAACAGAACAAGTGCTGTGGTGCCTCACAGCAATACTATTCAAGTACAAGTGGTTTGTGGTTTGAGAACTTAGGAGGATCATGGTGTGGTATCAGCATATTTAATAATCAGGAGTGGAGTACTGGAACTTGGAAAAGCAAAAACATCACCATGCAGTAGCAATATCTGTATTTGCCTGAGAGCAG
The DNA here is from genome assembly GCF_030028575.1 of Malurus melanocephalus. NCBI lineage: Eukaryota > Metazoa > Chordata > Aves > Passeriformes > Maluridae > Malurus > Malurus melanocephalus. The sequence goes on along the minus strand of NW_026623406.1, from coordinate 393,323 downwards.
AGACATCACATCTTGTGACACAGTGTGTGGGCACCGCACTTGGCTCCAGTGGAATACATAAAATGCAGGTTTGGAACAACAGATGTCCATGACTGCTTGCTTGAATGTGGGATTAGGTTAATTCTGCAAACTCCTAGGGTTTTTTTTTTGTTCTTTTGTTTAAATTTTAGTTCCTGAGTTTGTAAACACTTGTGTATGTTTTCTTGGCAGATTAAYGTTCTTCACAAGCCACCATATGAGCATCCCAAGGATTTGAAGGCCAGTGAAGGTCGACTTCGTATTGGCTATGTCAGTTCTGATTTTGGAAACCATCCAACCTCACACCTAATGCAGTCAATTCCAGGCATGCATAACCCAGACAAATTCGAGGTAAAAATATAAATGGCATGCTTAAAGCTTTAAATATGGCTGTAAGTGGCACTTTTTTTCTCAGTGCAAGCAATTAAACTAGGAAAGAACAAATTTTTGCTTATTGGGTTTGGTTTTTTTATGGGTTGAAGAGTTTTTTAGCCCGAGTCATCCTCCTTTACCAACATGAAATGTTGTTTTCAGATACACTTGAGGTTTCCTAATTGTGACAACGAGTCACTGTTTAAAAGCTTCCCTGAGGCTTAGCTTGTCTGTTCACCCTGATTYATAGTTATGAGTCTCACTAATTACAAAGTCCAAGGTGACTTGTAGAAGGCGTTCTTAGAAAATTTAATTCTTATGTAAATCTKTCCGTTAAAGTTTCTCTGCCTTGTGCTGATGATAACATGGGGTATATGTCTGTGCAGGATGCAGTGCCATACTCTGGCACCAGAACTAGGCCTGGTTCAAGTGTGTCAAAAGACAGGCCAGAACCTTTTTTTTTTCTTCTTCTTTCTTAACTAATAAATGCCACATAAATTAACATGATTTGTGTGAAACTAGATGTAATTTTAAATTGCAATATAGCACAATTTTTTAATGAGCAAGTTGTCACAGATACGCAATTTTTGTGCCTCATATTCCAGGTATTCTGTTATGCTCTGAGTCCTGATGATGGRACAAACTTCCGTGTAAAAGTGATGGCTGAAGCAAATCATTTCATTGATTTATCTCAGGTGAGCTCKTTYGATGCACTGACCTTTTAGCAAACCTAAATTTTTCAAAATGAAGGAAGAGATGAGACTGTAGTTTGAGATTTTTAGTTGCACTCATTTCTTGAATTAAGCTGATGTTAGTGTTGAGAATTTTGGAATTTATAGATGTATTGTTGTTATGCCTTGCCTGGCATGTGGTGATCTTACGACCTCTGATTATTTAAAAGTAACATGATCAATATTTAGTAACTCACGTTAGATCTCAAAATAAATGTCATGGAGAAGTCAAGATGTCACAACTGCAAATACATATTCAGTGGGAAAACTGACCAGGGTTTCASTATACACAGAAGTCAAGGCAAAACCCTGCAGAGTAGTTAATTGGCTAATTCTTGATCTTCAGTTTGGTCTTCAATACTACCTCAGTTTTGAATGTGCCACTTGCCCTGTATGAGCTTTGATTACTAATTAGCCTTAGAGGAGTGRTGGGATGGGCTGTTCTGGTTTGTACAACCTCAGTTTCTAGCCTTTAGCTTTTGTTTTACTGCTGCTGAGGTTTATTGCTGCATTGAGGAATCACACTTCTGTAAAACCAGGAATTACAAGATTTAAGTCTCAAATTAAATTATGCAGTTGGCATCTGTCCATTGTTAACTGATGACTAACCACATTTATTTCTGAAAGACTGAAAACAAAAAGAAYTTGTATTTATGTATTTATTTATTCCTAGATACCATGTAATGGAAAAGCAGCAGACCGCATCCATCAGGATGGGATACACATTCTCATTAATATGAATGGCTACACCAAAGGAGCCCGAAATGAATTGTTTGCCCTGAGACCAGCACCTATTCAGGTAACTGAGTTAGAGGGCTCTTAGTAAGCCAGAATCATGTCAGAGTTTTTTTGGGGGTTTTTTTGAGTAATGATTTTTTTTTTAAATGCCTATGGAAAAAGAATGGGAGAAACCTTCATCAGAGTCACTCTGTACTACAGGAGTTGTCTCAGGTCAGAAGCTATAATCACTGATGCATAGTGTTCTGGCTTAAAGCTGTGCACAGTGGGGAAAATTTGCTTGAGAGTTCAATTTTCGAATATACTTGAATTGTTTACTGTCTTGGTAGTGAAAGTTTGGTGTTAGGGGTTGATCTTCAATGAAGATGAATTTAATCTTAATGAAGCAGAAGAAGGAACTTGATTCTGTATGTGGCAAATAGAACTTAAAATTYATTGATTTTTAACTTCCTTTATTTTTGCAATGCACATGGAACTGGAGTCTTGCTTTCTTGTTTCTTAGGCAATGTGGCTAGGGTATCCTGGAACCAGTGGGGCATTGTTCATGGATTATATCATCACAGATAAAGAAACTTCCCCAGTTGAGGTGGCTGAGCAGTATTCAGAGAAATTAGCTTACATGCCAAACACTTTCTTTATTGGAGACCATGCCAACATGTTCCCCCATCTGAAGGTACGTTGGAAGACAGGGCAAGAAAAGTAGGTGTTTTCCATAGCTGCCTTTATAAAATGGTTCTTAGTATAGTATTGATAAGGGATCTTGTAACTTCTTGAACTCTTTTTTTTTAACAGAAAAAAGCAGTCATTGATTTCAAGTCCAATGGTCATATTTATGATAACAGGATTGTTTTGAATGGCATCGACTTGAAGGCATTCCTTGACAGCCTCCCTGATGTCAAGATTGTTAAGGTGAGAGCTACTCTTGTCTRTACAGTCCTGGGGACTGAAGGTAGCACCCCCTCTGATACCTGTGTGATTTATCTCAGATGAAGTGTCCTGATGGTTGTGACAATGCCGATGGCAATGCCGCYCTCAGCATGCCAGTCATCCCTATGAACACCATTGCAGAGGCTGTGATTGAGATGATTAATCGTGGGCAAATCCAGATTACTATCAATGGATTCAACATCAGTAATGGATTAGCAACTACTCAGGTGAGGCACTTCAGGACACTGTTTTCCTGGGTTTTATGTTACATGTGTATGTTTTAACATAACAAGGAAGAAAATCTCCAAGCAAATGTATTTTCTGTCGTGTTGATTCGTTTAGTTGTCATACTGAAGGAAGCTCATTATAAGCCACAGATGTACTAGAAGATGATCTTCCCTCCCAAAGATAGAGGAATTGTATCTAGAGGTATCTAAAGTCCAAAGAAATTAAATCTTGTTGCATAAAGAAGACGCTTGTTCAGAATTTGAAGGAAAGATTTCCTTATTGCCTGCAGCCTACAGAGATTTGTGACCTGGTACTAGTGTCAGTTGTGTTTTTCCATAAGAAAAAAAAAAAATCTGAGTAATAGAATAGCAGCAAAGTTATTCCATTGTGTTTCAACAACATTTACTCATCTCCTTACATCTTTCAGAATCGTGCACTGTATCACCACCTCTCAGTGCTTAGCAGTTAATGGGATTTTAGTGACAGTTACTGGTGTTGTTTGACTCTTCTTCCACTGCAGAACAGTTCTACCCTTTAAGAAATGCCRTATTCTGATATTGGCGTGACTCATTATCTTGTGAATTTTATTCAGTTCCCTCAGGAAACCTCTTTTACATCATTTTGATAACCTTTTGTTACCACTGCTCTGTTCATAATCACATACCTTGGCTTATTTTTGAATTATTTTGTTCACAACTGAGACTTTCCTTTAAGTTGGTAATAGTTTGTCTTAGGTTGGTCAGTAAGGCTGTTAGAATTTTTTTTTAAGTTGTCATCTGAGGATCATAGAGAATTCTTGTTTTAAACCTCCACCACTGAAATGAAGCACTCTTAAGCTCTGTCTGTGCACYTCTAAAACAGGATTTCTGTCTTTCAATTACACTAATACAGCACTTCTTTGTGCTGAGATCTGCTACTTCTAGGCATAGGTCGACAAGAACTGAGCACCGTGTTTTTTGAGGTCTTGGTGACTTGAATAAGTAGCATGTTTACCAACTTCTGTTGAGCTGTTGTGCATCTTCTAACAGTCAGTGACAGTGAGTCATTGTCATTCACATCGAGTGTGTCATCAGTGGCTGGCTGCAATGCCACTGATCTAAATTTTGAATACKTATGTATGTAAAGAAAAAGGCTCGAAGTAGCTGTGTTACCCTCTCTGTTCATCTGGTCTTGATCCCATCACTGCATGTCATTATTAAAGAAAGTATTAAAAATMCTGCTTCCATTTTACTAATCCTCAAGACTCTTGCATGGTGTCTTGATTATCCCAACTTCATCCTCTGCTGCTTTTTATTAGCATATTCCTATTCTTTGTGAAGGCTATAAGATCAATTTTTTTTAAAAGTTTGTCACCAACTCTTCTAATCTAATTTTCAGCATTTTCATTATTTTCCTTGTCAGCTGGTTCTTTATAGTCTTACCAGTTACATATGAGTCTGCATCTATTGATTTTTCTGTTCTGTGCTTACTGTCTTTTATCTTAAAAAAGAAAAGCACACACAAAAAACACACCCAAAAATAAACCATAAAAATCCAAACAAATCAAACCCCTTTGCTTTCTAMATACCTTTTTATTCTGTCTTTCAGTTTTAATTTCATTTTTGGTCTCAAGGAAATTAAGCGACCTTAAGGAGGATAGGATTCCATGTGTAATGCCTCTTTATATGATTCTTCTTTCCAATTATTCCAGTTACTTGGAATTTCGGGGAGATATAGGAAGGGCATGAAAATGCCCAGTGTTTTTTGCCTTGGTGGTTGCAACGTTGTGGCATCCACAAGCGTGTACACATACCAGTTAAATTCTTGCGGTGGGTAAGTAGACAATTTTGTTTCGGATCATAAACCCAAAGATATGCTTACAGTAATTTGTTATATTAACAAATGTGTCTCAGGACAATTCCACAGGGCATAGTCTTGTTTCCTGCAGTTTCCRTGCTTCAATAGTTTGTTTTTTTTCCTTTTAGATCAACAACAAAGCAGCAACTGGTGAAGAAGTTCCACGGACTATAATTGTTACTACTCGTTCTCAGTATGGCTTACCAGAGGATGCTGTTGTGTACTGTAACTTCAATCAGCTATATAAGATTGATCCTTCCACCTTGCAGATGTGGGCTAATGTGAGTATCTGTACCGAGTAGGAAATCTAAGGTCAGATTTTTGGCATAGCTGTTCAGGTTAGCAGAAACTTCATACAAGTTAAGTTTTAACTTTTCAATGGAAAACTGACCTTGAGCCATTTGAATCTTTACAGTGCTCGTGTTGCAAGGCTTAGTGCTAGTAAAATATACAGGTTTTTAGACGTATTTAAAATTGTATTTGTGCATCTAGCCAGTGAAAATTTATGTCTTGGATATCTTAAGTATTCTGGTTTTCCCTTGTGAAGTAATTTGGATTTCCTTTATCTGTACAATTGATTATAACTGGCCTGGCAGTTGGCAGATAAATAGATCTGAGTGGAAAGCATCTGTGTCAGGTTCCAGCTTACAGTGAATTGCTGAGAGTTACTTGAGGAGAATTTTTTTTTTTAATATTTCATAGTATAAGCAAATGAGACCATAAATTTCAAGACTTACTCACTTTAGTAAGTACTGCTGTGAACTGTTGCTCAGAGTTCCTGTCTCTTTCAGTGGGATTAAAAATGCAATCCTAGTGATCCCACTCATAATGATCATCTGTTTAATTCCCGCCCTGTACCTCAAAGTGAAAGTACTGAATGATTATGCCTTCCACTTCATTTTAGTATGTGCCAATTTCTTGTTCAGAAAAGTAAATGTTTCTCTCTGAACATTCTGTATTTGCTTATTTCTGTTATAGATCCTAAAAAGAGTTCCCAACAGTGTGCTGTGGCTGCTGCGTTTCCCAGCTGTAGGAGAGCCCAATATCCAGCAGTACGCACAAAACTTGGGTCTTGCCCAAAATCGAATCATCTTTTCACCTGTTGCCCCCAAAGAAGAACACGTGAGGAGAGGGCAGTTGGCTGATGTTTGTCTGGACACTCCCCTTTGCAATGGACACACAACTGGCATGGATGTGCTCTGGGCTGGGACTCCAATGGTCACTATGCCAGGTAATGCAGTGGGGAACCAATATTGAGCGCATGGGTTGGAATATTGGTAATTTTTTAATAACAGCAAACCCAAGAGATTTTGCCTCTTGTGGAGGCAGAAGGAAAGTAACTTATAGTGTGTGATAAGTTTCTTGATAAACTTGTTCCTGGTTGGTTTTGATTTGCATTTTATTGTCCTTCCTTTAGGCGAGACTCTTGCCTCACGAGTTGCTGCCTCACAGCTCACCTGCCTCGGTTGTCTTGAGCTCATTGCAAAAAGCAGGCAGGAGTATGAGGATATCGCTGTGAAACTGGGAACTGACCTGGAATAGTAAGCCAACTTGGACTGTGTAATGTGGGAACAAAAAGAATATAGAGTACTGTATTTGGGCACAGTGCTGAGAACATGTAGTTTTACTCCTGCAGATACTTTATATTTAAAAWAGCAGGGCAGTTCTCTTCTAGAGCTGTTTTGTGTTGCAGTTAGTTCAGCCTCTGCTTTTATGGTAGCTTAACAGCACTCCCAGCTCAGTAACTGAAGAAATTACTTAGATGCAAAACAGAAAAAAATGCAATATATTTTACATTTTGTTTCTTTTTAAATAGAATATTTTAGTGAAAATAGTAAAAAAATAGCAGTTTGTTACTTACTGCAAGTTAAAATCATGGTGTAAAATGTCATTTTGCTACAGATAATGCAACAAGTTAATGTTGCAGCTCTTCGAGTTAAGTGGTTGTGCTGGTCTGCATCAGATAGGAAGAGGGGATAAAACAGGAAGTTGGTAAAGGTGGTGGAGCAGGTTTTTGGTTTTTTTTTTTTGAACAGTTGTACAGACAGTTCTGGGTTAGCTGAAAATAGTAGATTTTAAAGGTAAACAGTATTATCTAGTGTTTGGGACATCTCGTGACTGCTCTAACTCTTTTGCAGCCTGAAAAAAATCCGTGGCAAAGTCTGGAAACAGAGAATATCCAGCCCTTTGTTCAACACAAAGCAGTACACGATGGACCTGGAGCGGCTGTACCTCCAGATGTGGGATCACTACGCTGCAGGCAACAAACCGGACCACATGATCAAACCAGTGGAGGCCAGTGAGTCTGCATGAAGAGAGACTGGGTGTGCCTACCAGGAACTCTCCAGGAACTGAGCCTCTCCAACACGTGTGCAGAGATGATGAGCTAAAAACTGTGCATTTCTACTTAATCTGCCTGGTACTCTGTGGCTGAAGTAATACATGATGGTGATTAAAGCACAGCCAGACTTATTTCTTGCATGATAGGGAAAGACTCAATAGAGCCTGGGATCCTTTTATTCCATGAGGAATTTGAATGGGATTGAGCCGTGTACATGTGAGCCTGTGTGTATGAGTGACAAAGTGGTTGCTGGGGGAAGTTTGAACTGCCCAACCAATTTAGGATATCATGGATTGATTTAATCTTCCTACGAACCTCTCTCCTTTTATGTGGATTTTGGATTGGAGCATTTTAACATTTGATTTTGGGTACTCCTGTTGGTATATATGTGGTTCTCCCATGACAAGATTTCCAGCTAGCGAGTTGCTCCCTGTGTTAATTTCTAAACTGTGTGGACTGAAAGGGCATATGTGCTGGTGTAGTCTTTTTTTATAGGTTTTATAAACCACTTGAGCCTATATCAGCCTTTTAATGTTTGACCTCTGTTTTGGAGCTCTCTGTAATGTGTTGGTTAAGATAAGGACTTTGGGTTTTTTTTTTTTTTTGTTCTGTTTTGTTTTTTAAGCTTCTCCAATAACTCAGCTAATTGGCTTCATGATGGCAGCTCCTATTCTGTTGAGAAACCAAATTTGATTTGAAATTAATCCTCCCCACAAGTGTTTGAGGTAAACACAAACTGGTGCCAAATACAGATCTTTCAGGAATGATTGTTAATTATGTATAGGGATACAGTCCTAGGTACTGTAGCAAAGACTTTAAAAAAAAAAAATAAAGCTTTGGTTTGCCAGTTTGATTTGACCGGTGTTTCACGTTTTGTGCTGCTGCCTTTTTGTGTAATTTTGTTTTGAGTAGCTCTCAAAACGCGGCAGWAATGGGTATTTTGGGTTGGAATAAGCCAAGGCGGAATTTCCGTGCCGGGGGGCGGAGCGGCCGCGCTGCCAGCGCCTCCCATGTGCGCATGCGCCGTGCCCCGGAAGCGCGCGGCCCTTTCGAGCGCCATGGCGGGAGCGGCGGAGCGGGCGGGCCCCGCTCTCGGACCCGGCCCGAGCCCGATCCAGGGACCCCGCCACCGGGAATGGCGGGGCCAGACGGGCAGCGGGGCCGGGGCGAGCTCCGCAGCGAGCGGGGCAGCGGCTTCGGGCGGAACGAGCCCTGGGAGAGGCACCGCCGGCAGCCGGGACTGCCGGGACGSCAGGTGAGGGGGCGCCGGGCGGTAAAGCGCCCTAGCCCGTGTGTTCTGGTGTGTTCTGATTAATGTATCTCTAAAATGTGTGCGTGCATATATAAATACTTCATGTATTATACAGTAATACGTGTTACATCTATTGATTTTTAATTTTAGATTCGCCCTCAATTTGGTTTATGGTAATTCGTAGGTATTAGCATGTTTCAGGATTGCRGTCTTTAAGGTTTAAATAATTTCCTTTTAAAGAAGCTGTCTTCCTGGTTTTTAAGTAGCTGCATAACGTATTTTTTAAATTGTTAATGTTTGTTGAATCTCATAAAATGAAATAAATTAGTAAGGGTTTTGTGGCCTGCCTCTACATTTGTGTAGGCATAGCGGTCCAGGTGGTAATGTCTCCATCCTGCCTCTTGAAATAGTTTTATGAAAACTGCTGCATTTTGCTAAATATTCATGACAGTTATATTAAAGTGCACTTTATGCAAAAGCAGCTTCTTACTCATCGGGGCATGGTTTGATGTTTCAGACTTATTATAATGCACTTCTCTACCATATCACAGACTATGTGGAACATAAGAAATGAGTTTTCTATAAAGAGTTAAAATAGTTCAGCCTGTTTGGGACATTCGGTGTTTTTCCCAGTGCATATTTGGTTCTCATTGTTCATGGGTGTTTCAGATCAGTGGAAATGCAAATCTCGTTCCTGCTATGACCTAAAGTTCTGCATTTCATTTTTGCAGCAATGCCCTGTATTTCTCTTCCAGCAGTGATGATGAATTTGAAATGTGTAAGTAATGACATGTTAGTTTGTTTTCTGAAGGAATATGAAAAGGACACATTTCTAATTACAGTGAAGTGTATTTGCACATTGTTTTCTTTCATTGTTTCATGCTGCAAAGTAGTTCTCTCCTTGTAGTGGAGTTTTGGTGTTCTATATGTGATAGGGAGTATTCTTGAATTGTCTCCNTTTTTTTTTTTTTTTTTTTTTTTTTTTTTTTTTTTTTTTGCCTTGCATTATATTTTTCTTTTTGCCTTCATTTTGTCACTCACAATTCCTTGTTGCTCACTTGCTTTCTTCTTGGTCTCCAAAGACTAGAAAACTGCTGCCAGCTTTGAGGAATTGAGAGTTGGAATTATATGTAAAGGTTCCTTATATTTGTTTTTTGAAAATACATTAGACCAATTTTTTACTAGTTGCAAACTTTAAAAAATGTGTAACTAGAGAAACATAGCCTTGTTCTTAATTGATCTTCTTTTGTTTCAGTTTTAGCTAGAATGAAAACTCCCAAATCTGTTCCTAAAAAGGCAGATACAAGGTGGGTGGTGTCATTAATGAATTTTCTGTGTTCATATATTAGTCTTCTGTATCATATTTACTAATCAGAATGCAGAAAAACAATCTAAAGTCATATTGATGGACGTGTATAGGAGAGAGTGCAGACAGAACTGTTACATCTTCAGTCTCATTCAGGGCAAATGTAAAATGGGATATTTGGAGGTGCACATGCTCTTACCATTCCTATTCATGGATGCAGTTGGTGACATTTGCCGTGAGCAGCTGATAATGTTATATTGGGTGGATTTTTTTTTGATTACTGTTTTAGAAAGGCAAACTTACTGCTCTATTTTCTGCTTACTCCTACCTTTATTCCACGCAATTTGCCTTTTTTTATATATAGTTTGAAAGGCTTCATTGATGACTCAGATGATTTCTTCTCGGACTTGAAAATGAAAAAGAGCACAACAAAGCGTGGTAAGCAATAGAGCAAATATGAAGCAGACATTTTACTGAGTGGGAAGGTAGCATTCATTGCTGAGCTCATAAAGTTCTGGGAGAACTGAACCCTTCTCAGGGAGGGTAGGATCTCTGTCAACGCTGAAATGTGTGTGCCAGCTGCAGACTGTGAAAAGCTGATGGGRTGGTGTCTGGAGGGGAAATGAGTGAAGCAAAGTGGACCAGAAGCATCATAAAGTCACTTATAGATCTGACATGATCCCTTGATCTTCACAGGACAGATCTGAGGTGTGACATGYATTGTTTGTTGGAAAGTTACTTTCAGTGATTTTTCATGTGATAAGATGRTAAATGAGTAGGGCATAATAAAGAAAATGTAAAGATGCCTTAATGTTGTTTGTGTTTTCCTATTTTTTTCAAGGGATTTCTATTGTGTTAAGACAAAGGCCAGTCTCCAAAAAGCAACTCCCAAAACTTTAAGCTCTTTCTTTTGAATTGCAGTACAAAAGGATCTTCAGACCCCGAAGAAGCTGATGACTCCTGGAAAGACTCCTGGAAAGAGAAACACTTGCTGCCAAGAATTGCAGTATCCAGACACTTCAAGTGACACTGAAGATTCTGTCTTTGAAGAAAGTCCATGGCATGACCATCAAAAAGAGGGAGTGAAAGACTTGAAAGAGAGTCAGAAGTGCATAAATCTTTCACCTCCACAAACTTGGAAAGASTCAGATTTCAAAGGCAGTCCAGATTTGCCCATTAGAAGGAAAGAAASAAACTGGGAAAATCGAGAAAATAARTTGCCAACTGTGGCRCTAGGACACAGTACAGGGGYRGAATCAGACAGCTCAGATGACAGTTTTGGATCTTTAATGGAACGGATAAAGAAGCGAAGTCTCCCCCGAAAACCAGTCTTAAGCACAAGTAAAACTGTCTATCAGCCAAGCRTAGAAGGTAAGCAGTCCTTAGTGATTTGCAGTGGTAGTGGCCTGGTTCTTTCCATTTGTGTGGAATCCACGTCTCAGATGCAGCTCAGAGCCTTGCAAAGGATTTTGGTTCAACTGGAAGTTACTCCTGTGAGCATTCAGAAAAGTCATCTTGTGGTATCAAGATGCAAGTTTTTCACTATTGCTTGTTTTTTATCATTGTATGCACTTTTAGTTTTTAAAATTATTCTGAAAGCAAATCTTAACTTGTGGTTTCTAATGATTTTGTAATTTTTTTAATGTATGTTGTGTAATCCTGTGACTCTTCCTGTTGAACTAGAAAACATCAAGCCACCCTGCAAAGATGCACAGCCCGTGAAAGAGGAGGGAATCAAGACACCAAAGCCAAAATCTATTTCACTTCAAGAAACACCTTCCATGATAACAACTCCTGCAAGGAGTGAAGCAGTCAGTTGTTCACAGTCAGCAAAGACAGAGAAAAGGTGAATGTTCCTCCACTGTTCTTATGTTGTAGGAGAATTATAGATGGACAAAGAGATGCTAAACATTTTGCCTAGGATAATGTGATTCCTCTGCTACCTAGAAACTTCTACTAATGCACCATTTGTTAATAGCTGAGTAGCTGGAAACCATAGTTTTCAGTCTCCCGTACGACAGGGAGAATATAAACTGATCTCTGCCTAGGGCAATCGATGACAAAGAAATCTGACAAATGTCAAATCTTCTTTGTAAATGTTATCTCACTTGCTATTCCTTATTTTGTACAGCATGCTTCTAACACATGCTGACTCTTCACATGCTGACTGCTTGTCTCTGAAAATACATAAAACTGATTCTATTCATAATTAATACCTTTTAACAAGACCATATTTTTTTACCTGTATCTTTATAACTTGCATAATTCATGTTTCTTTTTCTCTATGTGGATGCAACTTAAACATTTCAAAGAATGCATTTTTCATTTCTAATAGTTGCCCTTTATTCTGCCTTCTGAATATGCTTTTTCCTTCAGTCATTTTATAATTGTGTGTACCATACCGAACCTTTAAATGATATCTTCAAAGGTGAGACTTTGTCAGAATGCTGTAGTATTTGAGTTACTAGTCCTGATGGAGTATCTACTTCCCTTGAAAGAATTTCTGAGTATTCCTGGACCATCTTTGGCTGTTTCTGAAAATACACCTTTATCATGAGTAGCATGGTAGGGCTGTTTGTATTTTGGTTTAGTTGTGGCTCACTGTATCACTAAGGTCTGAGCCACCCTCTTTTCCTACTTAGGAGTCCTCGTAATCTAATTCTGTGAATTTAATGAAGTAACTGCAGGACTGTTGCAACAGCTCTGCCCCTTCATGCCCTTAGAGGGGTAAGAGGACAGTCATAGRTCTTGTGAGGGCAAGCTGATGGAAAGAGTCAGGAGAGCATCCCTGAGATCTTTATTGGCTCACAAGGGGCCATTATTTTTCCATGTATTTTTCCCTGTCATTATTTGTACTTCAGTAGAGTCCTTAATGACTTTTCTTGCAGGCTCAGGGTGTGCTCAGTGCCTGGTTGTTTCTTGCAAGAGCTTTCAAATCCRACTTCCCAGTATGTGAAGTATTTCAAGAAAAATAAAGAGGAGTTGGCCCAGAAGCTCTACAGGTTGTTTAATARTACCATCTTTGAGCAAAAGGTTGGTTTCAAAGCAGGAACTACSATTCTAAAATGCTGGTTAATATGTTGCTCCTCACTTTTTGATGTTATTGCTCTCCATCCTCTTCAGTTTGTAGAAGTTAAGCTTTCTAGCAAAGGTTTATGTTTTTTAAAGGGGTGTGTCACCACTGTGACACAGCAGTTTTCAGCTTGGCTTTGCTTTCCCAGCTGTAATGGAAATRCTGCACCTCTTCTCTGTTCCTTCCTATTGCATGTTCAGTCTGCCTTTCTGGAACAGATAAAAAGATGCTTATCCTTTGACTAACAGTTTAAGGTGAACATGAAGCTACAAGTTGTGTTTCAAATTTTAAGGTTTAATTTCAGAGAACTGCTGTTTTGACCTGGGATTATCATCTGGGATGTTGGGGACCCTCCTCTGATGAGAAATATCCTTGAAAGGAAGGGTGCTGCCCTCAGTAATTCCAATACTATTTCCCCGACGAAGGAAAGTGTTTTCATGCAGATGAGAAAATACTTTTGAGCTGACTAAGGACAGGTTGAGTTCACAATTTTGCATAAAACTGAGCTGAACAGACTCACTATGGCTGAAGCAGAATTATATCCTGCTGCCCAGTGCTTTAGCCCTGTACCTGRAGGTATGTCGAGGTAGAATAGAGGAACTAAGGCACTTTCTGTCTCATCCTGCATTCTGAAGCTCCTGTTGTTCGTTGCAGGAAAACTGATGTAGGGAATAAAAAGCCATAGAAGGGGGAGTTGGCGTCAGTGAGTGAAAACAGTATTGAGAGCACTAACAGGCATTCTGGGCTGGCTTTGGAGTAAATGCAAGGGGGAGCCAGAGGGCCAGAAGATAAGAGAGGTAGGAGAGGCCAGATTACATGTACTGTTTTGTTTTTCAGTTACCAGAGGACATGGTAATAATCTGGAATAAGAAAATGAGGAAAACAGCAGGATATTGTGTAACGGGGCAGAGGGCAGGCCCTGCAGGGGAGCGTTATGCTCGCATTGAACTCTCTGAGAAAGTCTGTGACTCTGCAGGTACGTCAAAGGGTGTGTTGCTTTTTCTTTGAGAAAGCAAGTTTTAGAGATAAAAACATAAATCTGATGCACAAGAGATCTGGAACTGGAGCCTGCTTTGAAATTTTATATTATCTTGTATAAATAAATAAATAAATGTATGGATTTATCCACATTCCACAGCCCAAGAGGCTGAGCAAATGTACAAAATGTGAGAACAGAGACATAGTCACAGTAGCTGCAGTATTTTGTTTATATTTCTTAYGGTTTGGAGACCTACAGGCATCGTGTTACTCTAATTCTGTGTGCTGTAATGGCAGTCTTAAAATCCGACTTCTTMCATCAGAGCTAGCCACCTTGTTGGTGATATTTAAAGCTGGAATAAAGAYAGCTCAGTGCCAAATTAAGTTTTATTACATGGTACTGTAACTGTTGTTTTTCCCTCATCCCCTCCCAGTATGGGGAAATKAATCATAAARTGGTTTGGATTGAAAGAGATCTTAAAAACCCATCTTGTACCAACTCCCTGCCATGGACAGGGGTGCCTCCCACTAGACCAGGTTTCTCCAAGCCCTGTCCAGCTGGGACTTGAACACTTCCAGGGATGTGGCAGCTTTACCAACAGAACAAAAAAAAAAAACTGAAACAGACTAGGTGTGCTGGGAAGTGACTAGGATGCAGAATTGAGCTAATCACAAAACGGGAAGTGCACTAAGTAAAAGCTTGTCTTGGAGCATTTTCTCTTATTAAGATGTTAGTAGTGTTAACCTCCAAAATAACTCTTGCATCTTAATAAAGAATGAGAGTCAGAGACCTGAGGCAGTGACCAAAGGTGAGAGTCTGTACTTCCCMACACCTGACTGATGTCAATGTCTTTGTTTCACCTCAAGATCGCCTTMGGGACACGCTGATCCATGAGATTTGCCATGCAGCCACCTGGCTCATCAATGGTATTCGGGATGGACACGGGCGATTCTGGAGATTCTATGCCAATAAATCAGCTGTAATTCATCCAGAACTGCCAGTGGTCACACGATGCCACAGCTATGAGATCAAGTACAAATACACCTACGAGTGTGTTCGGTGCAAAGCTACGTGAGTAATGTTTTCATCTTGCATGTGACAGTGTATTCACTTTCTAACTTGGCAGTCTCTTGTGTAGAAATCAGGGGTCTCTGAAACTGTAAAGCCATTTGGATATGCTGATGTTTTCCAGAGCTCACAGAACTTCACTRTGTGATTCCATATGTTTGTTTCCAGGTAGTTTCAGTTATACTTCAGAGGTCAGGACAGGCAGAAATGTCATCTGAGGACCATTTGSTAATGAGAAAGATTCTTTGGGAAGTAGTCAGACATATGTACCTCAGCTTTGAAGAACAAAGCCCTGTGAAAACTGGTCACAGAATGTTTGACATGGATTAGATAGTATAAAACTATCAGAAGCAGCTTCCTGAGGTTTGTGTCTTGATGACTTTAAATTATGACTGCAGCTACACAGAGCAGTACTGTGATAGGAAGGATTTACACTAGGACACAAACTRTAATGACACTATTTATAGCATTTTTTTTACCTCAGGATCAWATGTGATTCCCAGAAGTACTGGAARGGAACACCTCACATATCCTGAAGTGTTTATTAGGACAATGCAATATAGTAGTTGCTTAGATGCAAAGTGCATTGASATTTTTTTAGTGATGTCTTTAAGGAGAAGCTCCAAGAGGCAATTGAGGGGTTGTGGAGGTGTTTGTAAAAGCTGTAGCACATCATGCTCTTCTATTCTCAATGTAGAGACAAGAAGGAACCAAACTAAAAAAGGAGTGGACAAAGTTCTAGGGTAGAGAAGTGTAATACAGATTTAATTGTACCACTGTGTGATGTACTGTTCTCTCTTCTGAAAAAACTGGCTTTAAAAATTGATCTCAGCAGAAGAGAAAGGAGTTTTGTGGAATCCAAATCCTTGTTTTTGCCTTTCAGGATCGGGCGGCACTCGCGGTCCCTGGACACGGCACGGTTCGTGTGCGCCTTCTGYGGGGGGCAGCTGGCCCTCAAACAGCCCCAGGGCAAGGGGGGCACCCCTGCCAGGACACAGCTCACACCTTTTGCCAAGTATGTGAAGGAAAACTATGGACTTGCTAAGAGAGAGCAGCACGGGCTGAGTCATGCAGAGGTAATGAGGAAACTCAGTGCTGATTTTGCTTTGAAAACCAGGTTGGAAGATTCCTTTTAATATCTCAGTACACCTCCTTTCTTGGTGCCACTTGAACTTTGTATAGAGAGAAATAAAAGGCCTGAGGAGCACTTACAACATGGCTTCAGTGATTCCAGTAAGGGATTTACTGTTTCATCTGAGCAGCTGATATGCTCTGTGTGTGTGCTGAAGACCTGCTGGGTGTGCAGGTCTGAAATTGCCAGAGGCAACAYAGTCCAGGCCCACCACCCCAAGTCCTCTGACTCTGAATGACTCCCAGGATGGAAAGGGTGCAGACCTGAGCTGGGCTTCAGTATGGATTTAGATATTCTCCCAAGTAGAGTTTCCTGAGAGATCCTTGGCTGCTTTTGTTAAAATTWAGTGCTAGGTAGATGGTGTCTTAGCCCAAATCCCTTAAGAAAAAATGTGTGAGTTTCTCCAAAGTCCTTTAAGCCCTCAGTAAGACTGAAGCTCTTTGATTGAATTTGAATGTAGTGTACCTCTTATCACTGACATTTCTTAGAAACTGAAATAGATGCAGAAAGTCAGGTTGGGGAAAGCAGATTCAAACACTTCCCCCATAGAATGAGGAGGTCTTGTCAAATGGCTCAAGTCTTTCATGTAAAATGCAGCTGAATGTGTGTTATAATATGTGTGTCTTCTGTAAGTAAATTGCTCAGGGGATTAATAATTTTGATAATCAATAAATGCCAGTTTGATTACTAACTGTTGCAATGAACCAGGCTGCTTYGTTTTAGTTTAATCATGGCTGTGTAGGAATACAAAATACTGGTACCAGCCCAGCTCTACTGGCTGGAGAACCAGGCTGTGGATCAGCAGAATCAGTAACATCCTTTTGTCACAGGGATTACAGTCCAAGCATCACATTCCAGGAGACCCAGGGCTTCTCCCAGGAGCCCTCATCATGCCTGGGGGCACTGAGGCACCACTCTCCCTTCCCCAGTAACAAAGAGCAGCTGAACTAGAAACTAATACCAAAAACAACAGCACAACACCACTGACTGTTCAAAAACTGATTAATTACTGTTCACAGCACTTCTATGGAAAAAGAAAACAGTAGTGAGCAATATACTTGAAGGAAGTTCTCCTTGTAGGGGATTTGCCAGTAGAAATGCAGGCATATTGAAAAGTCAAGTCTGACAGAGCAGTGAGGTTATGGGGCTTCCACATCTTGACAGCACTTTTCAGCTGCTCACCAAATTGGCTGTCCCTGATAGAGCTGAGGAAGAGGCATTCCCTGTTACTTTCATTGTCCCATCCTTTGCTCACAAGACACATTCACAAGACAGAACACAGATGAGGATGTACATGATGAGGGATACTGTAAAATGCACAGCAAGAACATTTAAAGGAGTTAATTCGACAGCTACTTTGTTCCAGTCTTAAGAAATTTCTACAGTTAAGATCAGCATGTAAGAATGTCAGGCTTATTCATCTCCCACTTCTTTTCCCAGCACCTTAACCTTCTTCCCTCTGGAAAGAAACCACAATCCTCTCACTGAGCCAGCAGAAACAGTTCATTTTGTAGAGAACCTCAGTGCTGGGCACACAACAGAATTATATGGAGTAAGAGAATACAGACTGACTGAAAAATGCAGTCACTGGCATTTTGTAGCATTCATTTCATTTCTACTCCCAACAGCTCTAGCTTTGGAATTCTTTATTTGGTTTGATATATGCTGAACACAGAACCTATGTCAAAGATCTTCCAGGTCTGTTCCCAGGCTTTCCTCCCACCTCTTACCTGCCTGGGTGAATGACCAGTGATCCAGAACATTACTAGATATAAGATCATGGTCAACTGAAGCTACTAAAAGAAGGCAGAAGTTGGCAGCATCAGATATGACAGCAGGGACACACTTTTCCCCTCTAACCCCTCCTATTCCAGGCTTCTGGAATACATGTAAAGCAGTAGATTTCTGTCAAAATATAGAGGGAGAAACAATATCTTCCCTATGTATGTGACCCCTCCAGAACAGGAGTCTTCAGGTGCTGCCCAGCCCCACCACTGAGCCASAGGTGCCGCACCTGCAGATACAGCCCTGCTTTGCACCAAGCTGGGGCAGGTAAAGTCCTGATCCTGGAAATGCGCTCTGCTGCAAGAGAAGAGGCACAGCCAGTACCTTCACTGAGAGGCAATGTATGGCCACCCTTCAGCCTGGAGTAATTTTTGTAGTTCTTTTTGTTGTCTCTTTCCTGAAGGGTCTGCATTTCCTCCTCACTCCAAAGCAGCGAGTTCCTCCAGCAGCTGCTCCTTCTCCTGCTGCAGCTCCTGCACGCGCTGTTTGTTCTGCTCCAGTCTGTCCTCCAGCCACTGCAGCAGGGGCCCACTGATGGCAGACATTTGGCTGCAGAGGTTCTTTGTGAACACTGCRAAGAGCAACAACAGATCATGCCAGGGCAACACATAAAAGACTCAGTGTGCCACATCCCCAAACACAACAGGCAGCCAAGGAAACCTTTCACCATCCAGGCCATGGCAAACACACATCTCCACAGAAAGGTCAGAACCAGCATCTTACAACRGGGAAACATCATTTCAGTCTGACCCTGGCAGGGGTGAAAGACCTACAATGAAAATCTGCACACAGCTCATCCCTGCTGCTAATTAATTTCTAAATTTAGARGCATCATCAAATGCCTCATTTCCTAAATGTGTCAGAATGGACACTGGGGTAATGAACTTGGAACAGAAGTGGGATTAGGATTCATCCCATCACACTGGCAAAAGCAAAGATGTCACACCTGTGTAACACATACCAAGTGCCAGGAGGTGGAAGGGTGCATTCAGGTCAGGCAGACACTACTGTAACACTGAACAAATCCCAAAMCCCTTTTGCTGTTCAAACAGAAAAAAATAACATAAACAAACCCCAAAAGCCCAAACAATCCCAAAGTCTTCTGTAATTTTAACCAATTCTACAAGGCCTGAAGGATACAACAGTCATGAACCCCAGGATTAGGGTATTTTACAGCCTTYGAAGTTTTCATTTTAAGTGTCTAGCTACAATTCTGTTCCTATGTAACCAGAGTCCACCGTTTTGATTCTGGGAGCAGCACCCTGGAATATCACTTGCAAGAAAAGAATCCTTACCTGAACCGTTATGGATTTTGGTTACAGAGTCAAGATGGGTGAGGCTAAAGGGAAAAAAAGAAAGCAGGTTTGAGGCAAGACAGCAGGGAATTGCATAGTAAACCCAGGCTGCAGAACCAGCTGCCCACAAATCACTGACCTGACCACAGGTACCCCTACACCTCCTCACTTGCTGAAGCCCTGCACATTTGCAAGGATAACAACCCAGGATCACAAACCCCCAAAATACTGCTGGTTATCCCATGCTCAGTTCTGCAGAGGCACATGAGCTGCTAATCCTTAATTTCTACACCTTTGCCAAGGCTTTGGTACTTCAAGCACAGTAACAGTAGAACATGTCAGCAAAGAGAGTCTTAGAGAGGGGCAGAGCCCCAGGGCTGTTACCTGTGAATTCTCCTGTAGGCATCTTGCTCTTCTTGGCAAAGGATCTTTGGCAGCTCCACAGCTGATTCCAGACACACTTTCCCAATGGTTTCATGKGGGACAACATGAATGGGAATTTCAATCCTTTCATATCTAGAAGGGTATCAGACACAATTAACTTCAAAGCAGCAAAGAAAAAGATTACAAGCTAACAACAATCTGCCCAAGGCATGGCAGTGCTGAACATCCACTTTTGGGAACGCATGCCTGAGCTGACAGGCAAAGGGAAGCATTTTAAAGCCATACATTTGTCTTGAATTTCAAATGTAAAATGCTAGAGCATTTTATAATTAAGTATAATTGGCTGGCCACTTCTGGCAACACAATCCYGTGTGTGGTCAGTGAGGAGTCTGCACCATGCAAACCTGTGTGCCCCACCTCTAGAGCTGGAAGCAAAAAGGTGGGGCTGCTACACAACCAATTGCAGCACAAATCCCSACCCTGACAACAGCAAATCTTAAGACAATAAATTATCTAGGCTGAATAAATCACTCCTAAAATTTCGATTCTCTTCAAGCAGCCTCCATGAGCAGATGTCAGGAGACCCTGTGCAGGCATCTCTGTACATTTGCTCCTCATAACAGGCTGAGAAAGCAAYCCAGAGAGAGACAAGACAAAATACAATAGGACATAATATTCTGATGTACTCACTCTGAGCTCTTCTGGGCCTGAATAGACTGGAAACATGTATAGAGAATTCTGCCTGTCTAAGAGAGACAGCAGAAAGTCAGATTCCAAGGGCAAAAAACATCTAAACCCACACATTACTTTAGGAAGTACAATATGCTTTCAAMGAGAATTCCAGATGTTTTGTTGTGATTGGCTTGCTGGAGCTGCTTAAAGCATATACTGATGAACTCTTTAATGATGAAAAAACACTCCAGCAGCAGCTGCCTGGACAGCCTGGACCTGACTGTCAGCTCACCTCACACAGCAGCCACACTCCTGGAGAGCTGGAGCACAGAGGGGCAGAGCTGTGTCCTGAGCTGGACACCTGAGGGAAGAGYCCTGGCCCATCTCAGTGCACACACTGTGCAGCTGCTGCTGCAGCCCCCTGCACAGCCAGGCTGAGGGGCAGCACAGAGGAATCATCACTTGTTCCCCTGTCCTTGGGATCACAATCCAAACACCACCATTCCCGCTGTGCTTTCCATGTGCTCCCAGCAGAGCTCTGCCCTTCCTGCAGCTGCAAAGACTTCAGCTCTGCCCTGATGTTTCTCAGGAGCACCTGGAGGGTTTGTTGCCATTTTTAAGTTGCCTACCTTGGTGTTCTTGTCCTCAATGAAGCAGGAAAAGATCAGCCCTACAAACCCTTGGTCCATCATCTGATACATGGCCTGTGTGCGGACATCTGCAGGCACAGAAATGAGAGAGTGAGACCTGCACTGCTCACCCGCACSAGTGGGAAAGGATTGGCCACTTTTTGAAGGGTGACTTGAAATTTGGTCACAAATGTCACGAGCTTTATTCTTATATCCTTACTCTGGGTGACTTAGGTTTAAATTTAAAAAAATTTATCAAATTTAAAATGTGATTAAATAGAGAATCTTACAAAAAGAAGAGCTCACAAAACCAGAGATTATCTCACAGCCAGCATGGTGCCACAGGTCACCATGAAAGTCCAACACATATAAGGCACTTATGTCCTTTGCTTATGGAAGTTTTCAGTTTGGCATTAACACTCACAGACTCAGAAATCATCACAGCATGCCTGGTATTCCCACAGCCTTTTCTGCTATTCCCCACACCCCACGTCTGGTTTCTCTGTCTGGAAGAACAGTGGTACCAGCAGTAGCTGATCTGCGACTCCTGGGTCATGTCTGAGTCCTTGGAGAGCACACACAGGAATGGGGCTACACTGGCAGAGGCCCCTGAAGCCCACCCAGACAAGCTGGTCCTACCAGGGCATGTCTGAGACACAGAACTGGGGGAATGTGCAGCTCTGGAGCTCCAGTGACTGAGCACCAGGATCAGCAGCTGGGAGTTTCACTCAGATCCCAGCTCTTACCGACGTGTGATGGCCAGACAGTGATGTGGGGGTGGGAGTGGTACCAGCCCACCACCCTCATGGGACGTCCTGTCATTTCAGCCAACCTGTGTGGGAGTCAAGGAACCAACAGAGCACAGGGCAGAGCTGTATGTACGAGGGAAAACAGCACAGTTTTAAAAGAGTTTCTTATGAAGCAACAGAATTCCAGATCCCTTTGGAGGGGTGACAAGACAGTGCAGGGAACTGATGGGAGCCTCTTCCCCAACTCCGTGAGGAGTCACTGCTGCCAAAGCAAACTGGATTTTGTTTGCACATGGCAGTAACCAACATTTCAGCAGCTGTCCAAACCACCATCCCTGAGAGTGTGCAGAGCAGAGGCTCCCAGCACAGCACCTGGAGCCTTGCTGACCTTTCATCTGCCACTAAGCCTCCCTGCTGAACTGCCACCCCCCTCCACAAACAGACTGCAGGTTTACTTGTGACCAAATACAACACAATKATAAAAAGTTTATAATACAATTCCACTGCAAGTGCTGGAACCAACAAAGGGAAAGGCAACTGCCAGCAYAGCCSTCCCAGCTGAGCAGCGGCAGGAGGRAGCAAATGACGGCTTCAAGCCTAAAACAGAGCACACAAAAAGAGCTCTGAGGTAAAGCGAGTCTGCTGCTGTCTCTACTAAAGGATATCTCTGCTTCAGTAGAAGCAGCTGAAAGCTGCTCCGGTGAGATCTCCACACGGTCTTTCCTCTTGTCAGAGCGGCGCAGGATTATCACAGAATGGATGTGGACGATTCGGCTGGTGTCAACCTAATGACACAGAGGGGAAATCAGTCATTCCTACAGAGGGGAAATCAGTCATTCCTCTGCCAGAGAAACAACACCCGCGGGACGCGGCGGCTGCTCTGAGCACAAGGCACAGCTGTGCACCGGAGCGCGCCGGGGAATGAGGATGGGAAGCTTTCCTGGCTCTGAGCTTCCACTCTCACAGGTGCTGACCTGCGCGCCGGCGGCTGCCAGGGCTGCACACGAGAGGCAGTGCCGGGTGTGCCGGTGTGCCGGGGTCGCTCCATACGCGGTGCCGGTGGTCACAGCCCGCGCCCCGCCGCCCCACGGCCCCGCACGGGCCACAGCCCCCATAGGCAGCGCCGCCACCCGCCCCTCCCCGGGGCCGCCCCTCCGCGGGCGGTACCTCTCCGATGCAGAGCCCCATGACCTCCTCCTTCTCGGTGCTCAGCGCGTGGTTCAGGCACACCAGGAACGCGTCCGCCTCCAGGTGCACCGCCTGCACCGCCATCTTGCCGTCCCCGCCCGCCTGCCCTCCCGCCCCGCCCCCTACGTGGATGGACCAATAGGAACAGAGCTCGCCGGCCCTCCCAGCCAATCGGCGCGGCCTGCGGCGAGCAGAGCGGTGCCGCGCGGCGGAAGGGCCGTGCCGCCCACGGGAGCAGCAACGCCGGSGTTCCGCCGGGGTTCCGCGCCGAGGCCGATGCCCAAGGCGGGCCGGCGGTGGGCGGGGGCTGGCAGGGCCGGGCCTAAACGGGGCGGCCCGGCCCGATCCGGCTTAACCCGACTCGGCTCGGCCCGGGGTCCGGCCTCCGGGGCCTGCGGGGAGGCGGCGGGTCCGGGGGCGGGGGAAGGCTTATCTTGGCGCACGCGGCGCGGCGGTCACGGCCGGGTGCAGGTAGGTCATGGCGGGGCCCGCCCGCCCGCGGCCGCCGCTCGCCCAGAGCCGCCCGCACAGCGCCCAGGGCCCGGCCCGGGGGGGACGCGGTGGCCGTGGCGATGTGCTGCGCTCTCCTCCCGCGGCCGCGCCGCCCGCCCCGCCATGGCCGGTCCGGTGCCATGCCCGTACCACACCCCCTTCCCTCCAGCCCCTTCTGCCCGGCTTGGCCGCACCGCCCCGCTCCCGCTCCTCGGCCCGGCTCCTGCATCCCTTCCCTCGCCCTCCCCGCCCTTCTGCGTGGCTCTCCCCGCATTATGTCCATTTTTTTGTCTTCCTATTTTTTAGATCCCACCAAAGCTCGGCCTGCCCTCCCCACGCTGCTGGACAGCCCGACTGGTCGGTGAGCATCTGCTACCCCTCAGTAGGTCGGGCAGAGCAGAGCGTGGAGTCAGAGGGGCTTGCTCCAGGCAGAGTAGATTCCAAATCCCCAAGAAGAAGCTTTAGAGTGTCTCCATACGCCCTTAAGTCACCAGATCATCAGATCCCTGAGTTGTTGCCAGAGCTAGGCTGGGTTTTTCAGGAAGACTCAGCACCCTTGTAGCTCTGAGATGTGCAGGCAGCCCTCATGCCCCRCCAGAAGGCCAGGCTGGCCAGCCCTGCTCTGGGGGCTGTAACTGTGTTATAACAGCACTGCTGAGCCTCAGCAGCAGTTTTCCTTGGTGCCTAAATGGCAGCTGAACTCCCAGTTGCTTTTTAGAACAGAAAAGTGGTAAAGGGTGGAGTTCGTTCTGCACACAGCTCCAGCTCTGGGGTGGTCCAAGCAGCATCTGGAACAATTTCTGTCACTGTTTCAATTAAATATTTTAATGTACGCAATTTWAAACCAAATAAATTGCTGTCACTACAAGCTGCATTCCTCCTCCTGGCCATTTTCACATTTATCCATGGCTCAGAAATCCATCCAGGTCCCAGAACAGCATTAAACTTCTAAGATTGTTGTTAAGATGGACAGAACATCTGCCAGAATTCCTGTCTGTGGGGAYTGGGCTTTGAATCTCCCCAAAACAACACTGAACAGCTCAGCCTTCTACAGTTACGTTGGTGGGAGTATTAAAGTCTCAAGGGATGATGGTGCAATCCTGCAAATTTAAGTTAYTGGGGGTTTTGTTGGATGTGGTGGGTTTTTTGATAAATGGTGAAGCAAGCAGTGTAAGAACCCAGGTTTAAAACTTGTTTAAAACATAAGTAAGCTCTCCTTCCACCCATATCTTCCTCCAGGCTTTGTTACTGCTTTCTGATCAAACCTTCAGAAACAGGCTCTGTGTATGTTCTCAGGTGCACTGTCTGAGCGTGGTGTCTCCTTTTCGTGTGCTTGGGTGCTGCAGACAGACCTGTCCCACCTCCAGCCCAATTCCTGTCCCACCTCAAACCTGATTCCTGTCCCACCTCAAACCCAATCAACGGTTTTGCCTGACCTCAGGATTTTCTATGTGGCACTAACTGGGCACTTCAACAGGCCAGACTGGGCCTTTGAACTTTGCAGTTCTGGGGAAGCTTGGGGCAAAGGGTGAAAACACACACGAACTTCTGCCCACTGTGCACAGTGTCTTCTGCACGTGACCTYGTTCTGTTGGTGCTAAATCTGTCATCGCTGCCATCTCCACACACAATGAACACAAACATGCATGTTGTGCTTTAGTCCTCCTCCTTGTAGTTCATCCAGCCTGAACCATGTCAGTATTTGGATGGGAGACCTTCCARGAGAGTTTGCTTACAGTAGGAAATACAGTTCACGTACTGAGACGTATGTTTCTATTACTGGAGCCACTCTTGAGCCTTCTGCTTCTGGGGATGATGAGCTGTAGAAATTCCAGCTTTGAATAGAATAAAAGCAAGTTTTTGAACAGGAGAGTATCCTGGCCGAATTCCACCTGGGGTGATTACATTCAGCTGACTGAAAATGAGCAGTSGCAATTGCTGCATTTCACTGTTGGGCAGAGTGATTCCACACAGGGGTTTAAATTTGTAAAGTATCTTAGGGTAAASCAGAAAGGAAAAGAATTACAGAAATGTCCCCTGAAGGCCTTGTGAGGCTTRTCAGACTGCTGTCACATTCCTCCAAATGCCAGTGACCCAGCTGGTGGGGCATTCCTTGGAATGCCTGTCCCTCATCACAGGATGCCTGTCAGAACAGTGGTGCTTTGTATAGGGCACATCCACATCCCCACACATCAAACAGCAAAACAAACACAATGGGAGAAGAAAGAAGTAATGAAAAGAATATTGAGAGTTTTCTTTGTAACAGTGCTGTTCAGGCTGATCCGTGGTTGGTGTTTTGTTCTCAAAAAGGCTGAGTGYTCCTTTGGCTCAAAAAGGTAGAGAAATASTGATGTRAGATRAAAAGCATCATGGAAGAGTATTTTCTGTTGCATATGTACCCCAATGTATAACRATGTATTTTTTTCTCTCCCTGACTTTTCCTCCTTTATTTTGTACCCAGATTTTCTTCCTCCTATTTGAAATATGCCTTATAACCTTACAAGTTTTCAGAAGACCACTGTGTTTCACTGGGATAAGGAATATTGCATCTGCTTCATAGCAGGAGGATGTTGTATGTGTTACAGCTTAACTTTGTTCTACTTTACACCTAGATAAAGGATGAAGACWCTGTGTACCAATTTGATTACCTCTTCTAGGGTTCAAAGAGAATCATTTCCCCTGACCTCCATTTGCTAATGGCTCAGCTTGACCTAACTGGCACACAGATAAAAGTGCTGCTAAACAAATGTTACAGTAGCAGGAATCACCTCAATGCCTCAAGCTGCTCTACCCCTGCTGGTGTTGGTGGCTCTCTGTGAGCAGCCAAAAGCCGAGCGACGCTGTCCTGAGAGCTGCTCCMGAGGAGTTTGTGTGTGAATGGACAGTGCTGCCACTCCTGAGAGATGAGACCAAGGACCCTGCACCCYGACAGCTCTGCGAGCTCCAAAGATGAGAGTCCTGCACACCGAGTTCTGTGCTTTGTCTCCAGAGTGATCTTCGTTCGTGTTAAACTCACCTCRCTCCTGGTCACGAGTTTTGCTTTTGGGATTTAGACCACCACTTTTTTTCTTTGTTTGACACCAAGACTGTTAATAGGACTGTTAGCAGAATGAGCAAAGCCAATACTCACAGGGTTTAACTTTGTACCAATAGCACCTTTMGCCCCAGAATGCCTTACCAATGCTATCCAGCACGCCTGTCCCAGTGTACGACTTGGCCTGACGTTTCCCTTGGCTTAGGCGCCACCTCAGCTTCCCGAGCTGACTTCTAGGGACATTTCCATCCATAGCACCTCATCCGGCGAGTCCGACACCACCTGTCCGCCAGCTGCGGGAGCTCTCCGTGAATGTGCTCCGAGTTAAAGAGGCCCCGTGTGCTGCCAGCGGGCCGATGCCGTCCAGCTGAGCTGCGGGAGTGCCTGAGGGATGGCCCAGGGAGGGGAGGCTGGCGCTCCTCCCGTGCGCCTSTGGGTGCGGCGCGTCGGGGTTTACTGCGATGAGCACCGCAAAACCTGGCTCGTGGCTGCAGAAGAGGCAAGTGTGTGCTTTGAGCTTCCCCGTGGTTGTAGCATTGCTGTTTTTCAGGTGCCTCTGCTGCACTGCCAGTAACTGCCTGCTCTGTTTGTTACTTTTCCCCAGGAGGAAGGTATGCTGAGGGCTCGGATCCAAAGAGTTCAGGTTCCCCTGGGTGAGGCGCTGCGACCCAGCCAGCTCCCCCCATCCCGGCTGCCTCACATGTGGCAGCTGTCCCAGGGTGAGCAGTACAGGGATAGTAACTCTCGCGTTTGGGAGATAGAGCACCATCTCATGGTAAGGATGGTGGCAACAATAGACCATAGTCATGCCTGTTTGTGAAGTCGTTTGAGATCCCTGAGGGACGGCAAAGGACTGTTATTTTGTTGAAGTCCGTTAGCTCAACCACGGTAACTGTAGACGTATTGAACTTTTCCTTGTCACTTACAGCTTGGTGGTGTTGAAGAACTGCTGCTTAAACTCGTGCCTGGGGATTAATCTGGTATGTGCTGACTTTCCCCCTGCTTTGTGCTGTGCACTGTTTACTCCCAGTGTTTCTTTAATATGAATTTTTCTCTTTCAGGAGCAGTGGCTCTAGGAAGATGCCATTGTCTGTTTTGTACAATAAAAGGTTCTTTCTCCACTGAAATGCAGCCACCTCTGAGGTGGAAACAGTTAAACAACACACAGCAACATCACACTAGAGTTTAGGACAGGCAGTGAAGAGGAGTATTGTGACCAAGTGAAACATCAGGGGGAGTTCTACGTAGGCAGAATGTAATTACCCCAAGTGGAATATGGCCAGGATGCTGGAAATAATGCCCWAGTGATACTGAGAAGTGCTGTGGGCTGGTGACTTGTGAGAAATTGGAAAGGCAGCAGCTCCCAGCTCTGAGCAGTGGCTGAACTGTGGCTCAGAGGGTTCAGTCTCACCACTGCTTTCAGTGACAGTCGTGCTTTTCTTAGAGGTCTCCTGTTCAACCGCTGGTTCCACCAGCTTTTGCTTGGCTTTTGTTCTCACAGTGACAATTACAGGTGACACAGCTGCAGAAAGTCGAATTGATTGCCTGAAATCCTGTTTCCTATGGTTTGGAACAAGATGGAGCTGTCCTCCAATCTGGTAGAGGTTTTTTTTTTTTTGGATAGAGGGAGAGGATTTCCAAGGGAAAAAAATGAAAAAAAACCCTCCTTGTTGACTCTGTGGGTTGTACACAACTGAGTTATTTGGTTGATTGTGTTTTTTAAATGCCTTCTCCAGTCGTACTTCTGTGACTTTACACCAAATCCTTGGTTGTGTAGAGCTCACAGAGGTGGATTTCACATAAATAAGGTCTAGAGGTAGAAAACTGGTAAAACTCAGTCAGCCATGTTAATTTAAATCTTTTCAGGAATCTTCATACATCCAAATGGAAAAGGACATGTTCTGACCAGAGAAAAGAGAAAGGCTTTTAAACTTAGTGACATAAAACTTCCCATATTCATTGTCCCCATCATCATCTTTTAGCCAGACACAGAGTGYTCTTGTGTATGTTGGCAGGAATCTGCAAGCAGCCGCAGATGTTTTCTGAATGGTGATTGTGGGGGAAATTGGGAGCTCTTGAAAGATGTGGCTGTAGGACATTGTCTTTCCCTCACCCTCTGAAAAGCACCTTGATCTACAATAACATTTTCYTATCATTTTAGTTCCTGAACATGCCTCGGAAGGATCCCTGCCAGAAACAAGCCTGTGAAATACAGAAATGCTTGCAAGGTACCAAGTGTCATTTTGTCTTTGATGTCTTCATTTTTGATGGGACTTAATTCTTATAACTTAACCTTCTTGTCCTTTCACCTTGAGAAGGAAGGAAGCAYATTAGCATCACCTGGTTGCAAAGCAAACAAAATTATAATGTCTGATTTTAATAGAATTGCCTTGTGCTTAATTGTAAATAATGAGACATTATTAGTATAAAACAGCATTAGTAACAGTAATTACAGTAATGTAATGTGCTTGGAGTGTTCTCCATGCTGGCAGTGAGATACCAGGTGTATTTTTGGACTCAGCTGTGGGCAGGGAGAGCTAGACATTATAATAAGCTCTCTTACAGCGTGGTTAGTGAGGGAGTAGGTGGATTGCATGAGAACACTGCAGAGCTGCTCCAGAGGTGTTTTAAGAGCAGACAGAAGTCTGTCAGGAGCAGGTTAGGTGATTTGTCCTCAAGGTATGAGATGGTCTTTATGTTCCCAGCATTTTTCTAGACTGCCTTTTACTGTCTTCAYGGTTTGGAGCCTTCTCCCACAAAGGACTTCTTTTCTCCCTGTACTACTGCACTTAAAAGCTTATGGTTGACCCTGTTTTGGTCCCATCTGAGACAATGTTTCTTTTATAACATTCATGGAGGTCATTCCGAGTGTTTTGCCTGCGTAGGTTTGTGTACAGGGTTGATCTGAATGGTTTAGTGTTGGCAGAGAAGCTCTTTGCTGCATGCACCCTTCACTGTCGCTGCTGCTTGAGCTGTCATTTGGGATTGCTCCTGTTTGTGTCTTGTGCTGTGGAATTGTCTGAGGTGCACAGGTGAAGCAGCTGAGTTGACAGAGAGCAAAGCAATTTTCTCCTGTAAAAATGAACATACAGAGCTTTTACTGAGGAATGCACAGTCCCTGTACCTGGCATGGAGGATGGATGGTGGGAGCCAGGCCTTTAGGAGATGCTGACTTCTCAGAAGTCACTGTTCCAAAAGATCTTGCTGCTTCCTCTGTGAGACTGAATGCCCACTGTAAATCTCTCTGTGTGACTAATCATTGCGCATTTTCAGGAATGCAACCTTGACAGTTTACAGGGTGTGCCTGTGTGTAGCCACAGTTTTAGAAACAAAACTGCAAAGGCAGAGGGACAATTAGGAGAGCCTTGGAGCACTCACCGACTGCAGCTTATAGCAGAGAGGGATCAGCTGTCCTTGCCAAGGGTCTGCTGTGCTTCTTGGGCTGCCAGCTTACAGAAATCACCACCTGTTTCTCCTGGGTGATCTTGGTGTTTGTGTTACAGCTCACTCACCAACCCAGTCAGGGAATTCATAGCCCAGTGATCAGAGCACTGAGGTTTGCTCATTAACCAAAGGTGTTCACTGCTGCTTTCTGGGCTCTCTATGGGTGCTGTGTGTGTCACATTATGCTGCTGTTGCTTCTTTTAATCTTTTTAAAGTCAGGGGCAGGGCGGTGGGGTACAGCTGTGTAGTGGTTGCAGAGCTCATCCAAGGCAGAGCAGGTGGCTCTGCATGCCCTGTGTTTCTCGGCAGACAGGCAGGTGGTTCTTAACTCAAACCAGACTCAGTCTGCTCCTGCAGAGCTCCTSTCCCTGCAGGGAGTGTTTGGCCACAGCTTTAGATGGCTGGAACTAAAGAGAGATTTCTGTAAGGCACTGAAAATGATGGAATGTTTGTAAGCAGCTGAAGAGCTGGGCTAGGTGTGTTCCCTCAGGGAACAAAGCCTGTTCCTCTCTGCAGACCCGATGTCTCCTCCTTGTTTTCCAGAGAACAACTACATGGAGTCCAAGTGTGAAGCTGTGCTTCAGGAAATGCGGAAATGCTGTGCCCGGTACACCAAGGGCAGATCCATCTGTTGTTCAGGGTTTGAGAGAGAAGAAAGGGAGAGAGAAAAGGTTAAGTTGACTTCAGAAAGAATTTCCCCACCACCTCAGTAACAATGCAGCTCCAGCAGATGCTGGAGCATGGACTCACCTGCAGAGCTCATGTGTGTTTTTTCAAGCCTTCTTCAGACTTTCAGAAAAGCCAGATTGCTCCTAGAACACACTGCTCGGCACACCAAAAAGTACAACACAGTACCACATGGCCTGGTTAACAAACTTTATTTTCTGTACGAAAACATCATCTGTGTTGCCTCTGCATCACACCTGTGAAATGTCATCTTGATGTTTTTAGTATGCTTACCTTACTCTAATCCATCCTTGCTTTCAGAATGGAGAATTGGAACCAAGTTATTCTGGCTTCTGGAGTGAAAGGTACAGGAAATGAGCTCAGAAGAGTGAGTTTAAACATGAAACAAGTCTATCTTGAAAAAACAAATGTATTGCTGCCACCATGCAGTAGTTCCAGCTAACATTTGCCTGTCCAGTGGATCAAGCTCAAGAATTGGAATCAGGTCTGATGATTGTTCCTAAGTCTTGCATAGATCATGAGTGACTACAAGTCACTTTGCCTAAGTGCCTCCCCTTTTCCACTGGACAAGAGTTGTTTATTTTATATTTGAATTGCCTACACGCTGCTATTTGCATGTCAGAGATGTTACAGAAATTATTTCAGGGATTGCTACAGAGATAGGTTATTTTTTTWAAAAAGCAATATTCCTTTGAAAAATCTGACTGTTGATACAAAATTTATAAATTTATGTCTAATTGAGCACCTTAAAGCAATATGTTATTAATCCGAGTCTAGTTAAACCTGCTGATACCCAAAGGCCTTTCACAGAGCCCTGGGCTAGATCCAAGAACTGACTTAGGTGCTGCTTACTGAACAAGCAGTTGTAGGCAGTTGTTTTCCACACAGCATTCCAGACTCACTCTCAAGCTGGCTGTGTCTGGACCCCAGAAGAGATGGCTTTCCAGAAGCTCTCGCCCAYGCAGCAGAATTTCCTGTGACCTGTAGGAAGAGCTCATAGACAGGTTCCTGCACCACCCTTCAGAGCTGCCTGTCGTGCTGTCCCCGCTGTAGCAGGAGTCCAGGCACCCAATATCAGGCTCCCGACCCACTAGGCCCTAACTCTGTGATTAGATCTAGCCGTAAAGGACTTTTGTGCTGTGAGCAAGTACAACTTACTTATGAAATAGATCCTCTATAAACAGACCGCTGAGGTCTAGGCACAATAGTGTGTATACTGAAGCTTAGAAGAGCAAACCATCTGTATTCACTGCTCTGAAATACCATGGTACAAAATAAAYGACTGGAACAAATTATGATGTCTGTTGGGTTGTTTGTTGAGCTGCAAGCCAGGCAGCTTGGCTGCCATTCACAGCCCAGAGCCACATGTGAGATCAGCATGCTTAAATAGAAGCTGCTTGATATTTTTATAACTGGGGCTGAAGACCAGAATAATTTAGGGCTTGTCTTCCCTCCAACTGCCCTCCCCCCAAAGAAACAATCCTGAAGACAAAGCAGAAGCTTTAGTGTCTTTGTCATCACTTTTCCCTATTTTGCAATGGTGTGAACCATCTCAAACACTGACAAGTAGCTCATWTTTCTTTTGCCCTA
Source organism: Malurus melanocephalus (assembly GCF_030028575.1). Taxonomy (NCBI): domain Eukaryota; kingdom Metazoa; phylum Chordata; class Aves; order Passeriformes; family Maluridae; genus Malurus; species Malurus melanocephalus. Next base: position 361,373 of record NW_026623406.1, on the reverse strand, counting down.
TCTGAGCAGGAACAGTCACTAATAGATTATAAAAGTCACTAATATATGTTTAAAAATATATATTTAGGCTTATGTTGCACCTATGAAAAAGAAACAGCCTTGTCTCCATGCCCATTTGCAGTCAGGTGGAACAAATTTGCTCAGCAGAGGCAATCCAGACTGGCAACAGAACCACCTCCKGCCCTAGAAGCATACGACTTCTTGGGAATGTGCGTGATTGGCACCAGGATGATCAGGGAGAGGGATTTATTAAGGCAGCCCATGGTTCCCTGCATGGATGAGGGGATGCTGGTGCCATTTAGGTTAGAAAAGACCTCKAAGATCCTCCAGTCCAGCYGYTCCCCCAGCACTGCCAAGCTGACCACTAACCCATGTCCCCAAGTGCCACCTGCTGCACTCCTGCTGCTGGACTGGCTGTAGCTGCTTCCCTGAGGCACAGGGAGACAAGAACATGCTGGTTCCCAGGAAGCCAACATACATCACACAGAGAAGTATTTAAAGCAAAACTGTTTAATAAAATATCACTTCAACAAGCATTTACATACAATATATAAAACCACTTTAAAAGCCTAATGTGTTTGAAATCTTCTCATAGTGTAACAGATGTCAGAAGACTCAAAGGAGCAGGAGTGGGGAGGGGAAGGGAYGCCTCATCTTGGCACCTGCAGCAATGAAAATGCATCCCCACAGAGGCTGATTCAGCATCAAAGCTTCCAGTGTGGACTCACAGCATCAGACAGTGCCAGCCACGAGCCCAACACCAGCACAAAATAAAGATTTACCACATCTTGATGTCCTTGTCCATTCCCTGCCTACATTTACAGCAAACTCGATATGAATCTGTTACTTKTTTTCCCTTCCAGCAGCAACAGAGGCATTTTAGCTCCCTCTCTGGGCCATTTCTCTGTGTAGCAGCAAACTGGGACTTGAGCAGAACCCACCCCACCTCGGCTGGGCAGAAGTAGTGACTGACTTGAGCCTGAAAAATGTCCCTAAAGTCTGTTAATGATTTGCTTTGAGCTTTGTCTTTGGAGAAAGCTTTGTGGAGATCAGTGCATCTCAGAAGTTGTGTTCTGCAGCACACCCAGCCAAAGAGCAGCAATGCTGCTGTCCTACAGGAACAAGAGATACCCTGCAAGACTAATGTATCAATTTATGCAAATTCACGTCTGCAGACCCTACAGAAAAACAAACCAAACCTCCAAAACCCACCACCATCATCTGTTTGTTCGCTGCCAAACACCAATTATTGAAGACCTATGTGCTGCATCCCATCACTTCTACATTTCAGGATGGCCTATAGGTAGGCCTCCATTAAAAGGATGTGAGCCCAGCTGCTCCTTCATTGTCCTTGGCCATGTATGGCAGGACAGGAGCAAAGACACCAACTTCTGCCTCTTGATTACCTGCATCCTCTTTTYAAATTCTGAAGCTGAGAAAAACCTCAGTTTAATCAATGCGGTGCTACACTGACACTTCAGTCAACACAGCTGAAACAAAATTAACAACTGCAAGCGCTCATTCCAAACCCTATGGTGGAAGAACCACCGTTCCAGCTCTGTCAGCAGCTCTCGGGGAAAATCCCATTTCCAGCAGATCACAAAGGTGTTGCACAGCACTGGAAATGGGGTGCAGCTGCCGACCCAGMTGCTGCAAACCAACCACCCATGAGTGTCTTGCTCCCTACCCCGTTTCCCATTGAAGGATGAGCTTTCACACAAAACCCCACATTCTGGGCAAGAACTCCTATCTCTGCCTTCTGGAGGACATCAYCACACTGTCAGGCAAGTCTCCATGCTCACAGAATACCTCTGGGGGATGTTTGTTTGTGCTGCACACAACTGCACTGAATCAGACTGYCCAGAAACAGCTGAGCTCTGCACCTGAGCTGCCTCATCACCTGCAGAAGAGCTGCAACTGATGGAATTAAGCAAGCAGCTCTTCTTGTGGAAATGGCAAACACAAAGAAGGAAGGAACATAACGGAGGCAGAAGTATGCAAACGAACCGCTCTCACAAAAGCACAGTCTGGTTTTCACATGAGTTTTGTCATTTCAGTTGCTTGCAGAGACCAGGGAAAAGGAATTTGTGCTCTTTACGGAGAGGTAAAGGATCGCACTCCAGATTTCACATTGCAGAGCTGGCAACAGGGACCCTGGACCAGTACAGTGCACCCTAAGCAGGAATGCATTTCCTGTCTACAGTCCTGTCTTACATGGTTACAGCTCAAACAGCATCACCAATACCAAAGTGACCAGAGAAGGTCGTGGCAGCCATGGAAAGCCCAGTGAGAGGCCCAGGGTGATTTACAGTAAGTGGCATAGCTGAAATGCCCCCATCTGACACAGCCAGGTCAAGCCTGCTGGAAGCAGCAGAGAGCCCCAAAGGCTGAGCAGTCYGGTGGCTCTGCAGCACAGGACTTGGTGACTTTCAGAACACATGATGAGGAAAGGGCCTGGAGAGTCAGCCTCAGTGCTCATTTCCATCAGCAGGGCCAGTGCTGCAATTCCAGTATGGGGAAGACTAACAGCAGAGAGAAAGCCACATGGCCATCTATGTGCAGTGCAACAGCAGGGGGAGGGCAGGAAAATCCATATTCACTTATCYTGGACACAGCTCACACTGTCCTTTGACACTTCTGCATCCACCCCAGGATAGTCAACCACGATTTGGATTGCAAAGACCACCTCTGTGCCGAGGGAAGCAGAGGTTTTCCAGGTACCAGGGCAGGAATACTGAAAGCTAAACAGTGGTGAAGAGCTGACAGCTGTTGTACACATATACTGGCAGACAAAGGTACATGTAACAGTCCTGAGCACCTGGAAGAAGCACATTTAAGAGGTTTCTCTGCCACTACATTTTTATGAAGTTCCAACTCCAACAATTTGGGACTGGGCATATTTGTTGGGAAATCATAATGGTACACTGGGAGTTGTAAGCTTTCAGACCAACCCCAGCCCACTAACAGCCCAGACAGAAGAAAAAGTTGGAAATCAGAAGCAGCGTTCTAAGAAATAAGGGCTGGAACCTGTGAGCAGATGGGACTGAGTCTGTTGGCAACATCCTTTCACTTCTAAGTGAGAGATAACAGCAGAGGAAGAGGGGAGGGGAGGCTGGGCATGAGAGGAGAATGCAGCTTCTAGGATGCCATTCCAAGCAGGAATCCTCCAGCAAACCCTCCAGTCAGGATAACATTCTTCTTCAGAAATATGACCACCTAAGCAGGGAAGAGAAGAGACAACAGTGCTCAACAACATCAGGCCACCCACTAAACCTCCTCCTAAGAAGAAATCCCTCAGGTTGTTCTTCGAGGCAAGTGATGCTCAGAGAGATGCCACTGCTTGGATTTGGGAATTCCTACCTAACGACCTCCCCTCCCTAATTGCACCAGCACAGCCAGTTTTTCACCCTGCTCAGCCATGAGCAGCCAGTTTCTCCAGGAGAATGCTGTGGGAAATGTTGTCTTCCTAAAGTCTAGGCAGACAACATCCACAGCTTTTGCCATCTCTCCAGTTTTGCTGTCATGCAAGAATTCCCTCCTTGTATTTGTACAATGGAAGATCTGTGACAACTCAGGAGTCAATCCTGTTTTCTGCTGTCCTTCCAGCACATGCCCTGGGAGAGCTTTCTTACCTCATCCACTCTGCTTTTCACTTCTGGAGGCATTTTATTACCACTGCTGTGAAACTTCAGCTGTTGCTTGGCTTTGTTCATGTCCCGTTGTACTAAATTCCAATCCACTTTAATGTATCCTGTGTGGTTTGCAATCTGGAGTTTTGAGGATTAGAAAAAACATTCCTGAAGTCCTGCATGACCATGGCTRAACAGACCCCCTTGTCCACCCACCTTCCCCGATCACAGCCACTTCCCACACACTGATCCAGTGAGAACATTGACTTAAAAATGGGACAGAAAACCACCCCTGGAGCTGTGTCAACTGTTCTGCAACATCTGTCTTCCACACTAATCCCCCAACAGCTGGGCACACACTGCAGCTTAGCCTGCTTCAGCCTCTCTTCCCCAATGTAAAGCTGACATCACCTCCCCCTCACAACTGCCATGGATATTGCTGGGACTCCCTGCAGTTCTCCCGCTGCTGAGGGTGGACACAGCTATTAATAGCCTGTTCCTCTCAAACTATTTTATCTGCTCAGGGTGATTCAGCTGTGGAACTCCCTCTGCTTAGGCCAAGCTCTTCACTTTCAGCAGAACAAGCAGAATCAGGAGAGTGAGGGAGAATGAGTCACACACAAGACCTGTCTGCCTGAGGAGCAAACAGGTGAGAGCTGAAAAAGGTCTGAGAGCTGCTCTACCTGCTGCAGGATGCACCAGTTAGATGTCCACATCCAAGCAGCTTCCCTCAGTGCCAGGGCTGTTGGATACCAGAAGTGGTAGAGRGCAGAGAGAGATCTCTGCTTTCTCTCCTCTTCCCCAGTGCTTTACAGCAAGCCCCATCTGTGTTGGTTGGACTCCTCAAGAAGCCAGGCTGGCAGAAGCATATCACAGATACGGATAAATCGTTCTTGACATCCAGGGCTGTCCTTCCAGGGACACGCTGTCCACAGGCACAGGACTCAGTATGTTAGCCAGTCCTGCAATAGCAGCATGATTCACTGCAGGAGAAGGCTGTCTCATGCTCCACTCAGGTGGCCCTGGAGTAACAACTCTCCTGTGCTTTTGGTAGCAGATCCTCAGTGGATCTGCACCTTTTGGCAGCCCAGGAGTTCATGCACACAGACCATGCTTTGCTGATGCATCCCTCTGCCCTGGAGAGCACACACACCTTTGACATTCACAGCCACACAAAGCCCCTGGCAGAGTGGGGGACTGTCCCCACATGTCCCAACAGGCAGTGATTCCTACAGAGACCTTGTCCCCAGTAGCACAGTTCTTGGAGAGCCTGGGCTGCTGTTYATACACACCTGAAGTAGGAAAAAGCCACCTCCCACTGCTGTCGCTGCCAGCTTTCCAACTTTCTGGAAGATGAATCCAGTACACCTACAAATCAACCAGGCTCCAGTCAGCAGAATGAAACACCACATGCACCTCTCATTAAGCTTCCCACAGGCAAGGCTGCCTTTGGCAGGAATTACCCAAGACTGGAGACAGCCTGACAAACAGCAGAAGAAACCCATGTACAACCAGAGAGGATTTGCACCCAGCCAAAATTGATGCTTTATAGCTTTTCACTTATGCTGTCACACATCAGCCTTTTGCAGTTTGAGTCTTATACCTTCAATATCATCCTTCTCCCAAAAGWGTAACCAAAACCCTGTTTGGTGATTTCACCAAAATCAACAAGTGACTTTAGGTTTTGTGGTTTTTTCGACTGGTTTCATCTCTGAGGGGAAATCAGGGAGCACATGTGCTGCTCCATGAGAGCATGGGGAGCAGATTATAAACTTCTTTCTCACTTATTTGTAAAATAAGCAGTGAACAACTGYTTACTTTACCTTTTCATTTCTCAGAAGAGAAAAATGCTGGAACAAGCACACAGCAGTGATCTAAGACTATATGGTCTCTAAAATGGGTTATATGCTCTCAACATGAAAGACACTCCTGCAGCCAGCAGCACCCCACTGCTCAGTCAGGCAGCAAAGGGCTGGTGTGCTGTGCCACCCAAACCACTTTACTTGGAACACGGTTCCTTTATGAGCATTGCAAACGACATAGAAACCTGCCTTTACCCATTTCTGAATACTTAGTGAAGATACAAGAGAGAAGTGGGCCAGTTCACACTTCTATGAGACGACAAAACTCTGTCACACACTGTTAAATAATTACCCTGGCGCCAGGTGAAGAGGAGAGGCATGGCAASAAGAAAGCAGTGATTATACAAAATTTTCAACTGAAATGATGCTGTAGGAATGAAGTTACAAATACAGCCACACTCAGTCCCAGCCACAAATGACAAGAAACCCAAGGAACTGCGGCCCCAGGAGGCTTTCAATGCACATGCCCAAAACACATCCACCTCCAGTGTAGATGGCACCCTTGTTTCAAGGGCTTCATATTTGTCTGTCCTAATTCAACAGCACCACTTTCTGCCAAAAGTTAGAACTAATTAAAAGCTGGTGCAGTTTTCTTTCCTTAGAGACAGTCTCAAATCCTTTAAGTTAGAGACAGCATTCAAGACCTCCCACAGCTCAGCAGACCATGCCAGGGGACAGCAGGCTGAGCACCTCCGTCTCTGAATGACTGCCACATGACCAGCCTGCACCTGTCAGTGTGACMCCGCAGACCCAGCCAGTGCCTGCCGTGAGCAGCAAGGGCATCCCCGGCACATCTTACCATCCCGTGACCCCTCCGATCACCAGTTGCGTGGCCACATTGTATTTCTCAGCGCTCGACCCCGAGTTGGGGGCGAAGATCTTGCGCCACCAGGGCCGGTTCTTGGTGTACTCCGCCAGGTCCAGCACGTTGAATGTGTCGTCCTTCGCACCTGCAGGCACCTGGAGAGGCTCAGTGCTGGGACTACCGTACCACAGCCCCCTGCAGCTGCCCGATGCCTCCCCAGGGACACAGGAGCCGTGCCCAGACACACAGCTCACGGGGACTGGCACTGCCCCGGTGTCTGGGAATCCCCAGGTCCCTCAGCCCCCTCCCAGGGCTGCCGGAACCCCGTGTCCGGGACCGCTCGCCCTGGGACCCGTGCCCGGAGCGCCCCCTCGGGCCCTCAAGCGGGGCCAGGCCCCGGCAAAGGGAACGACACCGCGCAGGGCACGGGCCGCGCTCTGCCGCGGGGAGCCGAGCTGGGGCAGCCGAGCTGGGGCAGCCGAGCTGGGGCAGCCGAGCTGGGGCAGCCGAGCTGGGGCAGCCGAGCTGGGGCAGCCGGGGACCCGCTGCCAGGGGGAGAGGGGTGGGAGCACCCGCGCCCAGAGCCATCCCGGCCAGCCCGGCCCACCTCCGCCCGGCACCGCCATCACGCCGCTGCGCTCCGCGCAGGCGCGGGCACGGGGTGCGCGTCACCGCCGGGGGCGAGGGGAGAGGGACCGGGAGAGGGACCCGGAGAGGGACCGGGAGAGGGACGAGGGGAGGGGAATGGAGGGGAGAGGGACGAGGGGAGGGGAATGGAGGGAAGAGGGACAAGGGGAGATGGGCGGGAGAGGACAGGGTGGGCACGGGGAGAGAGGGGGCGGGAAGGAAGAAAGAGGGGCTGGGGGTGAAGGAGCGCGGGAGTGCCCGGGGGTACGCCCCGCCCTCGGCTGTGCCCGCTGGTGCCATCTGGAAGGTGCTCCCTCTGGAAGGTGCCCCCTCTGGAAGGTTTCCCTTCTGTGCTGCTGCAGCGCATCCCCCGCTCCCCAGCGGCTCCTCTGGCCCCTCAGCCCCGCCGTCCCGGGTGCCATCGCTGCTCCTGCCGGAGCGGGGCGGGTGCTCAGTATCAGCAATGCGCCAGCGGCATCCCGGGAAAGACAGAGGGCTTCCAAGGGGCTTTATAAGCTCCCTAAAGCCCATTGTGGTTTGCTTTCTCTGACATGGGCACTCTTGCTTGGCTGCGAGCTGTCACTTTGCAGAAGCAGTGCCTCTTGCTGTTTGCTGAAAACCCCAAAGCCACCCCCTTCCTGGGCAGCTGAGCACCCTGACACTCGTGGGCCAGGAGTGTTGGAAACTGTGGGGATCCTGCTGCCCTGCGCTCAGCCAGCACACCCAGCTGTGCCTGTTGTGCCTCTGCCCCGGGCAGCCAGGGTTCGCTGTTTGGTTGGAACACATTTTATTATTTCCCCTGAAATAATGGCACCTCTGACTTCTCGGCCATCACTCAATTGAGCTTCTGTAGAACAAAAGCTGCTTACTTCCCAGCTGGGGATGCAGCTGTCCAGGGCGTAGCAAGGGTGGAAAACCTGAGACACAGCAAGCAAAAAAAAAAATTAAAAAAATCTTCATGGAGAGGTTGTGACAGAGGAGAYTTGACCTCTTCTTTGGGGTTAACAGAAAGCAGTGCGTGAGGGGGAGCAGGAGTGCAGGCAGCGTGGGATGGGATGGGAACAAACACTATTCTAGGAACTAAGACTGTTCTAGGAGCTAACAGCAGCACTCATCTGCACAGTCAGGACATCCCAGCACCTCGCTGTCCTTCTCACGCAGACGGGACGTGTTGGGAACTGCAGCAGTGTCCCATGTGTTTCCTGCACTGTCCTGATGACGGGGAACTGGCCGCGGCAGTATGTGCATGGTCACACCAAAGTGGTAGGACAGCACTTCCCTGGGGACRGAAGAAAAAGATGTGGCTGGGGAGGGGATGGCTGGAGGCAAGTTGGCCCCTGGAAATGCAATCTGAACACCAGTATCAGGTGGCACTGGAGTCTCCTGCATGTCTGRTACGTGGCAGGCTTCTATCCCTGTGCAGTACATGTCCCTGGCTTTGTCTCCCTGCCCTGAGCAAAGGGGTGCCCTCATGCCCTGGGGGCAGGCAGGGTTCCTGTCACACCTCCTGCCAGCTGCGGGCTGTCCTGCACATTGTGTGTCCAGGCACCATGGTCTGGTGCAGGTACTCGGGTGGCAGCAGGGAAGGAGCTGGGCTGATGGGGGGTGCAGGTGCTGCAGGGCTGGGGGCTCCTGTGCRGTGGGCTCAGGCACAGCCCGGTGCAGTGGGTAGCACAGGGGTGGTGGGTGCAAGGGCAGAACCCAGCAGCAGCACCACAGCAGCTCACAGCCACTGGGGCTCCCTGCCAGGTGCCTTCCTGGAGAGCAGCCCTGTTCAGCTTTGGAGGCACAGGCACAAAACACCATTCCCCATCAGGCTGTCTCTCCCTCCCAGCAGCACCACAACCTCTCCATGGCCAGGCTGAGTTCACCAGCCTAAGCGAGCTTCCAGTGAATGCTTCTGGTGCCTGACTCATTCAGAGATGCCTCTGATGTGAGGAACAAGAGAGAAAGGAGAAATGCTCCACTGACCTAYTTGCTGCAGGGAAACCCAGCAGAAGAAAGCAGGCTTGACTTTGAGACTTCCTCCATGTCAGTATTTCTACTCTGGTGCTAGGGAATCTCAGGGATGATTTGCCAGATACTCAGGGGTGTTGATGGCATCAGCCTAATTGCACTGCTGTTCCCTGGGGGTCCCTGTGTCCATGGGTTCGCCCCTCTGAGAGCTGCACTGGGCTGCAGCCCCTCTTTGCTCCATCACTGCTGGGGTGCAATGGCTTGGAAGTGCTGATATAAGGGGCCTAAGTGGCACAGCCATTGTCCTGGTGCTGTGTGTGTGCCCTGTGCCTGGCTGCTGCTCCTGAGACACTCAGCATTCCTGAGAAGCTGTCACAAATCGCTCGTTCACTCACGTACGCACAAAAAAGTTCCAGAAGAGATTAGACATGGTTCAAATGATTCTGAGTAATTTTTATCTGCTCCAGTCYGTTTCTGTTCTGAGAACTGCACAATTCAGGGAAACAACCAACACTTTCTGCATGCCTGTGTGTCCTTGGCTCTCGCAAAATATGTTTCCCTGGGAGCCTCCATGGCAGGAGTCTGTCCTGGCTTTCCCATCACATTTGCACAGGAAGACAGTGCCCTTGGGCAGGGGCAGATGAGCTCCAGGCAGAACTGGAATGCCTCTCTGCAGCTTTCTCAAAGGTACAATCCTGCCTGGCCCATCTTCACCCAGYCATGGGTGGCACTGACACTTTGCAGAGACTCCCATGTGGGTTTGCAGAGCCCTTGGAAGCAGCACAGCTGCTGATGGCACCTACCATGGCTGGGATCATGTTTGCTCTTGCTGGGCCATGTGGGCTCCAGCTTGGCGTGCTGGGCTGAGGGGGATCTGGGGCTCCCTCTGGATGTCCAGCTGACCTTGACATGCTTTGCTCCACACTGGCTCTCGTGTGCCTGCACAAAGCTGCCACTGTGTGCAGCTAAGACCACGATATGGACCCCCTCCCCAAGTTGCTTCCAAGTTTCACACCTCGATTCCCTTTCCTAGAACCTGGAGTATCTTGATAATACTATTTTCTTTCCCCTGGGTCCCCTGGGTTAGACCTCATGTCTCAGGTTTACTCTTGCATGTCTGGGCCAGGAACCTGGAGCTGCCTCCCTGTAGCAGGTAGAAAATGGTTAAACCCACCAATTCAGCACTTTCCAGTGTTTCAACCATTAATTTCTGACTGTGTCCAGTCTCCTGCCACTGCAGGCCCCRAGGGACGCTTTTCCTGMCYGTCYTCTGTGATCTCCAGATGTTGTYATCCYRTGGTGCCTGGAGCACCCCTGCCARGGTTAGAGTCAAGAAMCTTCCATGCTGCACCCAGAGCTGARGCACCCCTCCTGACAGCCTTCCACRTGCCCATCCCATGCTGCCAGCCCTCAGCTGCCCTCTCTGTGGCTGTGTTGTCTGCTTGRTGATGTTTTCCCCATCTGCTTGTTTCTGGAAGCCTTTCCAGGTGAGTCTCACAGCACCAGGAGATTCCCAGATGGGATGACTAGAATAAAGTCACACCCATGCTGCACTGGTGCWTGAAGCATAGCCCAGATCTCCTGTRTCTCTCCCAGAAAACTCWCTTCCCTGCAGTGTTGAGTACTCTTCTACTTCACTGCAGCGGGGCAGGATGTAAAGCACTCCAGGGCATCCCCAAATGTGACACACCACTTGCTTTGCCCTGAAAAACTGTCTGGAAAAATTGAGGTGAGTTGTTGCTCACAAAGAAAAGGAGCCCCAGGCTAATTATGGAGCCAACTGTGTATGCACAAGCTGGAGAAAATGTTTCTGGCTGTTTTTTGCCTTTCCAGGAGCAGGGTGGGTGGTGTGGGGGAGTCACTTTCTGCCCTGTGCTAAGAATCCATGTCAGAAAGCCCCAAAAGCCCACCCCTCCACCACTTCCACTGCCTCCCTCTGTTTCCCAGTCACCAAGACCCATCACATGGATGCTTCTGCACACACTGGGACTGTCACCAAAGGGGTCACTGCTCCCRTTGCACTCCCTCTGCCCTGTAACATGATTTATGGGACATTTCCCCACCTCTCTCATCCAGTGGATGCTGGGAYCATGCAGGGCGTTCCTCCTCATCTTCCTGCCTTCATGAGCCAAGGGAGAACTACGTGGAAGTGTGTGTGCCTGAGCACACGTGTGTGCATTGATGGGGGAGGGGATTTCATGGGCTTTTAAAAAGAGAGGTTGACGATTTGTGAGTAAAATGAAAGAAATTTGCAAAAACGTTTTGGTGCATCTTTTCTGAGCTGTACTGCAGGACCCTGGGAGAAGAGGAGCAGCTAGTGGGAAGGGGACTCCAGGGGATAATCCCAACCCAGTCCCTCCCCTGTGGCTTGAGGTGAGGTTGTGTGGCCAAATCATCACTTTTTGGAGTGCAGGCATYCTGGGCACAGGGATAAGTCATATGTGTACGTGTGCATCCCTGGCAACCCACTGCGCTTCCCAGAGGTGACACAGAAGGTGAGACCACGCAAAGACTACACCTAAATTCTGCKTCCTCTGCAACCCTCCCTTTCCTCATCGTGCTCCCAGACAGGGGACAGGACACGGAGCCAGCTGGGTCCTGCAGCGGAACTTACCGCTGTGCTTGCCCTCCCTTTCCTTTTGTTTTTTCCTCTCCTCCTGCCACTGCCAGAGGAAGAGCAGGAGAGTCCACCATTCACAAGCTGCTCTTTGCACAAACCTGCTCAAGCAATTCCTCTCCTGACGTCTTTGAGAAACTCTCCAGAAACTTTGAGTGAGTCYGTGGGTGCTGGCTTTAAATCATCACCTCCGGTGGATTACAACAGCTGCATGAGAAGATAAAGGCTTTTCTCTCCTCTTCCCTTTCTCATACCTTCCTTTTCACTTTTCCTGCTGAAGTCAGAGCAGATTCCAGCCAGSAGGCATGGTGCTGGTGGGAGCCCTGAGCAGCCTCCTGCTTCTCTGCCTGGTTGAGGAGGGCATCAGCAAAGTGAGAAGATACTACATTGCTGCAGTGGAAACCACCTGGGACTACACCCACAGCGAGCTGCTGTCCGTGCTGCAAGCGCCTGCAGGGTAAAGCTCTTCCCATTGCAATTCTAGAACCCTGCCCTGGGTGTTCTCCCAGCCTGGCATGTGGCACTGCAAGCTTGGCTCCAGGCAGGCAGGTACMTGGGGGCAGCCTGCCCAGGTGGGTGCACTGAGCTGCTGGTASAGCTGGGAAGGGATGGGGTGATGGGGAATCACTCAGTGACCCCCTGATGAGGGTCAGATGGAACTGAGAGRGAGGTGCATACCTGCTCTGCACCMCTGTTCTGCACTGCTTTATCTTAAYGCTGTTTGTCTGTGACSCTTYAAAATCTGTGCTTGRAGCCATGAGCWRTTTTTCCAGGCTGAGCTTTCTTTTTTGTTCTGCATCCTGGAGGTTTTGGGGATGTGTGAGGGGAGAYGAGCACCTGTGACTCCCTGGGCACTGCAGAGGAAGGTTGGCTGTGCTCCCCTGGCATAACTCTGAGCATCACAGGCTTTCCACTGTGTCTGCTCCTGGTAAAATCCAGCTTTAGTTATTTATGTCTTTGTGCACATTAAATTGCTGGGGCTGAAAATTTTCCTTAAGGAAATGAAAATTATTTGTCTTGTTTGGCCAAAGAATGGTGTTTGTGCCCAGTGGCAAGGAGGAGGAAGGCAGGGTTGTTTTGTCCTTGTACTTTGGAGTAGGAAGGAAAGGTGGGAGTTGCATTGCTTGGGCATCAGGATGGTGTTGTGTGAAGACACAGCAGCCTTGGACATGCATGGTTGTGAATGTTCTGAGCTCAGCATGGAGAGTGGAGCTGGGTGGCTACRTCTGATCAAGCTGTGCCCATTCTCTCTGCCCTGTTTCCACATCCCCTTCCCCCGACTCTCTGCTGAGGTGATACCAGCCCATGGCCCCATCGCAGACCCACAGTGGCTTGAGTATTGAGGAGCTGTGGTCAGGCACTGGAAGCCAGGATCTGGTGATGACCAGGTCAGCCTGAGTAGCTGCTGTAGTCACTGTGTCCCAGTTATGTTGATTTTCCCCACTTTGGTTACTTCAGTAGGAAAATTGCACCCACCATTTCTGTAATCCCCATGCTCTGCTTTCACTGATGTTGCCCTCAGGTCCATTAGGCTACAGCAGAGCTGATGATTTCACTCACACTGTTAATTCAGCCCTGTGGCTTTCCATTTCAGTGGCTTTGTGATGAACTGGAGCACTTTTGACCCTGCAGTGACTCAGGGACCTGACCCTGCCTGGGGATGAGCAGGGCATTGGCAGGCAGTGTGAGGTCAYTTGTCCTTCTCTAAAACAGGGGAGGTAATGTTGGCTTTCTCAGAGGGACTTGTGCTCCAGCCTGGAGAGACAGAGAACTCCTGGAGAGGCAGAGAACTCCTGGAGAAGATGTGATGGAAACCAGGGCTTGCTTGGCATGGCTGCTCCCAGATTAATGATGGTGCCTTTTCCCTGGCCCTGCAACATCAGCCCAGTTCCCTGTCACAGAGGAGGGCACAGGAAAACAACCCAGCTGGGGATAAGGGGCATATAGGAGCAAGCCAGGAAAGCAGAGCAGGCAGATCTGCTGCTGGACCTGGGTGATTTCTGAGCCATGTGGTGTCTCCTGCTCCACACACTCTCCCTTGGGGTATCAGAATCTCATGGCAGATCCCAAAGGTGCCTCTCCAGGCATGACCTCCAAACCCCTTTATGTGTCCAGTGGTTTCTCTGGCACGTTTGTAGAAAGCTCTGTCAAATCAATGGGCTACGACGCCCCAGACCAGAGTTCTCACACCTTCCCCATTATTTCAGTTTCTCTTCCTCCCAAGCACAACCCCTCAGCAGGGTTGGAGCAAGGACCAGCACATCCTGCAATGGCCCCAGGGATCTCAGCTCTGACTTGGAGCTGGTGGACACGTAGCAGCAGCCCTTGTCTGAGTGCTTCAGCAGYGCAGGATGTGTCCCAGCTCCAAGAGATGAACAGATAGTGTGGCTAACAATGCAGATCCAAGGTGCCAGAAACTTATCACCCTGCCTCAGCTTCRGCTGCCTTGGGGAAGGAAGTTGACGGGGACCCCAAGTACAGAGGACTGGCCAGAGGCATTTTCATGTGACACCCCTGAGCTGAACTCCGCCTTCTCGTCRTCTCCTGTGGGCTCTGCTCTGCCAGCCCTGGGACCCGGCACTGGGTTCCCTCMCAGCTTTCTCCTGCAGGCCAGCAAAATCCCCCTGGCTCCAGAGGACGTCTGCCTTGTTTAGTGCAGAATTAGCAGGACCAGACCCTCATATATCAGGGATGCATTCTCCAATCCRGGCTTTCTGCAAGCTAGAGATTAAGGCACAGCTTCCCAGCAGTGGACAGCCGAGTGCCAGCAACCCTGCAGCTGTCCCAGTGTGGGGACAGCCTGGAGAGCAAGGCTGGGGCTGAATCCCACTGCCATGGAGCCAGGAAGGATGATGGTTCATAGGCAAAGTCAKCTGAATGCAGTGGTACTGCTCACTGGGGCCGTGTGTCCTGCCTGGCWGTGGGGTTATGGCTGTGCTGGGAAAGGCAGGAGCTGCTGCTTGGGGGGTTTTCATGGGCTCCCACCCCGCTCTGCCCCTGAGGAGAGTGCACCCCACTTTCTCCACAGCACCCTCCAGCTGCAGGTGGCTTCCAGCCAGTGTTGTGGGGGTGAGTGTGCATTGCCTTTCCTAAATTTGAGTCACTCTGTCTCCTTCCTCTTCCGCTTGAGGAAGAGTGGCAAAGGGAAACGCATCTCTAATGAAGGCTTAGTCAGAGCAGGAGAGCAACTTTCCCTGCTTCTTAAGTGGGAAGAAAATACCACCTGGCTTCTGCTTCAAACAAAATAAGGCTGGAAAGGGACTGTCTGGTTACTGGAAATGGGTCCTGGGGCTGATCAGTMAGCCTCTAAAATCCTTGAAGGAATTCATGCTTTTGTTATCCTGATAAATGTGCTGGTTTCCTTCTGGAAAATGAATTTGTTAAGCTTCTTACAGACAGAGAGTGGCCAGCAGAGATAAGTGGGGTGTGAAATACATTCAAGGCTCTTTTATCTTTCTGCTGTGAAGTGTAAATCCCATTTTGGGCAGAAAAGAAACAAATGTGGGGACATTGCTCAGACACAAAGCAAACTGGCACGACCTGCCAGCAGCCCGACAGTCTCCTTCCTGTGGGGGGAGCTGGGGAGGATTACACAAGATGTGGTGTGTTTGCCACACCTGAAGGTGCTGGGGTTGGGGTTGGGGTGGTTGCAGGGCAGAGGCCACCATGGCACTGCCAGGGCTCTGTTCTCTGCTGCCAGGGAAGCATGAAGCTGGACAAGGCAGCAGACTGGCAGCAAAGCCTGGGGCTGTGCCCTGTCCCAGCTGCAGCTGGGCATGGCCTTGTGTCTTTGTCCATCATGACTAACACCACAACAAAACCACGGCCCTGTTGTCATCTGTGTGCTGAGCAAAACATTTCCAGTCATACCTGRCACTTGTCAGGAAATCCAAWGGACGCAGCAGGGTGAGCARTCCCTGGGGCTCCAGCAAGCAAACKGGGGAAGGGAGGAAGAGGATGGCTGTTCCATACATGGATGGGTCTGTGTGTTCAGCCTTGGCTTTTCCTTCCTCCTGCAGCATTTTGGGGCCCAGGGGCCCACGTCCCCGCGCAGCTGCCRTCCCTCCCCGGTACAAGAAAGCTGTTTTTGTGGAGTACCCTGATGGCTCATTCATACAGCCCAAGCTCAAGCCAGCATGGATGGGTAAGAAGCACCCGCAGGGTGGGGAGGTCCAGAAATCCTTGGCAGCCACCAAACTCATCCTGGGCTGGGTGCTGGCTGCTCCTCAGCCAGGATCTAGAAAGCACCAGGGTGGATCCCAGTATGGCAGAGCTGCTGGGGATGCAGGGAGCCTTGCTGGAGCCGATGCAGTCAATCCTGCTGTGCTGCATGAAGGACAGCCACTTGGGCTTGTGGAAAGTCAGGATCCTTTGGGGCTCATGGCAGGGTTTGAGCTGCCTGACCTTGTTGTCTCCCCACTGYAGGTCTTCTGGGCCCCACCATCCGAGCAGAAGTCTATGACACAGTGGTCATCACGTTTAAAAACCTGGCCTCCCGCCCGTACAACCTCCACGCTGTCGGGGTGTCCTACTGGAAGGCGTCAGAGGGTGAGTTGGGCGAGATCAAGAGCTGTGAGTCCTTGTGCAGCACCTCCTGCTCTGCCACCCGACTGCCAGGTGTGCATCCCTCCCTCACCCTGCTGTTCATGCCCCTCTACAAGGACAGATGGTCACACAAATAGTGTAGACTGGGAAAACAGGACAATGCCCAGCCCAGAAATGAGCTGMACAAACAGCCCAGAGCAAACCTGTATCAGTTTAGAGATAATACATAGGTTAAACCTAAGGATAAATAGGTTAGACCGAAGGATGGATACTTAGGGTGAAGAAGACGGTGCTGTCCAGCCTCAGGGCAGGTGGTGGGTGCACAGCCAGCGAGTGTGGCACAGCTCTGCTGCTGCCCTGAGACCTGTCACTGCCCGTGGGGGTCACTCCCCTGGGAGGGAGAGGGATTGTGCTCTGGGTTGGAGGAAGGGGCGTTTCTGCAGCCAYGGTGTGCTGGGGATGAGCCTTCTGTGACATTGGGGCACTTCTTTGGATTTAGGAGCAGGGTATGAGGATGAGACCAGCCAGCCAGAGAAGGAGGGGGACAGGGTGGATCCCGGGAAGACACACACATACGTCTGGGAAATTCAGGAAAACCAGGGCCCCACGGATGATGACTCAGCGTGCCTGACCCACTCCTACTCCTCCAACACCAACAGCGTGAAGGACATCAACTCTGGTTTGATTGGAGCCCTGCTCGTGTGCCGACCTGGTAAGGACAGGCCCCATGCAACCATTGAAAAACAGAATAATCACAGATGCCTTCCCGAGGCTGAGCATAGCAGTGGTGTCAGTGAGCTGTACTCAACAGAAGTGCTCCTGGGGTTCAGTCCTGAAATCCTGACAGCACAAGGTACAAGGAGAGGTGACTGGAGTAAGATTGGTCATCCCTGGCTGAGACATATCCTGGAGGTAGCTGTCCAGACCCCTCTGTAGTCACTGGAAATGACTGGGCACTGTCTGCAGGCTCCAGTGACTCACCAGTTTCTCCACTGAGCAAAGGTCTAAAAGAACACAGTACAAATTGACCTTTTGATGCTTTCTGGGGGCAGCTGCCTCTCAACTATGGATTTTTGGGGACTGCAAGGCTGGAAGCAGCGCTGCTGCTATTGTGAGACGTGACAAAAGCAAACCACAGCCTGGACTTGGTTTACCAGCTCTTGAAGAGCACAAAGAGAATTCTCTGGGGAGATGGGTATGATGCTTGCTGACCTTTAAAGACTTGCTGACCTTTAAAGACATCTAACCCATTGCATCTTGCAGGGACCCTGGCGAGTGATGAYGATGAGGGTCAGCAGAATGAGTTTGTGCTGCTCTTTGCAGTGTTTGATGAAGGTAATTACTGACTGACACTGTCAGACCCTGCGTTCAGCCTGGTCCAGGGCGTTTGCTTTGGCCATGGGTGAGCACAGCTGCTCAGAACCCACACCACATCCCGAGGGTTTGAACCTGGTACAGGCCCTCAGCCAACATGCTCCTGGTGCAGTACAGACCCTCCTTCTCTTTCCCAGGTGCTTGCAGCCCCCACAGCTCTGCCATCCCTTGCCCTGACCTTGCTCCCCACCACAGGCTAAAACTGCAGGGGAATCACCCTGTCATGTGTGGTGGTGACCACCATACCCATGCAGAGCCATGGCCAGCTGTGCTGTGGATTTCCACTGGCACCACATATCTGACCTCCCTGGGAAGGTTACTCTTGCTTTGAAATGTTCTCAAGTGAAAGCTGACTGCACCCTCCTCTGTCCACAGGGAAAAGCTGGTACTCRGAGCCAGATTCCCCAGCAGCTGCTCAGCCCCAGGCTCACAGCAGGACAGAGCTGCACACCATCAATGGCTACATCAATGGCTCACTGCCTGGTGAGTCCTGGTGGGACAGGGATGGGAATGGGGGCATGGGAACTGCTAGAAACCAGGCCTGTAAACTCAAAGTAGCTTGGGAAAGGAGGTGAGACAGGAGATCAAGAGGTGATGGATCTGTTAGGATCTGCTCACCCCAGAGGGACTGTTACATCTCAGCTCCCTGATCTGCCTTTCCCATTTAMAGCAGGGCTTTCCCATTTACAGCTGTCTGTGCTGCCAAGTGCAGCTGGCATCCTCAGAGCTCTCCAGGAGCAGAGTTTTATGTCTTGTAGCTCTGTGAACAGGGCTGGAGGCAGCATTTAGCTCTCACTGAAACACCTCCATAGGATTTGGGGAATAGAACCTCGGAATCATTTAGGTTGGAAAAGACCCTTAAGATCATCAAGTCCAACCATAAACTTATGCAGCTTGAGGCTATTTCCTCTTGTTTCTATAGTGCTGTTGCTATTTCCTCCCTTGCTGCTTGGGAGAAGAGACTGACCCCCCCAGTTCATTATAACCTTATTTCAGGTAGTTCTAGAGTAATAAAATCTTCCCACAGACTCCTGTTCTTCAGAAGACCAAAAGAAAAGGCTGGGTTTGGCCTCAGTGAACACAAAAGTTGCCCTTTTCTGGTGTTCTCCCAGGAAAAGATCCAGAGCTGCCYGAGAGAGAGGTATCTCCAAGACAAACTGGGGAACACTCTCAGGAGAGTCATTACCACCAGCAGCTATGGTRAACCACATCCTAAAACCTCACACTTGGGTCTGGCCGTTCCCCCTGTAAAAGGCATAAGCAGAACTCCCCCAAATTCCCTGTCCTGATGGGTTCACAGAGCTTAAGAGTGGAGGAAAAACCTTGTGATCAACCACTGTGTCTGCACAGTGGGTTTTCCCTGGAGAAGTTATCCACCTCCACTCAGCATCCCCCCTGGTACAGTTCCTGGCCTGAGAGGTGTGTGATGGAGAGCTGAAAAGGAGAGCTGAGGGCCTCAGGATGGAACCTCCACCCAGTTTCCTCCCAGCCCCTGGGATCTGTTCCAGTCACCTCTGCACTCAGTGCTAAAAACAAGTGCTTCACTCTGTATTTTGCTTTGTTTGGGTCCAGCTTCCAGGAACTTGTTATTCACTTCCCTGCTAGATTACAGAGCCCTTCAGCACGCATCAGTTTCTCCCCAGGAAAATATTTTTACAACACAGTCAAGGTCTTTCCCATTTCCTAAGCACACTGAGCTCTWTGAGTATCTCTGAGGAAGGAATTTTTTCCAGCACTGAAATAATCCTGGTGACCTCTGTCTGCCCTTTGTGGTATTTCAGCTACTGCTGAGGACGTGCTGAGGATTGTTTCAGTATCAGGCTTGCCARTGTTGTGATCAGACAAATGATTCTCTTTTCCAGTAGCCAATTCCCCTATTTATAGAGTCAGGGAGAGCACCTCTCTCTTTGTTATTGCATCCCACTGTGAGCTCTTACCAGCACCCCTCCCTAAATCCCCCACTCTGTAAATCTGGTTTTATCTCAGGGGGTGATGTGACCTGYGCCTCTGTTTTGCTCAGACAGTTCATGTTTGTGTGTTATTTCTCCAACTTGAAACCAGCACCTTGTAGGGCAYGGGACTCTACATGTCAGACTGTGAGCCCATGGCACCAAGAGTGGGGACAAGGGCTGGACACGGTGCTCACTCCTGGGTGCTTTCCTGGCAGGWCTCACTCTGTGCCTCAGGAAGGAGGTCCACTGGCATGTGATCGGGTTGGGCTCTGGGCCAGAAGTCCACTCCATCTTCTTTGAAGGCCACACATTCCTGGTGAGAAGCCACCGTCTCAGCAGCCTAGAAATCTCCCCTGCCACRTATCTCACAGCCCAGACCATGCCAGGAACAGCTGGCTGGTTTCGGATGTTCTGCCAGATRCTGTCCCATCAGCAAGGTAACCTTWCTCTGCAAGAGCTTGGGGGAAAAGCAGGTCAGGGGATGGCCTGGGCTCAGGGTTCTGTGTGGTGCTGCAGCTCCAAGGCCCCTCCTGCTCCACTGTTASACCCAGCTGCAGTCTGGCCCACCCCAGATGGCATGGGTTGGCCCCTGTGATGGCCATTTGATGGGAACAGCAGTGGAGAAGATTTCTCCCAGGCAGAGTCTGACACATCAATGTGACCCTTTCTGCCTGCCTTGTCTGAACGCAGCTGGCATGGAGGCCTTTGTGAAGGTGGAGGAGTGTCCTGAGCAACGCCTGCTGAAGATGGCCAAGCTGTCAGAACCACAGAATGTGGATTACCTTGGGGATTACCCWGAGGAAGAGGAGGAAGCTTACCATGTGGTCCAAGTGCGCTCTTTTGCCAAAGACAGGCCTRTGACCTGGACTTACTACATTGCAGCTGAGGAAATGGACTGGGACTATGCTCCTGAGAAGCCAGAGTCTCTGGACAGGTGAGAGTGGGCATGTGTGCTCATGAGTCTGCTCCTCRAGGCAGTCTGACCAGCTCTTCCCTTCTCCCCAGAGATCAATTTTCATTCTGCACAGTCTGGGCCGTTTTGTTCTTCCTTTTTAACACTAACAGCATGGGTGCAGGACAAGGATGGTCTTGGGGAGGCCATGGGAGGGCAGGACCTGGCTTTGCTGCATTTTCCCAAATGCCCTGCAGAGACATTTGTCTCCAGGGCCTTTGTCTCTCTGTCACTGAGGCCTCTGAAGTCAGTCCCTTCTGAGCAGACAACARCTCCTGGTGACATTCTCAGCCATCAGGTCCTTGGACAATGGAAGGTCTTGCTGTGTTTCTGATAGTGCTCTTTCTCTCCTTTGCTGCAGGAACATGACAAGCCTGTACCTGGAGCGTGGCCCGCAGAGGATTGGTTCCAAGTATAAGAAAGTGGTGTTTGTGGAGTAYGAGGACGCCAGGTTCAAGAAGCGCAAGGTGTCCAATCAACAGGACAAGGGAATTCTGGGGCCTGTCATCAAGGGGGAGGTTGGAGATCAGTTCAAGGTAAGAGAAATGCAGCTTTCCACTGCAAGGGGAAGCTTCAAAGCTTGATGCTGTTTCTACTGATAGCTCTTGGCTGAGGTCTCAGATAAGTCRTTGAGATGCTCTCTCATGTTTGGCAATGTTCAAAGCTCCCTGGAAAGGCAGGTGTTACTTAAAGCTCAGTGAGATGCACAGGACATGGCCCAGTCCCTTTGATTTRACTTCATTACAGGTGTCTTAGGAACTGTGTAAATTAATGAATGACACATGGCATGCAGCACATCCATCTGAGGCAGGAGGGTCCTCTCATCCTCTGCTCTTCTCCACCCGCTTGCTGTTATCTCACAGTACTGGGGACTGTCACTTGTGTCTCCCGAAGCGCCTCTCCTCACCACTTGACTTGTTTGCAGCTSTGAGGAATGGGACGGTTTCCAGCAGCTTCACATTTCTGCTCCCTCCCTGGGGTTGCCTGTGCAGTTGTGGGCACGTGGCAAAGCTATTTAGAGAAACAAAGGCAGGGCTTCACACAGTGAAGTGGGGAGCACTTGGAGGCTCTTGACTGCTGCATGTATTTAATGTCCTGGTCCTCTGAGGCCTGGATTGATGGCCCTCTTCTGACTCATATGTAAAGTAAGACTAAAGATAGCAATTTGCTCTTTAATAAATCTGATATGTTCATGCCCTGTGTAAAACAGACAGCTCCCAGAAAAAATGGACAGTATAGGGTCATCAAAGAGAAATTGTAGTTTCTTGTATTTTGACTTTGTGGTCCCAGACATGTATGGGTCCCTCCTGTTGATGGCTGGCAGGTAGCAGGGCACTGCTGTCCAGGGTTTCCCTCTCTGCAGGGAGACTGAGAGCAGCTTCAAGAGCTCACAGTGATCAAAAAACACCAAATGTTCCTGCTGGCTGTCCTCATTTCAGATCGTGTTCAGGAATCTGGCCAGCCGACCCTACAACATCTACCCTCACGGCCTCACTAGCGTCCGGCCCTACTACACCACGAGACCCTCACAGGGTAAGGCAGGCCATGGGAACTTTATTTTTCTGGRCCAGGAGAGTTTCCTGCAGCTGTGRTMAGGCTGGYTGTCCATTCATCCAAGCACCTAARCTCTACAATTYCAGGGATTATGATGAWTCTAGGTTCRTGTTCCCACTGGTGCCCTGTAACCCTGTCTTTAAGGAAGGCTTCAATGATGGGTGGGAGAAGGGGYGCTCTCAACCAGGGAGCTGGGACCATGTTAATTGGTCCATCCTGGAGGTCTCCACTTCCTGTTGAGGCAGGAACCATCCTGGTGATCCTGCCTGTGTTTGCAGTTTGTTTACAGCCCTCATTTCCTGCCTGCATTCATGTGGGGGTTCACCATGATTTAGATTCTCCCTCTTGCAGATTTGTGCTTTTTTTTCCTGGGGTTATTTTGTTTCCAGGTTGCTTTCACAGAACTGTTTTTACCCCTTTCTAAAATGCTCCCAGGACCATCCCACAGCCCACCAGGATCCTGGGATTGGTGTGGGTGGTTCCCTCTGCAACTTTGTGCTCAGAAACTTTCTGAACTGTTTTGATAAGTGGGATCACCCCTTTTAGGAGCAGCCCAGAYATAACTGGTCTGCTCTTGGGTTGTGTGTTGCCAGGGAAAGATGTGAAGGATATTCCCATCCCCCCTGGGCAGTCCTTCACCTACAGCTGGACTCTCACGGCTGAGGATGGCCCAACGCAGGCAGATCCTCGCTGCCTCACACGTTTCTACTACAGCTCCATCGACCCAGTCCGAGACACAGCCTCAGGCCTGATTGGGCCCCTCCTCATCTGCTTCAAAAAGTCCATGGATCAGAGGGGAAATCAGGTGGGTCTTTCCCTTGTTGCCTCAACTTCTAGGCTGAAAAGCTGGAATAACTAGTGGGTGAAATATTTAGGTAAAACCAAATTTGTCTGTCCTGTTTTTGTCAACCCTACCATCAGTCCTAAGACCTCTGTCTGCCCCATCCTCCCTTGCATGCTCTCTTTTCCCCAAACCTGCATCCTAACTCCTGTGAAAYAGCAGTAAACTTGCCCATGCACCCAGACTGAGACCCTACACTGAGCACCAGGGGTGCTCTGATCAGACCAGGAATAATTTCTTCCCTCTCTTTTCCAGATCATGTCAGACAACATGAAGCTGGTTCTCTTTTCAGTCTTTGATGAGAACCACAGCTGGTACCTGAAGGAGAACATCAGGAGGTTCTGCTCTGATGCAGCCCATGTGGATCCCCAGGACCCCCAGTTTTATGCCTCCAATGTGATGCACAGTGAGTACCCAGCCAGGGGCTGCCTGCAAAGCCCCAGCAGACACAGGCTCATCCCTGCCCCAGGGAATGACCAGGGTGTATCCAGCAGCTCAGCAGCCATGGGGGGAATTGGGTCTTGAAATGTTTTACTCTGACTCTCTTCCAGCTATTAATGGCTTCGTGTTTGACAACCTCCAACCAAAACTCTGCCTGAACGACGTTGTGTACTGGTATGTCCTGAGTGTTGGGGCCCAAACAGATTTCCTCTCCATCTTCTTCTCTGGCAACACCTTCAAGCACAACATGATCTTTGAGGACGTGCTYACTCTGTTCCCGTTTTCTGGAGAAACAGTCATCATGAGTTTGGAAAAGCCAGGTTAGTAACATGGTCTATTCTGTAAATCATGGGCTTGTCATGCCAGCAGGGATCAGTGAGCACCTCCAGCCAGCTCTCTGCTGCCCAATTCCTTTTGGCAGCTCTGAGAACAAAGGGATGCACAGCCTGCTGGAACAGCCAAGTGAGAGGCAGTGATTAAATCTTTCAAAGCTTAAATCAAATAAATTGAATTACTGTATTTTACTTCATTAGCAGGGTGCGTTGAGGTCACACATGCTGCCAAACCAGTAAGCTGGCTGCAGTAACACGAGCCTGGTGGACATTTGCAATCTTGACTCCAAGCGCTGAGGTCAAGGGGAGTGGCAGTGCTGTCCCTGCTGGGGGTTCAGCTGCTGGTCGTGCCATTTATCTCCAGACTTTTGGAAGGACAGAAACCACAGCCATGGAGAARTCCTAGAAAAGATTTGCTTCAGAGTTCAGTTACATTTGCCCCACGCAGCACTTTTACTTTAGCTTTTTGAAAAAGCAGTGCTGTCAAACCATTTCCTCACTCGCAGAGGAGACACAGGATTTACCATGGGATAGCAGCACTGATATGATGGCCATGAGCACTGCACCCTGAGCCAAGCTGTCAGGGTTTCTAGACACCCCAGGAAGCTTTCTACAGCCCAGCCAAGCCTCACATCYGTCTGAGCTCGGATTCCTGCCTGGTGCTAGCAGCAGAGCAGCAGCTCAGCCGGCAGCAGGTGGCAGCTCTCTCCAGCAGCAGAGCCCAGATCTCACACAGCTCACCCTCTCTGCTGGGAGCAACAGCCTGGCTGGGGATGTGAGTGAGAGGCAGCCTTTCCTTTCTTTCTCCTTCAGTGGGAGAGATGTGGTGGCTGTCTTTGAGAGAGAGGTGTGTTTGACAGCACCAGGATGTCTTTGGGGGTGGGTTATGGTGATTGCTGCAGCTCCGTGGGTTCTCAGTGCATTAACTCTTCTTACCTGTGTGGGCTCTCAAGTGTGTGTAGCTGTCACTGAGCTGTGCCAGGAAACACCAGCCCTGCTGATGGTGTTTGGCAGGGGTGGCTCTGATGTTGCCAGCAACACTGTGGGTCTGGCTGTAAGACACTCTAGGGACTATGAAAGYATGGAATCACTACCATGAACCAGAGGCTGCCTAAATTATAGGTTGCACTAGCAAGGGAGCAGCATAGGAATGACATGTCTTCCAATTTCCCACTGAAGYGGGCTGATGGTGTCCTTTTGCCCTCTCTTGAGACAGGTGTCTGGACGCTGGGGTGCCTAAATCCCGATTTCAGAGACCGAGGGATGCGTGCCAAGTTCACAGTCTCGCAGTGCCAGTATGAGCAGTACTCTGATGGGGAAGATTATGTGTATGCTGATGGGGAGGAGGTTGCCTTTGAGTTCCAGCCCAGGGGCTTCTCTAAAAGAAAGAGGCCGTGTGTGAATGAGGAACTGAACAACATCACCTCTTCCAGAAATGAGACAGAGAAGACAAGATTGTGCCTGACAGAACACGGGGCCCTCCTGAACAACGGCGGGATTTCTGATCCCTCTTCCAATGGCACATCCACATTTTTAGGAACAATGCCAAATCCACATGATATTTCCATGCCTTCTCTGCCAGAGGCAGACTATGACCCAGTGTCCTATGARTCCTTCCTGGAAGATGAAGAATTGTCCAAAATCATGGGTCAGGATGGAGGGCTTACAGCAATCCCACCTGGAGAACACTTGGCGAGTGTCAGTGGAAGGGTCCATGGTACTGTGAGCTCAGAAGGTCAGCAATGGCTGCACCAGGCCACAGCASCTCCAGGAGATGCTCTGGCAGGAATGACAAAAATCCCAGAGKTGCAGGAGCCAGTAAAAGGAATGACAGTCCAGTCTGGTGGTAGAAGAGAGAACYTGGAAGAAGAGCTTCAAAAAACAATTACTCATACAACAAACTTGTGGGACTCCATTTCTTATCCTGCTGGCAATGCCCCTCTTCAGGAGAACAGGAGCTCAATTCACCCAAATGATCTGGAGCACAACCCTGCACTTCAGGATGTGTCTTCACAGGGTAATGAGGACAAGTTGCTAAAAGGGGCTGATAAAATATCCTTTAACCTGTATGACTCAGAGGGGACAATCAGTCCATCTGTAAGTATTGATCACAACTCTTCCTCCACATTGAACAACMCTTCTGCATCTCCAGATGAGACAGAAGATAATAGCACTTCTCATGCTATGGTTCACAGTCACGCCACAGAGAGCAATTATTCATCAAATGACCTAGATGCTAGGCTGGAAAAATGGCCTCACAAAGTGGTTTCACAAGGCTTTGACAAAACTTCTGAAGAGCAAAATGTTTCTTTGTCAGACAAACCTGGACAAGGAGAAATTRTCACTGATGAGAGTAACTCCTTGCCTGCCAAAGGTGGCAGAGAACAAACCAGTGGACTTGCCAAAGGCACAAACCTAGACACAGCCTTTGCAGACACCAATGACCTTGAGCCATCCAGCCATGTAATGACAGAGGAGAGGGATGAAGTCGTTTTGAAAGAAGTGTTTCAGGATGCTAAGGAGCTAGCAGAGCTGGACAGTATCACCTTTCCTGAATCAAATGTTGTGACCAATGACACCAGGCTGTTCCCAAATGGCTTCTTAAAGAGCCCTGAGCAGTTCTTGAGACACAGAGTTACAGCCAGAAGCACGAGTGGCCATGACAGGAGACCTGAACAAGCCAGGTCGCTGGAGAGCAGAGGGCCCCTCTCTGATGGTCAGGCAGCAGAGCAGGATGTGGCCAGCCCATCCCCTGAGACAGCAGTGAGTAAGGAAGCCCCAAAGATGTGTGGATCTCGTTCCCCTTTTTGCATCACTCGCTTCAAAAAGAGGTCCTCGGTATCAAGCGACACCTTGCCTGAGGTGATGGTGGCCCTTCAAAGCCTGGAAGAAAAATCCAGCATGGTTGAGAGGAGGCTGCAGCCAGGCAGGGATGCTGTGCAGGCTGATGAGATGTACCCTGAGGGGAGGCTGAGCACAGACAGGGCTGTACAGGGCAGCAGGGAGGGGGCTCAGCGCAGCAGACGCTCCCTCCCCACGCAGGGAGCAATGGGGACAGGACCAGCAGTGGCAGTGAGCAGCTCAGAAAGGCAGGTCCCTGCTGAGGCTGCAGACCTGGCCTCAAACTGGGACCCAGTGTCCCCAGGGGCTGTGGTGAACACCAGGGGCTTGCAGAACGCAGCTTTGGCTGAGCTGCAGCCAGGCAGAGCTGTGGTGTGGGATGCTCCTGGGAGAGAGCAAGCTCAGGGRAGAAGCCAGATGGAGGAGGAGACGAACTCTGTGGAGCAGCTGGGTCGGTTCAGTCCTCAGCCTCAGCAGCTCGAGGCCAATGCCACAGGGGACTACGTGCCTGGGAGAATGCCTGGGCAAAGCCCAGAAGAAATGCCTCTGAAATCAGCCAGCAGAGAGAACTGTTCACTGTCTCCAAGTAGTTCCCCTCACAATGGCACTGAAAAACCAGCCCAGCATGGGCAAGACACTCCTCAAGGATGTCAGGTGCTCAGCAGGGAAATTGACCTCAGAGAAATAGGGAGGAGAGAGGGCCAGGGCCTAGGAGAGCCCAAGGAGCATGGGGAAAACAACAGCACATCCGGGGAGAGGAGCCACATCCCAGGACACAGGGAGGAACCGGCTCTGAACAATGGGACACGTTCCAGCCCCTCAAAGACTGCCAAGCCAGACTATGATGAGTACAGTGACACAGAGCAGACCATGGAGGATTTYGACATCTATGGGGAAGAGGAGCACGACCCACGCTCCTTCCAGGGCGAGATACGGCAATACTTCATTGCAGCAGTGGAGGTGATGTGGGAATATGGGGACCAGAGACCCCAGCACTTCCTGAAAGCAATGTAAGTGTGATTGTCCTGCATGTATTCCTCCTTCATTGATTGGCATGGCATGATGCATGAGTTGGGATGTCCTGGCAGGCAGGATCACCYTTCTGTACTGGTACAACCCAGCCAGGCAGCTCAGGGGAAGGATGTTCTCAGTATCTCCCCTCCACCTGGAGGGGTTTGAATATCCAGAAACCTTGAGCTTCCTTCCCTATGTGTCAGGGATGCTCTGGCTCTGTGTCCCCCTGACCTGTAGCAGCCCTGCCATGGCTGCCCTCACTATGGGACAGTGTCACCTGCCTTACCTAACTGGCCTCCCCCCAGGGACCCCCGGAGCAGCAGGAGGAAGCATTCCTGGCAGTACCGCAAGGTGGTTTTCCGAGAGTACTTGGATGATTCTTTCACGCAGCCGGTGCAGCGGAGAGAGCTGGATGAACACCTGGGCATCCTTGGGCCCTACATCAGGGCAGAAGTTCAAGATGTCATCATGGTGAGCAGAAAGTTCCCATTTCCTATAAAATCATAAATCTCCCCGTTGCTTTGGAGCTCAGAAAGAGGGAGTGCTGAGGTGGGCCTGCAGGTTTTGCAGTGCCCATGGGCTACCTCAGGGCTTGGGAGCAGGARCTGCCCTGTTGGCATGTGGATGGCATCAGACTAGAAGGCAGAGCCACCATGCAGAGGGACCTCAGTGGCTGGAGGGGSAAAGGGCCAGCAGGAACCTCAGAGTGTCCAGATGCAAAGCCCTGGACCTGAGATAGACTCAACCCCTGCAACAGCATGGCCTGGTCAGCTCCTGGGCACTGGTCAGCACTCTCCCTTCCCACATTCCACCACTTTACCTTCCCTCTGGTGCAGGTGACRTTCAAGAACCTGGCATCACGGCCCTTCTCCTTCCACTCCACACTGACAGCCTATGAGGAGGAGCAGGGCACAGCACAGCAGGGTGGGGTGGTGCAGCCCGGCAGCCAGCAGAAATACTCCTGGAAAGTCCTGCCCCAGATGGCACCCACCACACAGGAGTTTGACTGCAAGGCCTGGGCRTACTTCTCCAACGTGGATCTGGTAGGTGGGAGCCTCCATGGGGCATGGAGAGGTGGGCAGCATGCCTGGGTCCTGGCTGTGAGGGCAAGGAATTTCCTACTGTGC
>NW_026623406.1:321675-332614 GCF_030028575.1 Malurus melanocephalus | reverse complement strand
CTTCCCTTCCCTTCCCTTCCCTTCCCTTCCCTTCCCTTCCCTTCCCTTCATTGGGTTTTCTCCCCTTTCCTCAGCTTATGAGACTTGTAGGGAGGCATCATTTTGCAGTTTCTTGCCCCTCTGCTAAATGTGCCTGAATTTGGCCCCTGGGTCCAAAACAGTAGGGACTGTTGGACAGCAGGACAGACAGACASCACGTCTCTTTGAAGGCAGTGCAAACACTTGCTGCTCAGCCTTTCTTAGCCTAAGGCAGAGTGGGGATGCCCCAGTGCACGTTGCCCAGAGTGGGAGGCAGGCCAGGGATGCAGGSGGGTTCAGCACTTTCCTCTCCTCTGTGCCTCTTGCTGGCCTCAGCACTGCCTCCTGCTCCAAGGCAAACCCTTCTTYCCTGGCTCCCTGGCAGGAAAAGGACCTGCACTCAGGCCTCATCGGGCCACTCATCATCTGCAACCAGGGGGTGCTGAGCTACGCTGCCAGGAGGCAGCTGGCWGTGCAGGAGTTCTCCCTGCTCTTCACCATCTTTGACGAGACCAAAAGCTGGTACTTTCGGGAGAAYGTGGAGAGGAACTGCCACCCTCCCTGCCGGATCCAGCAGGACAGCCCTGACTTTAAGAGAAACCATTCTTTCCATGGTGAGGACCCTTGCCCTTTCCATCCACAGCCTATGCTGGGATGGGAATAGCCCAGAGCCTGGAGCCCCTCCTGACCACTGCCCTCCCCAGCCATCAACGGCTACGTGAGTGACACCCTGCCCGGGCTGGTGATGGCCCAGCAGCAGCGGGTCCGATGGCACCTCCTCAACATGGGCAGCACTGAGGACATCCACTCTGTYCACTTCCACGGGCAGCTGTTCAACGTCAGGACCAGCCAGGAGTATCGCATGGGAGTCTACAACCTTTATCCCGGTGAGAAGAGCCCAGGCAATCTGCACCCCCTCTGCCAGGGCTCCTTGTCTGTGCCCTTAGGAAATGCCAAACCTGCAAGGGGATACCAAGAAGGGAGAGTGGGTCTAGAATATTGTGTCTCTGTGGTTGCACAGCACCTGGCACTGTGGCAGTAACTCCCCTGTGCTCTGCTCTCTGCTCCCCTCAGGTGTCTTTGGGACAGTGGAGATGCGGCCCTCACACGCTGGGATCTGGCGGGTGGAGTGCAAAGTGGGAGAGCACCAGCAGGCTGGGATGAGTGCCCTCTTCCTCGTGTATGACATGAGTAAGTGATCTCTTTGTGCCCTGACCCACCTGGGCCATGGCCACAGAGCCATTTGAGCTTCCTCCCCCAGAGCTCTCAGCATTTCTCTTGGGGTGACCCAAGTGGGATCTTCTGGGTTTTTACTCCAAAAGAAAGTCACTGCTTCAGTCCTCGCCACCCTGCACAGCCCRGCAGAGAGCACAGAGTCAGGAACACAGCTGGGGTGAAGGCTGGCAGATTGGCTTTGTTGCATGCAAATATTTACTCCAAGAGCTCTTGTTTTCCAAATCTGAGGGTCCCTGTACCTTCCCTAAAATGCACTTAGCCAAGCAAGTGAGGTACAGTGCCCAGCTGCCTAACCAAATGTCAGGAGGTAAACTGAGGCACAGAGTGATGACAGGAGGCAGTGAGTGATGCTGYCTGACTACAGGCTGGTCTGATAGAAATAGCTCCAAGAGCAACTGCAAAATCACAGTAAACTCTGATTCCACCCCAGAACAACACGTTTCTAACTCACCATAAGTAAGCACTGGGGGAAGTGGTGTGGGAGAATAGTGTTTTATCACACTGTGAGAGTCCCTCTCCCGTTTCTAAAAGTGTATTAAATGTCAGCCAGAAAATGTTGCCGTAAGTAAAAAATCCGCTTAAGATTTCAAATTTGCATTTTCTCCTGGAGCATTTGACGTGCAGTGGAGATGCCAAGGTGTGACAAGTTGCTAATAATAATGGTTATTAAAAGAGACAAACTTCCCTGGGCTCAGCAGACCAGGAGAGAAACAGGGGTGTCAGGTAGACTTGCCTTTAGCAATGTGGTATTTGTTTTCAAAAGATGCTGCCTAGCAACAGAAAGGCCCAGGAGCAAGACATGGGTATAAGGAAGAGACACTTGTCAGCGCTGCTGGGACATTGGGACRGGGAATGAGAGGTCATGGACTCAGGGAAAGGAGTTTGGCAAGAGGTTGCTGTGTCTGATGCTGGAAACTCTCTGCTCTTGACATGGGGGGTGGGAGAAAGAACTTCCAGTGCCCCTAAAATTCAGGGATGGGTGTGGAAGCATCTGAAACCTATCCYTTGGTGTGAGAGAAACAAGCCTGGGAGCTCCTGGAGGCTTGAAAACCTCTCTGAGCCTGAAGGCTGCTACCCAGCCTAGACTTTTGTTACCTAACCAGCTCTCCCTGGTTTTTGCCCTCCCCTGTTCCCTGCAGACTGCCGGAATGCCCTGGGTATGGCCTCAGGTGGCATTGCAGCCTCCCAGATCACAGCCTCGGGGCAGTATGGTGAGTAGCTGGAGGGCAGGTGGGCTCAGGGCAGCTTCAGCCAGCATAACCCATGTGTTTGCCTGCCCTAAATTCTGCTGCACTGGGTCTCTGGTGGARCATTTAATCCATGCCCATGTCAGCATCCCACCTGTGACCTGGAGCCTTTCCACATGGCTGGCCCATTGTGCCAGTGCTCTGCCACCCTGYCTGTGGCTACTAAACCCCAGGGTGATCCTCAGCCCCAGTCCTGGACCTGTCACCACCCCAGGCAGCACCAAGGGCCAGCAGCAGCCTCGTGTCTGTGCTCTCTCCTTGCAGGGCAGTGGGCTCCTCACCTGGCCAGGCTGGACAACAGCGGCTCCATCAATGCTTGGAGCACCGACCGTGGCAATGCCTGGATCCAGGTAAGAGGGGCCCAGTGCCTGGAGGCATCACTGGGGGCATTGCACTGGGGGCATTGCACTGGGGGCATTGCAAGGCCATGCTCGTGCAGGAGGGCTCATGGATGGGCAGCTCCTCCTCAGCTTCATCCTGCTGCTTCTCTCTGAGAGGGGAGCACTAAGGTCCTCATGGCARCTGCTCTGGTCAGGTTGCTGCTGGTCTGACCCCCATATCCATCCTCAGTGCAGCACAAGAATCACTTGATGGTCCAGCTGCAGAACTGGATTGTGCAAAAATCCCACAAAGGGCAAATAAGATCAGCTCTCACACAGCTCTCCCCTGCCCACTCTCAGTTGCTGGCTGACTTGTGCCCTTATGAGCAACTGTTTTAATTACTTCCATAACCAGTGCTCAGTTATGTCAGRAGGAAGCAGTGAGTTCACAGGTTTACAGAGCATTGCCTGAACATGGCTTGGGTTTTCCATCAAAAGTAAATCCCTGACTTTCATTCTCAGGTGGATCTTTTGCATCCCATGATTATTCATGGCATAAAAACCCAAGGGGCCCGACAAAAGTTCTCCAGCTTCTACATCTCCCAGTTTGTTGTGTTCTACAGCCTTGATGGGCGAAGGTGGAAGACATACAAGGGAAATGCCACAAGCACACAGATGGTAAGGTGGAGGGGCTTGAGGAGAGTGCCTTCCCAGAATGGTGTCTCCTGGGGTGATGAGGGCTGGGGAGCTCTGTACACAAGGCAGAGATYTCCTGAGACTGGAGCAGGGACAGAGACCATTCAGTGCCAGGTGACTGAATCACAGATCACAGATYTGCAAAGGGACTTGCTGTCTGTGTCTCTCTGTCTCATTTTAAATTGCCTGAGCTATCTCTTTCCACAATCCCAAGTGCTTGTGAGATCCACCTCTTAATGTTATGTTGCATTTTACTTACAGCTAGGCATAAGATTCTACCTGAATATCATTTTGGTCCCCAAAGGCAAATTTTCCTTTCTAAAAATATTGCGCAGACACAGATGATTTGGAGAATCTACAGTCACTAGAAAAAACCCACAACCAAGATATGCATAAGCTTCTCCATTAGGAAAAGAGTATCCAGAAAAACCTCTGTTGTGTGCACTGGCTGTGGCTATAACTTTTCCCAGGCTCAAATGTTTGAGGACTGACTTTTTTCCTTCTTTTTCTCACCTTTGTTTGGTGAAAATATAAAACCAAGTTAATTTGCACAGACCCAAAGTTTCTTTTTCTTTTCTTGTTCAGTGGCCACTCGCACTTCTTTGGCCTGAATCACATCTCAAATAATTTCCYTGAGCTGATTTTGTAAGGATGGTGATAAGATACAGAAGTGCCAGGCAGGAATCTGTTCTTCTCCCCGGTAATCCTTGTCCTGTCTGTCTCTCTTTATGCTGGTACAACAATCCTTTTCCYCCCTTTCCCTGCAGCTGTTCTTTGGAAATGTGGATGCAAGTGGAGTGAAGGAAAACCAGTTCAACCCACCGATCATAGCCCGGTACATCCGCATCCACCCCACGCACTACAACGTGCGGGCCACGCTGCGCATGGAGCTCCTYGGCTGYGACCTCAACAGTGCGTGCCACCCCMCACACCAACCTGCACAACTGGCCCTGCTCTGCTGGGCCACTGAGTGCCAGCTCCATGTGTGCCAGGACATGCAGATAGCTGTGGAGGGGGACGGAGGGGTTGGAGATGGCACTGAGGTGTTGAGGGAACAAAGCTGGAGCGTCTCACTGTGAGAGATAACAATAGCAGAGGGGACCAGCCCTCACCATCACTTTTTTACTGAAGCACAGGAAATTTCCTGCAGCAGCTAAGCTGATGGATGGGGAGCTGCTGCCTCAGTCTGGGGGAGCAGGGAACAAGCAGAGACAGATGCTGTTGGCTTTTASTCTGGTTTTGCCAGTTGAAGGTGGGATGGCTCTGATCAATAGCGCAGCCTGAGGAAATGGTGCCCTGGGACCCTTTCTTTGGCTTTGCACACCTGCTCTGCAGCAGCTAAAAGCAGCAGTGGCTGTGCTGTCAGCCCATGTCCCAAACCTGCCAGCTGGCTCTGAAGCAGCTGTGCACAAGCACAACTGATCACACATATGCAGGGTGACTCCCTGCCAGGTATTCTTGTCCTTTCCCTGGAGACAGGTTCTCTTTAACTCTCTTTACACCATAAATGCTTCACATTCCTCTTAGATAAAATCTCCAGGGAGAAAAGAAGGTGCACACAGGGGCCCCAAGCAGTGCAGGCACCATGACACTGCAGCAAGGCACAGGAGAAGCTGTAACCAGGGAAAAAGGCGTGGAGGGCAGCTGGAGCAGGGAGCAGGCAGAAGGCATCTCCATAATGGCTCTGTTCTACCCCCTGACAAGCATTGCTCTTCTCTTCCAGGCTGCTCCATGCCCCTAGGRATGGAGAGCAGAAGGATTCCTGACCAGCACATCTCCGCGTCCTCCTACAGTGCCAATGTCTTCTCCAGCTGGACACCAGCCCTGGCCCGCCTGAACCTTCAGGGCAGGACCAACGCCTGGAGGCCAAAGGTAGCCCCTGCAAGGAGGYAGCAGGCAGGCAGCTGGGATCCCAGCAGGGATCTCCCAGTCAGGGCTGTGTGGGAAATGTGTACAGCCACATGCACTGTGCCCACTCTGATTTAGCACCCAGCAGCTCCAACCAGATGCCTAGTAGGGCAGGGGAAGCACAGAGCCAGCTTGAGTTCAGCTGCAATGAGTCTTTCTCTCTGCTGCCAGAGGGTTGAAATCAATCTGTCCTTCCCCAGAGCAACAGCCCCAGMGAGTGGCTGCAGGTGGACTTCAAAGTAACCAAGAAGGTGACTGCAATCATAACCCAAGGTGCCAAAGTTCTCTTCACCCCGATGTTTGTGAAGGAGTTTGCTGTCTCCATCAGCCAGGACGGCGTGCACTGGAGCCCAGTCCTGCAAAATGGCAAGAAGAAGGTAGGCAGGGCTGCTCCRTGGCCAGAGCCCATGGTCCCCCCTAGGGCAGCAAGCACAGCCCTTGGCTGCAAACACCCTCTCAGGATTTCTTTCAAAGAGCAGTGGGCCAGGCTGTGCTTTCTCCTCCCTTAAAGCATTCAAAGGGTGTTTTTCTGTGTTGATCCCGTCCTCACTATGCCAGCAGAGGAAAGCACATCCCTGGTTTCTCTCTCCTCTCCAGATTTTCAMGGCAAACCAAGACCATCAGAGCACAGTGACGAACACCCTGGAGTCCCCTCTCTTTGCCCGCTATGTGAGGATACACCCCCGCCAGTGGCACAACCACATCGCCTTGCGAATAGAATTCCTTGGCTGTGACACTCAGCAGGAGTACTGATGGCTGTGGGGCCAGGAAGAGGCAGTGCCAGCCCAAGGACACACATCCCACCAGGCACTGAGCCCTCCCGTGGCTGGAGCCATCMCTCCGGGGGCCTGGCTGCCCCTGCTGCTGGGGGAGAGAGGGGCTGCAGAGCTTCTCAGAGGCTGGGTCATTATCTGCCTTTTCCTGTCTCTGGTCTGCCAGATGCCATATACTCAGATGTAATGATGAAGAATTAAACAGTAATTTTCCAGTATCTTTCTGCACTTTCTCCTCTGCTGTAGCCTTGGAGTCCCCAGGGGCCCAGCCAGCATTACCAGCAGCTACTAATTAATTAGCCCCAGAGCTTCTCAGAGTCGTTTTGCACAAGCTCCTGCTGCCCTGAGCACAGTCCTGGAGGAGGAAGAGCAAAGATAAGGATGGGAGGTGGAGGCCCTGCTCCAGGCCCCAGAATCCGTTTTACAATCAGCGGGGATCAGAGGCTCGAGGGAAGCAGCTCTGGCTCCCCCTGACTCAGCACTGGGCTTTGGCCCTGCACTTCCCTTCCTCTCCTTTCCGGAGTGCTCYTGCTGCTGTGGCTGGGTGCYGTCACCCCATTTTCTGTTGCTGTCATGAGCAAGCTCTCCTTCTTCTCCACAGGAGGAGTTCTGTGGGTGCCTGTAGCTCCCAGGAGGCTGGTGGGACATTGGTGGCTGAGCTGCCACCTTGACATAACCCRCAGCCATGTGCCAGAGCCATCTTCCTGACTCCTGTGGCTTTCCCTCTCCCTGGTACCCGCCCCACACAGTGGTAGATGTTCCCCTTCCAGGAATGATGATGAGCAGGGTGACACTGGCTCCTGCCTCATTCCTCTCATGGGATGGGGACCAGCACCTCACAAGGGTGGGGAGCACCTGGAGGGCTGAGGGGAGGGTGAGGGGAGGGTGAGGGGTCATTCTTGTTGGGCAGCCCTTCTCCAGCAGCTCACCTGAGCCTGTGCTCTCCCACCCCCASGGCAGTGAGTCCTCCGTCTGTGATGGGGGAGCTGGGTGGCCCCATAAAGCCTGTGGCAGCTGGTGTGCTGGGGAAAGCAGGGTTCTGAGGGGCTTTGGAGAATGGCAGGGGTCAGTTGGGTGCCATCACAGTGGGATGGGTAGGGTAGCTGCAGCAGCCCAGCGACATTCAGTGATTACCTTGTGAACTTTCAGGGTCCCCCATCAGAGTCAGGCAGCCTCTGCTCACACCTGTATGAGCATGGCCTGCAGCAGCTGTGAGAACAGCTCTGCCAGCAGCACAGGGGACAGCCATGGTGGGGACACCAGGGCWGTGCCATGAGCAGGGTGGTTGTTGAGGGACGGCTGCTCAGGGTCACCCCGCTCCTGCCTGCCCTCAGCTGCACCCGGCTGTGGTGCACCCTGATACTCCCTCACAGCCTGCAGGAAGCAGGGACATGCTGCAGATCACCCCAGTGGTGTGATCTGTCCGGGAACCCACACCCAGGGGAGATCAGAAACTGCTATTTCAAATAACAGCTTGAAAAAGCCTCAAGTATCTGCCACATTCCTCWCTGCTGTACTGGGAGCCTTTGCTGTGGCCCTGGCTGTGATTACATTATAGTCCAAGCAGGAGATGCAATCACCCTTTGGCTTAATTGCATTCTGACAAAAACCAGGCACAAAGGTGAGGAGAGGCTGCCTGGMAAGCACTGGCCTGAAGAGAAGGAGCCACGAGCTTCTCAAAGGGAACTTGCCTGCCTGAGGCAGAATAGTCCTCAGTCTTTGAGGACAAAACCTGCTACCTCAGGTTCCTTCTCAAGACAACCTTCCTAAGCTCCAAGGCAACTCCATCTCTCCTGAGCTTCTGCTCAGCTGAAGCATAAATACCCTTCAGGGTTTGTACCAGGGGATGCTCGGGCTCATCCTCCCACCAGGCAGAGGCTGCTGTGTTGTGGCACATTTGTGTGGTGACACAGAGTCAGATCAGAGGAAACCTCTGAGCAGCAGAGCCCACTCTGGATTATTTTCAAAGAGGAAGCACAGCTGAAATCTCTGCAGGTGACCCAGCAGGCTTCACCCACCAGCCCCAAGCAGTTCCAGGATGTTCTGCAGCCAGTCAGGAAGCAGAGAAGGGACTGTGCTGAGCAAGAGCACTGGTGGGCAGGCAGCAGATGTGTTTGAGCCTGCCAAGTTCTGGCATCCATTACTGGAAACATGTCTTGACATTTATATTGTGAGGAATGGAGACCAGACACGGATCTGAAATGCATCACATC
This sequence comes from Malurus melanocephalus, assembly GCF_030028575.1. Classification (NCBI taxonomy): domain Eukaryota; kingdom Metazoa; phylum Chordata; class Aves; order Passeriformes; family Maluridae; genus Malurus; species Malurus melanocephalus. Next base: position 324,203 of record NW_026623406.1, on the reverse strand, counting down.
CTCCCGCAGTCACAGACATTTCTGTGCAGGGGAAGGGCTTGACCAGCATGAAGCCCTCTGCCTTTGAGCCAGGAGGTGCCCTGCCTAGTCACCACCCTACAAAGAGCCCTGCTGGAGCATGGGCTGCCTGGCTGAATCCTCCTAGACCCCAGGGATCTTACTGTCGTCATGGCTCAGCTGCCAGGGCTGCCTGGGCTGGGTGATCTGGGTGATCTGGTGTCTCAGGAAGACAAAACACATCCTGGCTGCATCTTTCTATTATAGCCCACGCAGAAATTAATTTGCAAGTCAAAGTGTGTGAGTTTCAATGGTGAAACGCAGCTAAACCACTGGCCAGGACTGCTGAATCTGTCTTCTCTCATGCTGGACAGAGGGTTCTTGATGTGCTCTCCCACCTGAGCCAGATGTGGGGAGTGTTTACAGGTCTTGCAGCTGYGCAGGTGGGCACCACTCTGAAAAAGCTGCCAGCACATAACACAGACAGGCAGTAGCAGGCTGAAGAGAGCTCCTGAGCAGGGTCTGTGGCCGATGGGGAGCAAGACAGGCTTGGGCAATCACAGCTTAAATCCCAGCTCAGCCATGGAGCTACGGCCAAGCTGCTCACCACCTCCTCCACCTCAGATTCCCCATATGGAAGCAAGAGGGAATGAACAGACTTAGACATCCTTTTTCTGTCTGTCAGGTGTCTCTTGTCACATTTCTCCCTCCTACTACACATTCCATGATTAACTTCAGGGCTTGTCTCTGCTCTCTGTATCTCTTGCCTCCTACTCCACRTTGCTACCAGCCTGTTTCTAGCCCGTGAGTTTGACAGAAGCCTGGCACTGAGGGGTCCTGCCTGCAGGGTGTGCTCAGGGCAGCACATCTCAAAGCCATGCCCCCCTAATCGCAGTGTGGGTACGTAATTCTCTGTTCCTCCTCCCAGGCTGCTCCAGCTGCTGGGTAAGGATGCTACAAAGTGCTCTGCACACCCTTCTTGGTCAGCTGGGCAGGGCTGGGGGTGATGAGGCTCTGAGCAGCGTTCTCAGTCTGGTGGGCACATCTGCTGGGGCAGAATGTAGGCATCCTGTGGCTTTTCTAGCCCCCTGACCTAGTCCATTACTAACTCATTCCAATCTGACTTTACAGGCTGTCCAGGRGACCCTGCAGACAAAGCCTGGGCCWCAGGTTCCACCAGGCACAGCTRCAAAATGTGGCATTCTCAGCTCCGGATATTTACTCCCCTGACCACCACTGCAAGCCGATTGTGTGCTTCATTCACAGAACTCACTTAGCTTCACGAGCTAAATTTGACAAAGCCTTATACCACAAGCTGTGAATTTCCACCCAGACAGGCTGAACTTTTACCGAGTTAAGTAAAAGGGGGCCCCAGAGCTGGTTTGAGCTGGAAGATAAGGAGGCAAGGAAGGCTGCTACCATGGTTAGGTCAGCTGACACAGCAGTCTTAGAGATAAGGGAAGAAACAACCCACCTAGAGACAGTGAGGGGACCCAATAAAGCACAGGAATACCCAGATCCTAACATCACTAGTGGTCAGAACTGTCATGTGAGGGGTGGGGAACTTGTAAGCATATAATTGCCCRAGGATTTCTTTGTTTCCTCTTTGGAGGAACCCAGCTCAAGCTCCTCTACATGTCAGCTAAATAAACAACCTATTTACTCAATGGATTGGCAACTTGCCTTCTTCATGCAGGCCTCAGCCTTGTTGATGGTGGCATAAATCCTGGCAAGTGGGGTAATTCCTTCAACAAAGCCCAAGGCCYCAGAAGGGCAGTGTGAAGCTGCTCCTTGCAAGTGGAGCAAGGTCTGGATGATGCAGGACACCAGCCAGGTGATCCCATGTAAGCGTGCAGCAGCTGCCACAGGAAAGGGACTGATGGGGAGCRCACTCCCAGTCCAGGCTGTGTGTCTGGAACTCTGTTCCAGGTAGTGTTAGAGCAGCTTGCTGGACACGGTCAGATCAGTACCTGCAGCTCCCACWCCTCCTTTTCCCTGCATCTCACAGCATTCTGGGCTTTCTCATAGGAGGGGCAGACACTGATCTCTGCTCTGTGGCGACAGTGACAGGACCCGAGGGAATGGCCTGAAGTTGTGTCAGGGGAGGTTTAGTTGGGTATTAGGGACAGGTTCCTCACCCAGAGGGTGGTCAGGCTCTGGAACAGGCTCTCCAGGGCAGTGGTCAGAGCACCACGCCGGCAGAGCTCACGGAGCGTTTGGACAATGCTCTCGGGCACGGGCTGTGACTCGGGGCTGTCCTGGGCAGGGCGGGCAGCTGGACTCGATGACCCTTGCGGGTCCGTTCCGATTCAGCACACTCTGCGGTCTGAGTGCTTGTGCACGGGCGAGGGGCGGCACGGGCGAGGGGCCGGCTCAGCACTGACGCCATGGRGACACTCCCACGGGGGAAAAGCCCCCGCGCCACAGCGAGGAGAGGCTGAGCGCCGGCAGGGACACACCGCCACCGACACACCGCCACCCCAACCACAGCGGCCCCTCAGCCCCCGGCCCGTCCCCGGCCCGCCCCCGCC
>NW_026623406.1:291115-321472 GCF_030028575.1 Malurus melanocephalus | reverse complement strand
GCTGCCGGGGCCAGCGGGGCCGGCCGCAGCTGCCGGCGGCATGACGCTCAAATCGGGCCGCAGCGCCGGCGGCGGCAGCATGAGGACGGCGCTCTCCGACCTCTACCTGGAGCACCTCCTGCAGAACCGGCCCAAGCCCGAGGTGAGCGGCCCGCTGCGCCCCGGACCCCGCCTGGCCCTGCTGCCGGCCCCCATCCCGCCCCGGGCCCATCCCCGCCGAGCCCCGGCAGGGACCCCCGGCGTGCCCCGCTCCCTGCGGGCCCTTAGCCCCGCACCCTGCGCTCGGGCCCGGCACGGGTCCCCGGGGGTCCCGCTCCATGCCGTCCCTCCCGCACATGCAGGGGGAGCAGGGTCCCAAAGGCGAGACCCTGCGATGGGCATCCAGCTGCGAGCCCTGTGCTTGGCGTCGCTGGTCCCCGGCAAGCCGGCAGCAGGGATGCTCCCTGGGGACGTGGTGTGACTCCGGGGAATGGTCAGCCAGCACAGCCGGCAGGRAAGAAGGAGCTGGATGTAAGGGAGGAAGGCTCCAGCATCCTGCCGCGGAAGAGATGGTGCTTGTTTTSCTGCAAAGTTGTATCTGGTCTGAACTGGAACTGCCTGTCACATGAGCTGATTCAGCTGCCGAGCAACCTCCAGGTCCACAGCATGGGCTGGRGCAGGATGGCGGGTCTCTTCCCCAGGGAAGGAGGATGCAACCAGCTCTTCTCACGCCTACCCCAAGCCAGGGAATGAGCCCATGGCTGCATGCACCCCAGCTCCAACAGACGGAGAGCAGGCTACACCAGCCCTCTTGGTTCTGCTCGGTGGGCTCCTTCTCACTTAGAGTTGTTTGGGGTAGCTTGGGTGCAACCAGGAGAAGGTTAACAGTCGCCAGTGTTAAGCAGCTGGTGCTGTTTTCCCGGCAGAGATTTTCAGCTTTGAACAGGCATCCTTGTGAAGCCATGGCAAAATGTTCCTGGAGTGAGGTTTCCTTGCAGCTGTGGGGAGCCTCTGAGAGAGATCAGGGAGGAAATTTCCCTCAAGTGCTGCCCTTGACCCATCTTGTTGGACACTTAAACATGCAAAAGAGGCTTGTCAGATCTGTCTCACACCAGTGGCTCATCTGCTTTTTATGGTTCAACCCTGGCAGGGTGCTTTGAAAAAAACAGTMGGAAACAAATATTAAAGCAAAGTGTCAGGACCAGGCAGCTGCTGAGAGGAGCTCTTCCATCCCTGTGCCTGCAAGATCCAGGCAGAGAGCCTGCCTGGCTGCAAACAGTGCAAAGATAAATTGTCAATAGCAGCAGAGCATGGAAAACRTAGGAGCAGCCCTACAGCTCCGCGGTGTTACGGTGTATTTGTTTCAGAAGGGATAAAGAGATGGTGAACTGAGATCTGCATGAGGCCTTTTAAGAGGAGCTCTGAAGGGCTGGCTTCTAACAGTGACTTGAGCTTGCCAGTCGCCCACATGCTCGTCTGTGTCATGGGCATGCAGAGATGGTGCTGTAGCACCTCCATGGGACACCAGGGCATTGCCCAGCAGCAGCCCTTGGGAAGGGTGCTGGGTGTGCCTGTCACCTCCTGGTCTGGAGTCAAGCAGGGCAACCGGGAGGTTTCTCTTCTCCATTTTCTCTGGCAGAGCCACGTGCTGGGAAGTGCTGTGCTGTGTTCCTCACGTGGTGGCAGGGCATGCAAATCATGGCAARTGGAAGCCATGTTATTGCTAGAAAACAACCCCAGGCCTCTTCCCTCTAGCCTCACCACGTGCTTGCATATCTTTGCCACATCTCCTGACTGRCAAGTACAGATTTACCAAAAAGGTGTGGGCTTTATTCCCATCTGTGCACCTGGTTGGCAGGTTGACCTTGGGCTTGTCCCTTTATCATCCGTGACTCAGTTTCTCAGCTGTAAAATGGGCAGCAAATGTGACCTTTGGGAGTTTGATGCAGAAGAGGAGGGTACTTCTGGGGAGACCTGTGCCTGAGGGTGCAGAGGGAACAYTGCACTTTGGGCAGCAGCTCCCTGCATCCAGCCAGCAGCAGCTCTGAGGCCACGGTCCCCAGGGACCAAATCCTGAAAACACAGGTAAAACTCAGTTGAAAGCTGAGCTAAAATTCTGGCTTTGAYCAATGAATTGGGGAGGGCTGGTTCYAACTTTYTAATCTYAAATGTATTTTGCTGTGTTGCTGCGTGTAACAGCTACAGAGGAAAAGCTGTTTTGCAGGGCTTGTTCCGGAAGCTGGGATGGAGTGGCAGGGCAGCTCCTCCTTCTGTCAGTGTTGTGGTTTTGGTGGCTGTCCCTTGGAGAGGTGACCAGCTTCACAAACACATCTGGAAGGCTGCATCAGCCTTTTCTGGTGGGAAGGTGGTGCCTCAGCAAAACTGACTGAAAATCTGGCCCTTCTCCATTGCAGCACTCTGTGATCTGGCGTCAGTGTGAAGGCACACAGAGCTGGCAGCATCTTCTGGCTTCCACGACCATTTTGTATCCCTGCTATTTCTCTGTTCCCTTTCTCACAGAGACCTGTTGGTGTTGCCAGACCTTTTCCCAGTGTTAGCAATGTAATCCTTTTTGGTTTAAATGTTTGTTGGTTTGATTCTTTTTTTAAAACTTCAATCATATTTCTAGAAGGGTTTTAGATGAGATTGTTCCTGTGGCTGTGCAGGCAGACTTGAGAAGTCAGTAGCCCCTGGCACAATGAGTTACTCCTGAATGTCCACATGGCTGCTGCTCCCCAGCCTGCCRGAGCAGCCCAAAGCAGCTCCCAAGCTCAGTTTTTTTGCTAGTTTGCTTTTTTTTTCTTTACACACTGCTGTGTTTTTTAAGCTGTACAAGACTGAGATGGACTGAGATCCAATCCTGGATGGGGAGGGAGGCAAGGCTGGAGCACTGGAGGGTGGGAGGAAAGATTGCTGGGTCTGGACATCTCTGCACCAAGCAGGGACCCAACCTCCCTGCACTCATCCAGGGTGATTGCAATGTGAGGGATGGTGATTTGTGGAGGGAGCTGGCATTTTGTGCCTCCCAGTGTGAGAAGATGTCTCATACCAGCCAAGAGGGCAATCCCAGAGAAACCTGGTTGAAGAGCTCCTTCTTGCACCCAGGCTACTGTGCTTTGTGCTTGGYAAAGCCAGCAGCACTTTTCTCCACACACTCACCAGGCAGCCCTGTTTTTCCAAGGTTGTCTGATACTGAAGTCTCTTGATTTAGAGCAGCCRGGAGAGCCCAGGAACCAAATCTCTGAATGTGCCCTTTGCACTGCAGTGCTGCTTTCCTCAAGTGCTGCTTCAGCCTCCTGCAAACAAGCTGCCCAGTTAATGTTTGATTTGCCCATGGCGTGCAGCCTGGTGGAGCCAGGAGCAACCCTGGCAGAYGGTGCTGACCCCATTGTGGGACAGGAGGCCAAGTCCTGGGATCCTTGCTGGTGRYAAATGCTGCCMAARGAGCTGGTACACTTCCCTCTGCCCYRGGATATGGGGCAGAAATCTGAGCTCTTGAGCAAAATGCAGGCAGGGGGTATGGGGCACCTCTGGCTCACAGAGCTGGGGGTTCTTTGGTGCTTTGCTGCTGGAGCAGGAATTGTGCAGGAGGATTTGGCCCCTTGTAGCCAGCTGCAAGGCACTCAGGGCTGCTGGGTGCTGGGCTGTCCAGCACCCCTGTTGCACAGCTCAGCCTCCTTGCCCCAGCTCTGCCCCAGCATGGACTGTGGCAGTGCCAGAGCCCGGGGCTGTGCAGAGCTGGCAGTGTGGCTGGTGGCYCTGAGCAGGCTCTCAGCAGCACTCACAGATGTTTCCTGTGGAGCAGTGCACCAGGAGCTGAGTCTGGCCAGTCACCAGCGTGACTCAAAAGGCTYTTGAGGTCACAGACTGTGCCGGGCCAAGCCAGCCAGGAGCTGCCAGGAGAGTGCAAGGCAATCTGGCCAGCCTGCTCCTGTGCGTGGGGTGTGAGAGCCGTGCACGTCTCCTGTTGCTGGGTGCCAACATCAGGGCTGGAATCTGCCCCACCGAGGGTCCTGGTTGTCCTTGTGAACCAGGCATTTTCCTGGCCCCACCTGCCCAGTGCCGTCAGCAAAAAAGCCCGTGCCATCCCAACATGGCTCTGGGCAGAGAGGTGTCGGAGGACCCTTTGCCTTCAGAGCTGCCATCAGGTGACTGGTGGCCATCCCCAGGCACAGCAGCCAGTCTCTGGTGACAGGGCTTGTTCTCCAGGAGTCACCAGGGTGACACTGGTGCTGTGTCAGCGTCGAGGGCTGGGTGTTTTCTCCAGCTCTCAGCAAAAAGCAAAGGTCGGGGCCAGAAGGCAYAGCTGATGGGGATGGTGGGGATGGGAACTCCCAGTCCCTGGAGCAGACTGTGCGGTTCCTGGGTCATTGGGCTCTGCTGAGCCTTGAGGTTTGAAGCCAAGAATTGCATGGTCTAACACTTTCTCAAGGCATGACCAAGATAAGTATGATCTGTGCTGACTCCAAMCACCTCATGGGCACTTTGGCCTCAGGTCAGGCTGGAGAAGGTCCTTGTCCTGTTCCTCCTTGCACCTGCTGGTTTGGCAGAGGGGGMCAGCTGGCAGAGAGCTGAGGGAACAGCTCTAGGCACACACGGTGCTGGATCTGTTCCTCTGCACTGCACATGGTGTGCTAGCATTGTGTCCTGCTAGGGCTGGCAAGCCAGGCTRGGGGCATGGATGCAAGTTTTTCTTCCTTTCACCCTGCAAGTCCAWGGCCTGGGTGCTGTTCTGGCCTGGGATTCAGCCTTCTTCTCCCTGTTTAAGCCACTGGCAGCTGGAGCCCACGTGGTTGCCTTTTGAGGAGGAGGCTGGTTGGCACTTTTGGAAGTGGTTGGCTTAAAAATAAATCACTGCATCATGGGCACACAGCTCCCTGAGCCCTTCCCTCCCTGGCCCAGCCCCACCAGTGCCCTTTCTGGGGGCTGTGACAGTGACTGTGCCTGTTCTGTCACTCTCTGCCAGCACTTCTTTTGCTATCCTTGTTAGTCCTGACTCTGCTGCCCCTTCCTTTGGCTCCCTCCCTCCTCCTGCCGTGGCACAGAGCTGGATCCCTGTCTCAGCCAGCAGCACTCCAGCACATCCCTACCAAAGCTCATTTTATTGTGGTTTAGTGCCRTGGCTGCAGCCCAGATTCTCTTCATGAGCCTTCCCCTGGCCTGACCAGATCTGCCTCCCCATCTGGCAGTGTGAGGCTGCAGCTTCTCCTCTGCTCCTGACCTGCTGGGTATTCCTCCGGGTTTGCTGGCTGTGGCTCTCAGCTCAGGCTCTGCTGGGGAAGAGGGTGCAGGCTGCAAACTGGGCATCAAAGCCAAGAGTCTGGTGTGGAGTGGGACAGCCAGGAGGGTTTGTTTGCTTTACAGCATGGGCTGGTGTGGGAACTGGTACCAAAAGGGCAGGCAGGGACTACAGATTGAAGCTGGCCTGGGTTTTGCTGGGCCAGCACTGATTTGGGAGAGGTTTGGGGAAAGTCCACTGCACTTGAGGCCAAACTGGCATATTTGTGAGCTGTGTGGAGACATTGTCCAGTGTGTCTGAGGGACTTAATGCGTCTGTGTCAGTCTTTCTCAGGCTGGGAGGGAGAAGCTTACCTGGTGGGGTGGGTATCCATGTCTTTGCACAGGACCCCATGCACTCTCCATTTGCCCTGGTGCCAGCACATGCTGGAAACCAAGAGCAGTGGTTTCTTCAGGACTGAAAGCCCTTGCCTGGCTCCCCAGTGTAAATCAGCATGAAAGGACCTGTAGCTGGGAGCTGGGAAGGGGAATGGGAATGGGATGTTTCTGTCTGGATTGGGAGCAAGCTGCCTTCAGTGCCTGGGTGTTGTGTGCGTGGCTCTGCACCGTGTCGGTTGCCCGTGATGTAGGTCAGGAAAGGTTGAACTTGCAAACTGAGCAAGAGCAAAGCCTGGCTCCAGTTCTCAGGGGTGAGTCTCAAACTGTCCTGTTCACTTGGTGAAGATATCCTGGGCTGTATGCTCTGCAACAAGCCATCTGTAAGCCAAGTGCTGCTGTGGCACACCAAGAGCTTTTGTGACTCTTTGCTTCAGAAGATCAGCTGTGGACTCTTTTGGCTTCTGCTACCTGTAGCTTTTCCAAAGTTTTGTTACATCCTGTGTTTCCCACACTGGAAAACTGCAGATATAACCCACATCCACAAGGCTCAAGCTCTTCTCCTCCTTTTCTTTTCTTGCCCTTAGTGTCTTTCCTCCCCTGTGCTCCACCTTAACACGTTTGAGTAGCTCAGCCCCGCAACAGGGACCCAGCGTTCCCAGGTGGAGCCCCTAAACCCTGGTCTCTGTTTTGCCCCGACAGGCCATGTCTCAGTCCCCATACGCCTTGACTGAGGACATTTATACCAACGGCTCGGCGACCCTGGGCAGCCCCTCGCACAGCAGCAGCCGCGAGGTGCGCAAGATCCGCCTTGTCCAGTTTGAGAAGGTCACCGAGGAGCCCATGGTGAGAGCTGGCAAGAGCCCACAGCTGGATGGCACCTGGGGGGTGGAGGGACAGCTAGAGCTGTGCCAGGAGCTGGCCTTGAGGGAAACAGATCACTGGAGATCTCGGCCATGGGCAAAAGGTGCTGGACTCTGCTGGGGAGCCRAAGCGAGCCCCACAAAGGGTGTGATGCTGTGCCAAGAGGAGCTGCAGCAGCCTGAGCTGGCCTAGCTGGGGGTTGCCCCCAGCCACTGCTCTGCCCACTGTGGATGTGGGCCTGGAGAGGCCCCTGTGAGGGCAGGAGAGCTCTTCCCTGCAGTGAGCAGTCATGGATTTTCCTGTCTTGCAGGGAATCACGCTGAAGCAAAATGACAAGCAGAGCTGCACGGTGGCCAGGATCTTCCATGGGGGCATGATTCACAGACAAGGTAACAAGGCCTTTGTAGGAGCAGTTCATGGGGTGCATGCCTGCAGGGGTTTTTTTCCCTTGCAGCAGTGAGGCAGGTCCTCAGCACTGCTGGCTGTCCCCTGTGACATGGATATCTGTGCCTGCTCCTCCCCTAGGGATCTGTCACGAACTGGGGACTCACTGGTCTCTCTGCATGGTTGTCCTGTTGATACAGTGGAGGCTTTAGGGATAAATAAAGGRTTGGGGGAAGGGCTTTCCCAAAAGTGAACTGGAGATTGTCTGTCTGTTTCATGATGGGGTCCATGTAAGAAGAGATGGATCATATCCTGGAGACTGTGGGGGAAGCTTTTCCCATTYTTAAAGTGCACAGGTGGGACAGGCATCCTGTAGATTGGCTCTRTAGACCAAAAGAAGGTGYCAAAAGAAATAAATAGGTGCTTATTTTCTGGTTTTGAGTCTTGCCAAGGAGGCATGGATACGAGATGTTCTCTGCTTAGAAGAGGCTGCATTTCCAGCCTTGGATCCAAGTGGGAAGTCTGTGCTTACCACTGCCAAAATAAGACAGGAGGCATTCCAGTAACGCTACTGAGCCTGATTTTCAGCAGTATATCTGAGGCTGTAATGTGCCTGGGTATGTGAGCTGAAAACACACAAAGTGGGAAATGCTGGAGTTAAGGCCCCTGTAAGGAGGTTGTCATTGGCTTCAGGTGAGGTGCTGGGGGTTGTGTTTGGAACACTGAGGCAGGTGCTTTGGCCAGTCCAAAGCACTTTCCATGTAGTGGAAAGCAGCCTGATGACCTTGACCTGGCTAAGTGTGTGCACTGGGTGGAGGGGGAAGAATTCGYTCCCCTTGTGCTTCACTCCCATGTGTGTGGATGACACGTGTGGCTCCAGGAGCGCTGCCAGACAAACACTGCGGTGTCCTGGCCACAGCTCGCCCARGAGGCTGATGGAGCTCTGCAGTTTGGGTTTGGTGAGCGGCTCTTGTCCCTTGTCTGCATTTTTGTGTTTCTCACGTTGCTGGCAGGCTCCCTTCACGTGGGTGATGAAATCATAGAAATCAATGGGCAGAGTGCGAGCAACCACTCGGTTGATCAGCTGCAGAAGATGCTGGTAGGTATCTGTGTTTGTCAGGGCTGTTCCCTGGGAAGGAGCCCCTTGGCCTGCATGCTGTGAGTGTTCACTCCTTCCCAGAGCCAGCACACAGCTGCTGTGTACAGCAGAAACCACCCTGCATGCAGCCCCAGTGGGTCTGTGCCTGCTGCTTGTTTCTGGCCTCCTGGGGCAGCAGTGGGGGCTCTTGGGTCCCTGAGATGTGCTGATGTGTGTGGGGCGTGGAAACCACCTCTGTTTGACAAGGTTGGTGTGCAACTCTAGCCCAGGGCTGGCTGCTCTTGCAGACCTGAGCCACACATGCATGCCACGTTAGTGCCATTTTCCCGATCCTGCCACGCCCTTGCCAGAGACAGCTTTGGAYAGAGCCTCAGACCTGCCTTGGCTTCACACATTGGTGATCCTGATCCATGCCCAACATATTGTTGGAGGGAGATGGTGGTGCTGCTGAGGACATCCACCAGCAGCCTAAGCAGGAGGCTTGTCCWTGCCAAAGTGCCACAGGATGTCCCTGCTCCACACAGCTGCACCAAGGAGGAGCTCGTCTTTGTCTTTACTTCTTGAGGATGGTGGTTGGCCCAGGAGGCCCCTTTGAGCCTCCACATGTGTTTGTCCCCACGGGACCATGTGGCTCCTGTGGTGGCATGTGGGGCAACCTGTGACAGGCAAGAGTGCTGTGCCTCTTAACGTCACCAGGAGGACCAGAGCAAGGGGCTAGCATGGAGGGAACAGATGCAGGGGACCCGGCAGAACCAGCCTCTCCTCCCAAGCTCCTCACTGGAGCAGGCAGAGTGGAGATGATGCAGATCTCCACTGGTTCATTCTGGTGGTGCTTAGCAGTGCYCACAGCCAGACCCTTGTGGAGGTGCTGGGACAAGTATGGCAAAGCCATGCTGCCTTGGCAGAGCTGTCTGTGCCCAGGCTGTGGTGTCCCCCAGCCCCACAGCACAGGGGGGAGCACCCAGGAGCCCTGCCTGTGCAGGTGCTGGCTCTCAGCCCCTCCCTGCACARCTTGCTGCTGTTGAGCTGCCTCCAGACACCACCTCCTCCAACTCTTCTTTCTCCCCTTTGTTCACTAGAAAGAAACCAAGGGCATGGTCTCATTAAAAGTCATTCCCAACCAGCAAAGCCGCCTCCCTGCTCTCCAGGTAAGTGCAGCCTCTGGACCTGCGGGCCGTGCCGGGACGTGGCTGTGGGGCAGGGTGGGACCAGAGCAAACTGTGCAGGAGCAGGATGGGGAGAGAGCTGTGCTGAGCCAGGGGGTCAGGGCAAGGGGGTGGCTGCCTTGTCTGAGCTGCTGAAGGGACCTGCCCTATGCTTGCATCGCTGCAGACAACCCTATTTTGGGCCTGTGTGGATGTATTTACCCAGTGTGTGTAGGAACATGGTGTGGGGTGTTTGAGCCACAGTGGTGTTTGGGGATGGGAAAGCAGTGACAGGGCAGGAGCACAGGAGGGTGTCCTTCAGAGCCACAGCCTGGTGACAGGGGCAGTGCCAGGCTCTGTGCTCCCTCTGTCACCGACACCAGTGCAGCAGCCCCAGCGAGGGTGACATTGGTCCGGGTGCCACCATGCACAGTGAGGGAGGAAGGAAGCAGTGGGGAGAAGGAAGGCAGGCAGCTCCTGGCACCTGCTGTCACTGCCAGGGTTGGGGGGGCCATGCTGTGTCACCAGGGGGTGACACCTGCCTGGCTTTGCCTTTGAAGTCCTGCTGTGGCTGRAATAGAACAGTGGGGAGGGCTGTGTCCTCTGCCAAACTTCAGTGCGTGGTAGTCGAGTTGCTGTCTTGTCTTGGTGCAGGAGCCAAATGCGGTGCACCCCCTGTCATGGGCAGGCAGGGGTGGGAGAGGAGTTCAGAGGCAGAGGGTGGGGGCTGGATGGTGCTGGGGTGGGCTGAGGGAGCACATTTGTGTGAGTTGTTCTTTACTCAGAGCAGCTGAAGTTCTGCTTGTTGATATGTCTGTTTCTTTCTCAGCCCATGCTGTGCCCTGTCATGCTCAACCAGCTTTGCACGTGTGTTTATTAAACACTGGCCCGTGTCTGTCCTTCCCTGCTGTCAATCTGTCCTCCCTGTTCTGACCCAGCCAGCTCCAGTTGGCCAGGGGAAAAGCTGCCTCTGAGAAGAGTTTCTGGCTCACCTGAGGCGGGCCTGGGCTCAGGGAAACACACAGGGACAAACTCCCTGTGTACTCCCCCTGCTGTGCCCGGGGCAGTGGCACTGTCTGTTCCCCAGAGCCACAGCTGCTCATGTCTTTTTATTGCAGTACCACCACCAAGGGTGGACTTTGTTTCCRCTCCTGGATCCCCATAATCACCTTGATTTCAGTGCCTGGCAGGCAGGAGGGTGCGGATCCTGGCATCAGGATTGACCCCACAGCCTTTGAGGCTGAGTGTCTCTTGRGGCAGGGTCTTAATGGCAGGAAGCACAGAGCATTCAAGACTCTTGAGGTCACCTCCAGCATATTCCCTGGAGCCTTTCAACAATAAAAGACCAGAACTTCTCATGCTGGAGCCTGCTCAGCACCTGAGTGYGTGGCCCCAGAGAAGGGCAGCAAAGAGCCCTGTACAGCTGTGGGTGATGTGTGGAGCTGTCTGATGCCAACTCCTGACTGGTGGAGGGAGCTTTTTCCACAATGTCCTGGCTTGGGGCACCAGTGCTGTGGGRACAGAGAGCTCTGGGCAGTGTTTGCTGTGTATCCCTCATGTCTGTGTGGATGATCAGCTTCCTGGTGCCAGAGAGTGCTTTCAAAGCAAGCAGCAACCCTCATCCTGAAAGGTTCCACTCTTACTGTTTTCCTAATTTCATTTTTTTGTGAGCTGTCACAGCTTGATCCATATGCTCCTTTCTGGCAGTGAAAGGGAGCTGTGTTTGTGTCCTGATGGATCTGTGCCTCCAGCAGAACAGCTGGGGAGGACAGACTGTGGGAAATGGTTTTAGTGGGGAACAAGGACAGCATGGTCTGCTCTGCCCAGGGAGGATGACTGCCCAGGCCCTGCCTGTCACAGCTGAGGACAGGACAGGCATCACCTTATGTCAAAACCTTTACCCCTTTGCTTCATGCTGTGTTTCTAGGATAACTAAGGTGCTAGGGTCATGCTCAGGGTTCCCTAAATTCTGCCTTTCACTCCTGATCCTCCATGCTCTGCCTGCCTTTGCCTCCCCTCTAGTCCTGACAGGGTCCTGGTGGGAGTAGATGCTGTAGACTCTCTCCCAAGGAGCTGAGCAGGCAGAAGGGACAGGGAAAGCCAATTTTCTCACACCTTCCTGGTACCCAGGCTTCCCCAGCCTCAGTTGGGTGCACGGTGGTATCAGAAGTAGCAGTAGCAGCTCATTTCCAGGTGCAGCTATGAACTGTAACTTTGTGAGAGCAGCTGATGCTGAAGGGAACAGAACAGACCAAGGCAGGAATAGGTACAGCACTGCAGCCTCGGCTCYCTGAAGGCCTCATGCCATGCAGGGGCTATTCCCCATGGGGAAAATCAGCACAGAGCAGCTGAGATTGAGCCATGCCCTTCCCTGGGGTCCCGTTGTGATGTCTTCTCTGTGTTCCCCGCACTGTGCACCCTGTTGGTGGGACTCCTCTGTGACTGGCTGAGCTCAGCAGCACTCTGCAGCACCCAGAGCACTGCAGGAGGCTCCATGGCAGGGTTTGAACACCAGCTCTGTGTGTGTGGGTCTGCACAGAGGCAGCAGCCCTGTCACCAGCTCCCAGTAGAGCCAAGATGCCATCCTCCCTCCCTTATCCACCCGGCAGCACATCTCACTGCAATTCCATGCCCAAGACTTTCCCCCTAAGCTTTGTGCATCTCCTTTCACCCCATGCAGCCTTGTGGGGCCTGTGAAGGCAGCAGGAGCTGTGGTCCCTCCTGGAGCAGGAGCCATCTCTGCAGTCACTGCTGGGAATGCAGTGTGGGGGCCAAACTCRGCCACCCTGCATGGCCATGCTGACTCTGGTCTGCTCTCTCTTCTGCAGATGTTCATGAGGGCCCAGTTTGACTACGACCCCAAAAAAGACAACCTGATCCCCTGCAAGGAAGCAGGACTGAAGTTTCAGATCGGCGACGTGATCCAGATCATAAACAAGGATGACAGCAACTGGTGGCAGGGGCGGGTGGAGGGCTCCTGCACCGAGTCAGCAGGGCTCATCCCTTCTCCAGAGCTGCAGGAGTGGTAGGTGCATGGATTTGGCCAGAAGGGCTGGATCTGGGAGTGGAGGTGGGAGCTGTGACCATGTTCTGTCTAGAGTTTGACTGTGTTGGGGTAGCACCAGAGTCACTGCTGGGACAAGGAGGCAAATGTCCCTGCATATGCCGCAGGGTGAGCCTTTGCCTGTCCAAGCAGCCAGCCTGTTTCTCTTGCATGTCTGAGGGACAGTCGTGCTGCTGTCTCAGGGCTGGGGGTGACAGCTGGGCCATGGTGTCCTCCTCTCTTGGCAGGCGTGTGGCGAGCGTCACCCAGCCCAGCCAGAGCGAATCCCCGAGCTGCAGCCCCTTCGGGAAGAAGAAGAAGTGCAAAGATAAATACCTGGCCAAGCACAGCTCCAGTAAGTGTGAGCAGGGCAAGGRGCTCCATCTCCAGCCCTGGCCACTYCTCCTCCCTCCAYRGGAGTCAACCAAACCACCCAGCTGTGTCAGCAGTGGAGCTGCAGGATACCCCATAGCTGTCTCCTTTTTGAGACCCTTCTCTAGTCCTCATACCCCTCATGGCCACAGCTGTGTCCCCAGATACTGCATCAGGCCAGGRCTGGCTCAGCAGCTCCTGTGCTGTYCCCTGGTGACAATTCCTTGCACTCCTGGCCCGGTGAGGTCAGGCTCCCCGCCCTCAAACCCCACAGGCTGCTGAGCACAGGGCAGGCGCTGGCAGTGCTGCTGCTCAGCAATTGGGAAGCAGCCTGAACTGTTCCCACAGCTGCCAAGTCCTGTCTGTGGTGGGGCAGGAAGCTGCCCCTCAACCCCYCATGCAAACACCCTGTGCTAAACTGAGCAAAGAGCTGCCAAAGGTGGGTGCCTGGGGACGTGCTGGCTCCAGGCCCGGCCTGCAGCTCCAGCCAGCAGCAAAACAAGGCTGTAAATCACCCAGATATATAAAGCTCCCTGCAGCATCSTGCTGCCTCTGCACCCAGCACCCAGGTTCTTCTGCCCTGAGCAGAATTACTGAGCAAAAGGAGCCCTGGCTGCTGGTCCAGCTCCCCTGCACCCACTCTGCCCCTCACATGCTGCTTCCTGTTGCTTCTGCCCTCTTTCCCAAGCAGCCAAGCATGGACAAGCTTCTAGCTCAGTCCTGACCACTCCTGTCCGTTCTGCCCAAGGACCTGGCCTTGGTCTCACACACACACACACACACACGGTGGTGCTGGTGTGGCCAAACCAACTCTGACCCCTCTGTGTCTCCTTTCTCCTCCAYGCCAGTTTTTGACCAGCTGGATGTCGTTTCCTATGAGGAGGTGGTGAGGCTTCCTGCCTTCAAGAGGAAGACCCTGGTGCTCATTGGTAGGTGCTGTCCCAGGGGCTGGGAATGGGTCCCAGGGGAACCAGGGCTGCACAGCCCTTCAGCAAGGGTAAGGTGTGGGGAGCACTTCTCTGTGCAGCCCTCACCCCAAGGCTGGCCCCCTCCATGCAGCACTGAGCATGGTCTGGCACCTGCACTGCAGTGCTGGGGTACAGTTAAAGCAGGTGTTTGCAGCTCCTGAGTATCTTCATGGAAAATCTCTGATAAAAGCAGCTCTGGTGTGTGCAGCTGCACCAAAGCAAGCACTCCACGCTGTGGGGACTGAGCACGTGGTGGTGGATTCCAGGGGCATGGGCAGCCCACCAAGTCCAGCCAGGCTGGCTGCTCAGCAAGCAGCAGTCCTGTCTGCAGCTGGGGCTGGGGGTGAGCATCCCCCGGGCACAGAGAGCCTCTGCCAGGGCTGGAGGACACCACAAAGCAGCTCAGAAAGCACATCTTGGCAGGGAAGCCCAGGCCAAGCTCTGCACCTTTCCTCAGACCCAGAGCTGTGGAGGGGCCCCAGCACTTCCCAGCAGGCTGCTCTGAGCCCAGCTTTAGAGTCCATCTCTCTCTCTGCAGGGGCCAGCGGTGTGGGCCGCAGCCACATCAAGAATGCTCTGCTCAGCAACAACCCAGACAAGTTCATGTACCCACCGCCATGTAAGTACCCAGCCAGCGTGGAGGGCACAGCACAGGATGCATTTCCTGTCCCCTCTTTGATTCAGGACAGCACATGAGAGGTGGGGAGATGTTCCTCCAGCACCACCAAGGCCCTGAAATCAGAGGGYCTCCCTGCCTGCTGTCCCCCATGGACCCCCTTCACCCACAGAGGCTGCAGGGCTGCTGCCACCCACACACAGACACCTCACTCTTCTCACCCCGTGCCTGTCCCCACCTGGCCGAGGTCCCTGCTTGTCCAAAGCAGGARGCAGTTAACAGGGATTAGTACAGCTTAGTTTTGATGCTCCTCTACTCTTTCCCTTTCCTTCTGGGGACCTGCACTCACTCTCTCTGTGCCTTCCTYCCCAGACACCACACGCCCCCAGAAGAAGAATGAGGTGGATGGGAAGGACTATTACTTTGTCTCCACCGAGGAGATGACCCGGGACATCTCAGCCAATGAGTTCTTGGAGTTTGGAAGCTACCAGGGAAACATGTTTGGCACCAAGTTTGAAACTGTGCACAAGATCCACCAGCAGGACAAAGTCGCTATTTTGGACATTGAGCCCCAGGTAGGGAGCAGGGGAATGTGTGGGCAGGACAGGGGCTGCCAGAAATGGAACTGCCTGGGTGCTGGCTGTCACTKTCCCTGCCTTCCCTTCCCGAAGGAAAAAGCCAGCAAGCCCTGGGGTGGCATTTCCACTCCCAGGACATGGCTACAATGAGGGTGTTCYCTGTCACAGCACAGACCTGGCTGTGACAGCAAAGCCACGGCCAGGCTGCTGTGGGAGCAGGGTKCAGGGACCCTAYCCAGTGTCCCCAACGAGGGGTGTCYCCTGTAGCCCCCCTGCATCACAGGCACCGTGGCAGCCTGGCTGGGGGCACAGGGGGGCTGGGGGACAGCAGCCAGCCAGCTGTGCTTGCTCCCAGCCTGGGGAAGGGCCACACTCTGCTAACTGCACCCCTCTCTCCAGACCCTCAAGATCGTCCGCACGGCCGAGCTCTCCCCGTTCATCGTCTTCATTGCCCCSACAGACAAGGCTGAGGAGGTGAGTGGCAGCGTGTCCCCTCCTGTCCCTCTCCAGCTGGGCTTGTGAGCCCATGGCAGTGCCTGCTGCAGCAACCCAGGGCTCTCTCCCTGCTCCCCACCAGCTCATTCCTGTCTGCCTTGCTTTTGGTGGTCCTGAACTCAGCCCAGACCTGAGAAAGCAGCACTGCCAATTCCTGCAGCTGTGTTCCCAGCAACTCCCATCCCATAATCACAGTGGGGAGCACAGCCCAGCAGCGGGGCAGGACCATTTATTCTGCCATCAGCTATGCAAATAGACACACACACAAGCCTCCTTTCATTCTCTGCCTCATTAGGATGCTGATCCCTCTAACGTGAGGATGAAAGCAGCACTGATAGTGCCGTTAACTCACTCAGTGCCAAGCACAGGGCTGGCACCCACAGGCTGCCCCTTCCCAGAAAAACCCCTGGATGCAGGGATGCTGCCTACCCTGCACTAAACCAGCCAGCAGGAAAACCCAGAGCTGAGCTCCTCCTGGTTTCAGTGGCCACCTCTTCCAATATATTAAGTTTGTAAAGACAAAGCTACAGATGGTTTGCAGAGAGGGTATTTATTGCAACCTTCAGATAAGTGTTGTGCAGATATTTACAGGCACATTAACTGYCTGATGCAACAGGCTGGGGAGAGGGGAAGGGGACAGGTCTGAGAGCAGAAAGGGCCACTCTCTGTCCCTCACCGCTGCCTCCATCCAGGGAGGAATCCAATCCTGCTGCAGTGGGCAGGGCCAGCTCTGCTGCCAGGCACTAAATATAACCCTGCAGCTTGCTCACTCTGAGGAAGGGATGCGGCAGAGTTAATGTGACCCCGCAGAGCTCACATTCGCAGAAACTGCTCCTTGCCCTCCCCTCTCAATCCACCCCCGACAGCTGCTGGCTTCATCCACAAGATAGGAAAAATTAATTTTAGAATAGATGAATATTTTCAGTAACTCTTTCAAGATGAAGGTAGCTAAGCAGTATATTTTTTTTTCTTTGTCCCTAGGGTAATTGCTAATTATATTTAAAGTTTGTCAGTGTTGAACTGAACACCTTAAAGACAGAAGCCTGCTGTGCYCTGAGGGAGGGTGTGGTATTGCAAATATTACTGCTGTAGTCATACTTTAGTGCTGACCATTAAAGCTCTCGGTGCTGTGATCTATTCCTGGTGGTCTAACAAAAAAAAAAGGAAAGGACATTTAAAGACAGGTCTGTTTTGGGTGTATTAATATATTTTTAGGTCTGTTTAATCTCTTAATAATAGATACAATTATGTAATAGATATGATAATTAATATAATCTAATAATACCAGTTTAGGTCTATTAATATCTGCACAGAGCAGAGCTCAGCGAGCACTGCACCCCAAGCTATTCCTCCTGCCCAGGCACAGAAGCTGCCTGTCTTTCAAGCTCCATTAGAGAAACTTGTGGAAATGGTCTGGACCTCCGTGCTGGGGGCAGAGCTGCCCAGGGAGGGACCCCTGGGATTGCCCATACAGGAGGGGAGAGGCAGCTTGGCTTCTACTATTAAAGTACATCACTAAAAAAACAGMCAAAACCAGGGGAAAGGCTAGTAAAGCTCTGCCTGGTGCTGTTCTGGTCAAAAGCCAGTGGGAAGGGAGCATCCCGCAGGGATCCTCCCCAGCCTGAGGCCTGGAGCTGGTGACAGTGCCCACYAGAGCACTGAGCAGCCTGCTGCATGGCAAACTTCTCCCTGGGAGCTGCCACAGAGCATTTTGAAGGTAAATATGAGACCCAGCAGGTCTGGCTCACTCTAGCAGGTCACCTGATGCTCCCAGCACCACACGAACTCCAGCAAAAGCCCCAGACACAAGCCCAGAGATTGCTCAGCAGCTCCTGGCYATCGGACAAGCTGCAGGGAGGCTCTGTGCCCTGATAATTCACAACCACTCAAGCTGTTGTAGTGGTGGGAGGGTGTTTGCAGGTTGGGGTGGGCTGTGAAGTTCCTGTGCTGAGCACTGTCCTGTTCTTGCAGTCGGAGGCCYTGCAGCAGCTCCGCAAGGACTCGGAGAGCATCCGGAGCCGCTACGCGCACTACTTCGACCTGTCCCTGGTCAACAACGGCGTGGAGGAGAGCCTCCAGCTGCTGCAGGAAGCCTTTGAGCAGGCCTGCAGCTCTCCACAGTGGGTGCCTGTCTCCTGGGTCTACTGAGAGGGTGCCTGAGCCCGGCCGCTTCCCATCAACCATCCTGCAGCCACTGGGAAACACCTCCTCAAGCCTCCCCTGCCCCAGAGCCCAGCACAAAAACCCTCCTCTGCTGCTCCACGGACATGGTCTCGGTTGACACACACACACAGAGGGTGCCCAGAGCTCCTCTCCTGGGGGAACTAACACAGGACAGAGGCTCCTTGGGGTCCAGCCATCTCCTGTGGCACTGCAGGGCAGGTCAGTGGCTACAGCAGAGCCCAGGTAATCTCACAGAGCACAGCTCCCTGCCCTTCCCAGGCAAGGGAAAGCACATCCTGCTGTGGCACCGGGCTGATCTKCCCTGCAGTGGCGGAACAGGGGCTTTCCAGGCACGTCTCCTGTCAGGGCAGGAGTGCACACAGATCAAAACCCTTCTCCGTGTCCATGAGGCTTCAAGGAAGCTCACAGCTTAGGAAGCTTCTCCCAGACCACACCCAAGCTCGTACATCCAAGGGTTTCCTCTCTCACCAGTGGGGAAATGATGAATGTGGCACGGAGCACCCCCAAGCAGCCTCACCCCGTGTTCCCAGGCTGGAGTTTTCTGATTCACCCTGTTTAGCCATAGGTGTAAAAACTCTGTGTATAGAAATTCTCACCGTGCAGCTTGGATTGTTACTGCCTGGCCAGAGCAACCAGGCAGCAGCTGAGCCAGTCCCACAGACCAAACCCCAGAGGGACTCTTCAGAGGGTAAATAATTACATCCAGCCACGACTATCTGTTGCATGCAGTAGAGAAGTRTCTACAACGATCATCCAGGCATGTTTTCCAGTCTAGGGTGTCTCACACACTGTATGCAAACATGAAAGCCATGCTCACTCAGCACAGGGTTTGTGCTGACTCACAAACCCCACACCACCACGTCTGGGAAGTGTCACCGTGTCTCCTGGGCCAAACACATCCACCATGTAGGTGAAAAATCTCATTTGTGTGTTCAGTCAGCTATAGGGGCAAGGGGAAGGTGGTTATAAAGTCTCGTGCAATTTTTTTTTTTAAGGATGCCAAAAATAAAAAAAGTCTATGTGCAATAGGGACCTTCGTTCTGATCCACTGCAGGGAAACAATAAGCAGCAATAAATGTGCGCTGAAACATTGCCGTGGCTGGTGTTTTACCTCTCAGGCTGGGCACCSACAGAGCAATGACAAAAACCCCTCTAGTGATGGTCAATGTGACCATTTCTGTGCCCCAGCAGCTTCTTCAGGAGGAGCACAGAGGTTGGGATGTGGTAAAAGCTCCCCCCTGCCCCATGAACATCACTGATCTCTCAGGAGGAGCCAGAGGAGCAAGAAAATGAGCCATTCAAAACCAGAACTTTTTATTTATTTTTGTAAAAAAGAGTAAATAAAAATGGACCTTTTTCTGCTCAGATTGTAACACCCACCAGCTGCTGTCCCCACTGCTTGCATGAATCTCCAGCACTGGAGGGGATGATAGACCATTAGGACAAAAGCAATGCACGAGGTTAAACCCACAGTTAACAGAATCTCTGCAGGGATCAAACAGAACAAAACAGCCTGGGCTCCTTCCCCTTGAAAGGAGCTAAATCATGGCTCAGCACTACCCCTGTGACAGAGGAGAGACCTTCTGCCCCCAGAAGTCATTCCAGATAAGGAAGTTAGCAACCAAAGTTTATCTGAAACCGTTTAAGCCCCACACCCAATGCCCCTCGGAGCTGCTCTGACCAAGCTTTTCCTCACAAGGACTCCAGTCCCAGCAGCATGAAAAACACATTGGTCAGTCACCTCCCGGTCACCTTCTGCCCCCCAGCAACATCCTCACCTCCAGCCTTCAGAGCACACTGAGCACTGAAACCAGGCAAGGCAATCAACAGCCCTGCAGTGCCAACATGGGTAGAGAATTCCAACAAATTTCAACAAAGGGGTAGAGAAGTGCAAGAGCCAGCAGGAGGTACACACTGCCCAGGCCACCCAGGCACTGGGCTTGGGGATCAGCACACAATGAACAAGCACATCCTTGTGCTATAAAGCAAAATTGAGGAATTAAATTTTCTAATCCTTCCGTGATAAAGGTTGAAAAAAAAAAAAAAAAGTGGAAACCTGGGTGGACTATTTGTTCTCATTTAGCCGAAGGTCAAGCCAAGCGTGTGGCCAGGTCAAAACAAAGCAGAGTTCTTCAAAAAGAACTGATCTGACTGTCCCCATGCAAACCCATTCACTGGGGCTGCGACAAAGCCACTCCTCCAGGCAGCAACACATTCTCTAACTGTCAGGTAACAGCTTCAACCTTGGAAGAAAAGGGAAAACAGACGCAGTATGCGAGGGGGGAGAAAGATTATTCCACCCTCTYTAGCTGAAAACACACCAGGGAAGAGCCAAAGGTTTCCCTGAAGACACCACCTCTGTTGGCATCAYGGTGCTCAGCTTTAGAGATCAATCCAGTGCAGGGATAGGGGGGCACCCCGCTCCTCTGGCAACCCTTAAAACAGGATGAGGAGGGGCTCCTGAGCAGGGCAAACACCCACTCACTCATATGAACGGCAGAACWGAACTTGGAACTTGCTGGCTCGTCTGCCACACAGCCAGTCTTCTTCTCAAGGCCTAAATCTCTCTCCTTACTCATGAGGTTGCCTGCTTTGGACAGATCCAGTTGTTTACTCCGAGCTCTCTTCTACTACCTCCTTATGTTTCTTCTTCTTTTTCTTCTTGGTGCTGGTCTCAGTGGTCTGTGGAGAGGTTGGAAAGGTCAGGATGCCGTCAAAAAGGAATCCCCCAGTGCTCATTYCAGTGGAACAGCCCCACCCCAGCAGCAGTGAGGGCTCCCCACGGCTTCAGTGCTTCTTCACCACCACACAATGCTCCAGCACAGACTGAATGCYAGCACCCTGCTCCCACAGGACCCACAACAGGGCAGAGATGGCCTGGAAGGAACCCACCAGCTGTCCTGGGGCACCGATGGCTGCTCAGCCCATCCCTGTCCCACTGCCCATTCACCCCCACAAACCTCACCTGCCCTATCTCCCTCACCTCTCACCCTCAGCCAGTTCAGTTTAAACACATCTCCCTCTGCTGTGGGGAGCCTGGCACTCTGTGGATATGCACAGAGGCTGCTGATGCATTAATCCTGCAGGCAATCAGGGACAGACAGCAATCTCTCCCATGTTTGCACTGTACCATGGCAGTGGTCAGTCACATACCACTTCTATTTCGTCTCCCCCACTCTCAGCTGCCTCTCTGGCCTTCTTCTCTTTYTTCTTCTTTTTCTTTTCCTTTTTGCTCAGCTCCTCTGGTGGTGGGGTGGCAGGGGACGGTGGGATCACAGCTTCATCGTTTTCACTCTCCGAGTCTCGCTTCCTCTGTGAGGGGAACACGCTGTCAGACACACCAACATCTTCCAACGCAGCTCAGGTGAGGGGAAAGTGATTGCAAGCCCATTCCAACTATTTTGCCTGATTCAATCCAATTTTCTTTTTCTGTGACCTGCAGACTGTCAGGGATCCCCTCCAGCATACACTGTGTAAGATTTGCTTCTGCCAGCATTGCCCCTGTATTTTTCAGTGTTTCCTGTACCCCAAATGTTAGTTTAAAATACTGTTGCACCTTTCTAAGAGCATGCAAAAACCCTGAGTTCTGGAACTGTAGATGCAATTCTTGCACAGACATTTTTGCAACTGTCTGCAGTCTCCAAAAATGTTCTATGGCAAAACGAACCTCTATTGTGGCTTCACACAATATAGTTTCTTGGAAGCTGTGTCAAAGAATATGCCCAGGGCTGATACATCTTGGTAAYTGAGCTGCAAATTATGTCCTGGGTGGTGGGAAATTGCTGGAGCCCCAGGGGAAGAGATGTGAATGGGCACTGACCTCGTGCCTAACAAAAGACATGGAAGACCCTGGACTAAAAATCATCACTGGACCAAAAGTCAGGTGCAAGGTGTGTGCAGATCATGGAACTAACAGAGGTGTAGAGTAAGAGCCTGAGAGCACTGGCAATACTCACTTTTGCAGCCCTGTCCACCTCTGGAGCAGCTTGGTGACCAGCAGCTGCTTCTTTCCTGGAAGCATCCCTGAAAGAAAAGACCCCCAGGCTGCACAGGACAGTCACTGCCTCGTGCTGCTCTGGACAGGCACAAACCCCTGTCCCCTCACCAGAGCTCCTAACCCAGCCCAGAGCTGGGTGGGAAAGTTGGTGTGGGGGTGACCTGCAGCCTGCACCAGAGCCAGCTGAGCAGGGTAGCAGCAAGGGCACCCCCATTTAATTTAGCAGACTGACTCCCTCTAAAACCACAGCAGGTTAAAAAGGGATAACTATCTGCTCAGGGCCTTTCCTTCCAACACTGCCCAACAGGAATACACTCCAAGAAATGCATCCCACAGGTCTGGACAGCTCTGGGCCAAGCCTAACACGATCCATGCACGAAGAGCAGCACCCAGCCCAGCCCCTGCTGCACAGTGCTCCCTCTGAACACCCTGCAGGAGCCACACACCCAGCACCCACCTGTAATCCACATATTCCCTCCTCCAGGACTCTGGTGTGTTCTCATTGGGCTTTCCGTGCTTGTCCAGCAGACCCTTCTGGATCATCATCTTCTTTTGACTGGCCTGAGAGCAAAGTGCAACAAGTCAAACTGCAGCTCCAGGAAGGAAAATCCTCCCTCAAGCTAAGAGGAGGGAATCCAGGAACAAGCCAAGCCAACAAATGCAGCATTATCTATTTAACACTGTTCCAAGGACATTAAAACAAACGAGACAAAACATCCCCTGCACAGCACCCTAAATCTCAGACAGGAGGCACCCTGATCAGTAAATAATGGCTAATTTGAGGGGGAAGTCACAGAAACAGAGTAATGACTCTCCACATCATGGAGCTTAGATCTTTGACTGGGTTTCTTCAGCTTAATGACCTGCAGCATTTGAGCAGAACCGCTTGGTTTGCAGGATTCCAAGATGYTTGAACTGCCCTGCATTACCCCACCTTTGCCATAAGACAAATGTGCAGGCATCCCCAAAGCTTTCAGCTGAACCACAGGAATGGAATGAGCCACAGTGATGTGACATTGAGTTTGAAGTCCAACCTGCATCAGGCCAGCCCGACTGCAGGGAAACTACCACCACACGCCTGAGGTGGGAGAGGAACCCAGCAACGGATGTTTCCACTGCTCCTGTCCTTCAGGCACAGTTCATGTCTCACAGGACAGTGTGCATTTAAGCAGCATTGTTCTAGAAGGAAAAGCAGCTCTTGCCCAGCCCCRCCAGAGCCATCAGCATGGGGTGATGGATGAAGGTCATCTTGGCACAGAGTGCTAATGCCATCCATTTCACATCATTTGGCTCTTCACTAGAGGAGGGCTGGTGCTGCAGAGACCTGAGGAGCCCATGGCTGAACACCAGCAGGGGCCCCAGCTGGGCCCTGCCACCATCATGGCTCCAGGAGAACACAGCAGAATTACACCAAGGCTCTGGAGAACACACAGGCACAGCTCTGCCCAACGGTCCCAGAGTCCCACACCCCMCAGAGCTGGGCTCCCACCACTGCCCTGGGACTGAGCACATGCCCAGAGCACTCACCTTGGGGCCCAGCCCCCATTTYCGGGGATATGTGTCTCTCTCCATGATCACTCTCTTGATCTTTGCCACAATGCCGTGGTCACAAGTAGAAATGACTGCTGTGGTCATCAAGGCAATGGCTGCAGAAGCAGGCAGGGAGGTCAGTAACTCTTGAAACACAGAACTGTGACAGCCTGTTTGCCTCTGTCAGCGCAAAGATGGCCAATACCCCCCACCAGTGTCACCCCAAGGACTCGCTGGCACTGTCACACAGCTTCCCTSAACACCCTGGTTAGAACTGGATACCCTCTGACTTTCCAACCAAGCTGGCAGATGCTGAAGGAGTCCCTTTGCACTGATCTACCACTGTGACGTGCCTGGTGGCAGCTTGTGATCAGACACCATCCCTCATCYCAGTGAGGATGGAGCCCCCAAAGAGGGGCTCCAACCCTGCCAGCACTGCTCCCCTCCTGCAGGCAGCCAGCCACACAGCACAGCAGCCCCCAGCASGACACTGGGACACTGCAGGATGTCTGGAGGCTGCACAGCACCCAGACCCTAGAACAGGAATCGGGTGCTGCAGGAGGGCAGCACCACYGCACTCAGAGAATGGATAAACAGTGTCATCACCTCACACACAGCACACCYGGGCATTGCACAGCTGCTAAATGCTTCACACCTTGCCCAGGAYTGGTCCAGCTGCTGTTTTTTAACATCCTGCCCAAAAACAGCTGTCTTGGGCCCACATTCCCCCTCAGGAAGCACTAACCAAACCTTCTGCACTCATTTGTGGGAACTCATTTGTGGTGCCTTTACTGTCACAAACCTTATTTCTGCAGTTAGATGGGCACAAAGAGAATGAGGCATTTCATACCTAGGCAGATGGCTTCTCCTTTCGTGGTGATGACAACAATCTCCTGATTAAGCTCAATACCATCCTCATACCGCAGAACACCAGGCAGCATGATCTTGGCTCCATAGCAAATGGCATTAACCTGAAAATGGAGGGAATGGGACGGCCTGTAAGCTATTATGAGATTCAAGTGTCTCTAATTTTTAGTGTCCCACTATCATTACCATCCCAGCAATATCATCCCTAAGTATCTATTCCTTTCTCTCCACTATATAAAACTTGGGGGCTTAGGAAGAAAGCAGAGCACCTACAACAGCAAACAATGGGTTAGGCAGATCTCTCATAACCATCAGCATCCTCCTCAAGCGAGGAGATTAGATTCTCTGTTATTTAACTCATGACTCCTGCTGTTTAACTCATATTCCTGCTGTTCTAGCAACAGCCCATACAAGGTTCTACCCAAGTCACCATCAGGACACCACTGGACACCACGTGGCTCCTGATACCCTGTATATTCTATCAGCTGCACAAGTCAGGAGGACACTCTGCAGTCTCTGTCCACTGGCACAGAACTCACCGCGCTGTCTTTCATGACGAGCCTCTTGTGTGAAGTCAGCAGCTTCTCCAGGGGCAGGATGACCCTCCGCAGGTAGCTGTCGTCCTTGTGGTTGTCATACTGCCACTGAGCATCCAGCACATCATGCAGGGTCACCATGTTGTCCTGCAAAGACAAAAACCCTTCTAAACTCTTCCACCAGCCACCAGCTTGGAACACGCACAAGAGAATAGCTGAAGTCCAACAGCAGTTGGAAAAAGGGAGTAAAAACAGGTGCCCACCACAAGCATCAAAACACAACCTAAAAGCATTAAGAATACTTCCCATCAGCAGCCTGAGATTAGCCTGTCTTATGCTACCAGACTCTAACCTTCCTAATCTCAGACAGCACTTGGRTCCAGGGTCTAAGGTCTGTCCACATTTAACTTTTAAATATGACTAAATCTAAATTCCTGGGACTCCTAGACAAAGGTTAGTCAGCAGAAGTCTAAATTAACCAGCTCTTCATTCTATGACATGGAATAAATTCTGAGGCAGCTGTGAGCACCCAAAACCTGGAATTCAGAAATGACCCAGTAACTACAGCTGTGCTAAGAGCAGAGATGGGTGGGGAAGCACTWGCACTCTGATACTGCTGCATTGCAAAGAAAGAAATTAGTTCTGGACTTTGGAGCAGGAGCAGGATCTGTCTATGACCAGAGTGAGAAGACTGTACAAGTGTCCAAGCTCACACAAGRCTGCATCTTCCAGGCTCATTTCAATGAACCACATTCCCTGAGCTGTGCTGATGCCAAGCAGTCACTTCACATTCGTGAACTTGTGGGACACATGAGGTCTGTAGGCTGAGAAACACAGGTGACATAAAACAAACTTTCAGCCACCACAGTGCACTTCCCAGTCACTCGCTGTCCCAAAGTTTAATTACCAGAACAGGAGCAGCATCCTGAACTGAACTCAACACTTTGGTTCAGACAATCTATGGCAAGAGCTCCTATGGGGGGGGGCTATTCACAAAACTCCTCCCAGAGCCTAAACCTTCTCCTAACACTGTAAAAACCAGACAGTCCCAAGGAACTCTTGCCATTCTGGCARTTTCAAAAGGGCTGGCTATAGTTTGAGGTGCCACTGTACCATCTCTCCCAGGATGCCCGAGCGGACTCTGCGGAGCTCTTGCATCTGGCCCCCCACTCCCAGCAGCAACCCCAGGTGAACGCAGAGGGTTCGGATGTAGGTGCCTGCTTCACAGCTCACCCAGAAGATACCTGCAATGCATGACAGGATGGAGAGTTTTTAAACAGAAAATTAACCACATCCTTCAAGAGAAGCTGTATGCCCAGCCCTTCCCAGAGCCATCAGCATAGGGTGATAGATGAGGGTCATCTTTGCCYTGAGAGCTAATGCCATCTCATTGACATCATTTGGCTCTTCCATGAAAGATTCAGGAGTACAAAAACACTTGGGATTTCTCAGCACACCAAGGGAATGCATGAAGCAGTTACTGCTGGACAATGGGGARGATTCAGGTCTTAAAGACATCTCCCAAGAATTTAAAGCAGCGCATTTCACAGAAAATTTTATCAGTTGTCAGCTTGATAGGAAGAAGGTAGGAAAGCCCTGTTTTACCTAATCTTCTCTCAGGATCATACTCCACCAGCTTGCTCTCGTAGATAGTTCTAACCCTCAACTGTCGTTTGACAGCAGCAATGAGGGGTGGCCGCTGAAATAGGGCACCTGTCAGAGTTTCTATGGCCTGAGGGAGGAAAGAGAAGCAAGAGGTCACACCTGTGCCCAAAAGGAGGCACACCCTGGAGTTTCAAGCAACTGTGACCACTTYCAAGAGTGAGAAACCACAAGGTTTATCCTGATTTGGTGATGCCATATTTAATAAAGCAAATTCAAACCAGARATGTGGTCAAGATGCCAGTGAGCACAGCCAGGATTTTTCCATCAGATGGCAAGCATGTGATCAGACACYATCCCTCGTCCCAGTGAGGATGGAGCSCCMAAAGAGGGGCTCCAACCCTGCCAGCACTGCTCCCCTCCTGCARGCAGCCAGCCACACASCACAGCAGCCCCCAGCAGGACACTGGGACACTGCAGGATGTCTGGAGGCTGCACAGCACCCAGACCCTAGAACAGGAATCGGGGTGGTGCAGGAGGGCAGCACCACTGCACTCAGAGAATGGATAAACTGTGTCATCACCTCACACACAGCACACCTGAGCTCCTTTCCTGACCCCTCATCTCCCAGCAGTGCCCAGGACTCTGCCTGCCAGATGCCAACATGGCTGAGAGCACATGAGACTTACCCTGGCCAGCTGAGCCTCACTCTCAATGGCATTGTGCAGCCGAACAATTCCCACATACTCTTTGCCTGAAACAATGACAAGAGCAGTCAGGAGTGGCCACTTGCATTTGATATTGACCTCAAGGCCCACAYTGCTTCACAGACACACATCCCCAGAACCCTGATGTCTTAATAACCACCTCTTCTAGAAAGTGTGCACAGTTTATTACAGTTGTTTATTCTTCCAGGGAAGTAAATCTAAGCTATGTTTATTTCTTCTTTGGTAGAAGCTGAGGCCCTAAGTTCAAATAGTACATAAAATCATGTCACAATTGTTTTCCTAACTTATAACAGCCCAAGCACCAGAGAAGCAATAAAAAAAGCCGCCTGAGACAACATGGATGTGTCCTCAGTGGCTTAGAGTAACATGCAACCCTTAAGGTCAAGGCACTGAAAACCAAGATTGGCCTTTTTAAGCTTTRGAAATTTCCATTTTGTCTCCAAAAGCACTTCACACATTCCCAGTCACTGTAAAGGGCCCTGGGCAGTAAACATACCTGCGCTCTGCTGAGATTTGACCAGCCGTGTTGCCCTCTCGATGCACACAATGAGGCACCCGGTCACCTTGGGATCCAGAGTGCCACTGTGCCCTGTCTTCTCCACTCGCAGGATGCGCCGGATCCACGCAACCACCTCGTGAGAGGATGGATTGGAGGGTTTGTCGAGGTTAATAAAGCCAGACCTGTGGTGCAAGATGGAAACGGGAGCTAAGCATCAGGGCAAAGACAGCAACAGTGCAGCAATCTTAAAACTTTGCTGCAAAATGTATTCCTACACAGCCAGATAAGAAATGAGCCTCCCTGCAGCTCTATGAGCCCACACTGACCTGCTCCACAAACAAGTGATATATKCCATGGTCAAAGAATTCTTTTCTCCCCCACCTGCTTATCATTGCYCTGCACTTAAAAAAACCCAAACTAYACAAACTCCAAACAGTCTCAAASCCTAGCAGGYCTAGGGACTTTATTCTAAAGAACCCAGAGAATTCCTCAGGTGGTCGTTCATCCACAGACCCACCAGAACACGAAACTTTACCGGGAGAGACCTGTGGGACTTATTTACAAGTTTACTGAATAGTGGCAACACACTGAGTCAAGTAGAAAGGTACGATAGGAATTCACACAGAAAATATTTTAAAGGTATTGACTGTGAAAGAAAAATAAACCACTCTGGCCTGTATTGCACTCACCTAACATAGTCAGAAATTTCTCTCTTCAGAGGATTAGAACCGGAGGGAAGAGGCGTGTAGTGTGTTGTCCTCACATTCAACTTGTCAAAGTTCTACAAAATCAAAGCAGAAGTTACAAGTCTTCTYCAGCTCACTCTGTTTCAGTATTGCTGTGCGGCAGTACATCACCCCAGCTGTGATTTGTATATTTAAACGACAGAGCCATTTCCAAAATTAAAATGACCCAACAAGGAAACCATGGTAATATTTTACAAAAACAGAGAAMAATACAAATCATGGACTGATAAGAGATGGGAAAGCAGCACAATATACACATTTACAATGCAGGATAAATCCAATATGGCCCCAAAACGGAGCAGAAGCAACTGTGGAAATCTACACAGACTACAGGCCATGGTCAGACTTAAATAAAAAATTTAATACCTATGGCGGGGTTTTTATAAGGCGTGCAAAAGTTACAAAACGTAAATTATACTGCTGGATAGATTTCCAACAGGATTTCTGCATGCAGGGCACCATGTGCGCTGCTCCCTGCAGCGGGGTTACCCAGCGGTTCCACCTCCGGGGCGGAGGACAAAAGGAGCGGGAACACGGACGGGCCACGAGGTTGAGCAGAAGCGCCCTACCTTCAGCAGCAAGGGCCACTGCGACGTGTCCAGCTGGGGCACGCGGGACTCGGGCTTGATCAGAAAGTCCTCGGTGTGCTGAATGTCCTGCGGGGTGAAGTTAAGCGGGATCAGGGAGGGGAAGCCCGGCGGGCCGCGCTCCCGCCGCTCCCCGCGCCCGCTCCACGTGGCCCGGGAGGCTCCGCTGCGCCACGCACCGCATCCACCGCACGGAACGGCCGCGCTCCCGCCGGGAACGGCCAGGGAGAGCCCGTCCCTGCCCTGCCCACGGTCCCCGCAACGCGTCCCCACGGACCAGGCTGGGGGAGCCCCCCGACACCCCGAACAGCAYGGCCCGAGCAATCTGCCCCCCGCCCCGCGCTCACCGCTACATCATCATCGGAAAGCGCCCGCTTCTTCTCCTTCCGCCGCTTCTTCACGCTGGAACCTGCGAGAGCGACACGCSGGGAGTGAGCGCCGGGAGCGCGGCAGAGCCGGGAGGGGAGAGGGGCAAAGGCCCAGGGAGCAAAGCCGCCCGCAGACCCTTCCCCGAGCGGCGCCGCGCCAGCCCCGAGCCCCTCCCGTGGCCGTGGCCGTGGCCGTGCCCGTCCCCGCCGGCGGTCCCCGCCGGTCCCCACCGCTGCGCACCATCCCCGTCCGCCATGGCCGCGCCGCGTGCTGTCCCCGCCGCTCGCAGCGCAGCGACCGCCCCGTCCCGACGGACCCCGCGTCACCGGCACCGCCCGCCCCTTCCGCCGCCCGGCACCGCCTTCGGACCGCCCCGCACCATTCATCCTCAGCACTGTCAGCCAGTTTCATTAGAATTAAAAAAAGGACCGGGACTAAGTACTTTCGCTGCACGGGTTTTTAGTTTGGCTTCCCGCCCGGAACGTCCCCGGCTATCTTAGCCATAAAATAACATTCAGTTCCGAAACGAGCCTTTATCAACTACCATATAACCTTGTCAAAAAGGGGTTGTGGCAAAATTAGGGCTTCTTAAATATTGTGGGAATGAATGGTTGCGTTTCAGATAGGAAAAGGGCAAGTTCTTCATTATTTACATGCAGAAGGTGAAAAACACTCGAAAAACGAGCACTAGAAAAGCATTTGAAAAAATCGCTGTCTCCAGACCCCAATACTAAAATCAGACATTAATACCACTGTTTYAACACAGTTACCTCCTGCCTCCGGCTTCTCTCCCACGTGTACAAACGGGATTGCCTTCTTTCCCAAAGCCTCAGTTTCTGTGGAGGCTCTGGAAGTGATGGCTGTGAACATTTGTTTCACTGACCATTAGCTGGGTGCCCTACAATTGCTCTTTATTCACCCAACATGCACTCACCCCAGGCATATCCAGCTTCCAGGATAAAGCCTGCCCTGCTTGAGGTTCTATCGTTACAATGGTGGAATTTGGTAAGGTCTGTAATATGGCAAGGCCTGTACCCAATACATGGGTGCACCAAAGATAATTTCTCATTTAAAGACCAGCTGCTTTCACTTAAATACACCAAAAGGTCCCAAAAAGCAGAAAGCAAAGGGCAGAAGTGCCCAGAGCAGAACGGGACAACAGCTGAAAAGAACTAAGCAAATAGTCCATTCCAGTAACTCCCTTAACTTCTCCACCACCATCGTTAATGCCATTCCCAAATTCCCTCAACTGCAGCRGATTTSCCATTGTGCAGGCTGTTTTCTGGGTTAACAGCTGCTACAGAGACTGCAGTCAGGCCACCTCCCCAGGAACCCCTTGTAGATCTGTGAACAACTCCCAACCCCTTTTGTCCACCACAAAACGCAGGGCCTCACGTTGGCTGCAGTGTCTGTTGTTTTCAAGAACTGGAAAAAATTAGAATCTTTTATGCTTATCTTTTTTTTTTTTTTTTTCCCCAAACTAACTCAAACAACATTTGATTCCTAGATACACCCAAATCTTCCAACACACGTAAATTGCAACCAGTCGTTTAATG
>NW_026623406.1:281044-290210 GCF_030028575.1 Malurus melanocephalus | reverse complement strand
TGTCCCGTGTCGCGGAGCGCCGCCGCCAGCTCCAGGCACGGCCCGGCCGCCAGCGCGGGCTGCCCCCGCTCCAGGTGCAGGCGGGCGGCGAAGGCCCCGCAGCTCTGCGCCGCCGCCACATGCTCGCCGAAGCCGCCGCGCAGCCCCAGGCGCTGCCGCAGGTCCCGCTCCTGGCGCAGGAAGAGCCGCGCGGCTTCGGCCAGCGCGGCCGCCTCGGCGGGGCCGTGGAACAGGCTCTGGGCGCAGCGCGCCACGGCCAGCTGGCACCAGGCGGCGTACGGCAGGCTCTCCTGAGCGCGCAGCTCCCGCGCCAGCGCCGCGAACTGCTCCGCCGCCTCCGCCACGTTCGGCTTCCGCAGGAACCGCCGCCGCAGCTTGGCCGACACCAGCCGGTACCGCGATAGGAAGTCCCCATCCCCGCCGAGCCCCGGGCCGGAGCCGCCCGCCCCACCGGGGCCGGAGCCGCCGCCCGCCGACAGCATCGCGGGCCCAGCACGGAACTGACGCGCCGCGCCGGGCCGCGCACCGCCGAGCGCCAGCGCCCAATCAGCGCCCGCCCCGCCCCGCGCCGCCGGCCAATCAGCGCCCGCGCCGGCGGCTCGTGGCAGTGCGGCGTGGAGAGGGCGCGGCTACTGCAGACCGCGGGCCCATGATGTCACCGCCCATTGTGGGCGCGGCTCTATGGTACAGGCCCCGCCCAGGAGGCGTGGCTAAATGCGCGRGCACCGCCCCAGGCATGCAGCGGGCCACGGCAGGGCTGCGCCCCCTAGCGGCGGGGAGGACCTGGGCTCCCACTCATGCTCCGGCCCCACGGGACGGGACGGGACGGGGAAAGGGAACGGGAACGGGATCAGACGGGGAGAGTGCCAGGCTCTGGAGCTCTCTAAAGGAACCGCAGTAACCAGGTTCAACCAAGAACAGTTCACCCAGATAGTAGAAGGCGGGTGGATGAGCCTCCTGGCCAAATGATTGTGGGTGGCAGCAGGAATTTTAGGTGACAAAAAGGGTGACAGGTAGACACTTGTACAAGAGAACTATTGGGGTCTCTAAACAGATAAACCGCGCCTGACTCAGGGAATCCGCAGCGCTGAAAATATTTGGTGCCGGAGAAAGCTAAGTGAGCATGGGACAGACACCACGTGTGCTTGTCTGCTTCTCGCTTTTTCCCTGAGCGCCTCCTGGAGGCACGGCCCGGACTGGGCTGGCCCCTGGGCTGGCTGGGAGAGGCTCTTCCTGCCTCCTGTCCGTAGGAGCACATGCACTCACTCTGCGAGCTGAGGTGACACGGCTCCTGAGCCCTGTCCTCTGCACCCACACTTCCCTCCTGCTCTCTCCGCAGTCCGAGTATCCCATCGGACAGGCTCGGTGGCGGCTGGCACTGAGCTTTCAGTCTGTCGCAGGCCAGCTCAGCGCAGTCCCGCGGGTGCAGTGACACTTGGCTCCCCGTGTCCCATCGGWACAGGGGTGACAGCTCAGCCCATCCCAGCACCGCGCTGTTCTGCGCACGCCGGGGCTCTGCGGGCACGGCACGGGGCGGTCCCTGGGTTCCAGCACCGCCCGGCACCGCGCCTCTCACCGCGCCCCTTCCCTTCCCTTCCCTTCCCTTCCGCTCGCCGCGCATTTCGCTGCCGGAGCGGGTCCCTGTCGCTTCCCGGAGCGGGGCCGGTGTCCAGCCCGTGCCGCTGTTCGGCTGCCGGCGGTGGCCGCAGCCCCTTGCACCCCGCCATGGCTCTGTCCTGCGTGTTGAGGCCACCGCGCTGCCTCCTCCGCGCTCCGCCGCTCGCCCTGCTCTGCCTGCCCGCTCCGCGCCGCAGCCTGGTGACAACCACAGCAGCGTGGGAAGGGAAGAAAAAGGCCAGGGAGAGCTGCAGCCTGCCAGAATCCTCCTGGGAGGARAGGTACGGCTTTTCCAAAATGACCAAGCATTCTTTCAAAGCAGCAAGCACCTAAAGCTATGATAGTGGTGGGTTGCGAGTGTAGTTTACTTCCATCCAGTAGGAATACAAGAGCCACGGTTCGGCTCGTTTGCCAGGAGTCTGGCCKGAGGATGGGAATAGTGGAAAAGAAAAATGAAAAGTTCTGAGAGGAAAGGAGCAGATAAGTTGCYATATTGGCAAGCAAAAAGTGACAGTCCATTTGATTTGCAGTCCTGTATGTCAAAGCAGTTGGCACTGGGTGCTTTGGAAGCAGCTCCAAAATCCTAGTAAGCAATAGCAGCAATCTAACAAGCGATGGGGTGATGTTTTCCATTCGCTCACGAAGTCAGAAGTCAGTGAACAGTTATGAGTGTTTGAATCATATCAGCCTCAGCCCTTACTCTGTCTGGCTTTTTAAAAATCAGCTGTCATGTGTTTTSTTCTTGCTTGTTCTGCCTTGGGTATGATTAATGGTGGTTCTGAGGTTTATCTCTAAACTACTTCTGTGTGGGTCAGTGAGAGTGGGCASCTTGAAATTCCCTGCCTGCTACACACAAACTGCATTTCACAGTGGTTCACTGGGAGTTTGGGTGTTCACAGCCAGCTGTGGTGCAGAGCCCACACCAGAACACTGCCCATGAAGTAGCTGAYRGGGATGTTATGCCATAGGAATYRGGTCCAGTAGCTCTGGGCAATGCCTTGATGTTGTGCTTTCCAGGTTAGCAAATGCAGTGACACCACTGTGGAGACTTCCCTACCAAGAGCAGCTGCAGGTAAGATGTTTTAACTCAGACTTTTCTCTGTTGTGTTGCCCTAACTGTCCCTCCTATCACCTTGAGCAATAACCATCCTAATGCTGTAAACTCTGCAGACCCCATTTACTGCTGCTTTAATCCTTCATTGTCATGACAGCTGGGAAGTGATACAGAGAATGTGCACTTGCACAGTGACCCTGTCCTCTGTGGGACTGCTCTGCTTCAGTGGGGTTTCAGGTTAGACAGCGTGTTCCAGGCCAGCATTTGGGGACCATATCCACAGATTTTTCTCTCTTCCTGTTGGTCCAAGCAGCTGTGGTTATGAAAAGGGCAGAATTCCTCTGGGGCTACATCTTCACTTGCAGTATTTCCTGCTGTTGAAATCCCAGAGGTGGGTGATGAAGAGCTCCCCACCATCATGTGGTCCTGTGAGAGTGTTTCTGCCTCAGAACTCCTCTGCAGGTAAAGTATGAAAGCCAGAGGAAGATTTTGCAGACACTGGCATCTCGTCTTGAGGAGCTGGGAATAGATGCACAGAAACCTGGTGGGCTCTGCTGTCCTCTCCAGCCTGTAGTCCCTTCGGTGAGTCCCATGAGAATGCTGTCCCCTCTGAGCCACTGACTGTCCCTCACTCAACAGCCCAAGAGTCTCATGGGGGGCATTATTTGGTTGCAGAGAGTGTGTCTGTGGCAGTGCTTGCTAACTTCAGCTTTACAGCCTGTGACTGCCCAAGTGTGAAATAAGCCCAGTGCTTAGGAAGCCTTTTTTGTGCCCAAGGTCCCCCTGATAAAGCTGTCACCATTCTGTCACAGAGAGCCACTTCTTGTGCCCAAGTTCTGGGGTTCTTATGCACAAACTCCATTTCTGTGTTTTGTACATTCACATATATCTTCCCATGTAGAATGGCTAGGCTGGGTTTTGGCTTTTCTCCATTGCTTTTTCCTTTAATTCAAGGCTTTACTTTTCCTTCTTTTCTYCCTCAGCCCATCATTAATGGCTACCGAAACAAATCAACTTTCTCTGTGAACCGAGGACCAGATGGGAACCCCAAAACTGTGGGGTTGTATGTAGGAACTGGCAGAGGTCAGTGCAGGACAAGAAACTCAGAAAACTGCTGGCATGGGCTGTGGAAAGGAGGAAAGGACTCTCCACAGCTTATCATGTCAGGTACTACCATGGTTTACCTGCCCTGAACCAGAGCAATTAAATACCTGTCCATGTCTCTCCAGAAAGAAATATTGTCTGTGTGAAAGCCARCCATGTGGAGAACATACCCTCAAAACACAAACAAGTAGCCCAGGTAAATAAATAAGGCATGTCTGTCCTTTAACTGTGGAATAAAGAGATTGCAATAATTCTTATTTGGGAACACATTGTGATTTGAGTTATTTAGTATTATCAAGTCCATTTTCATGTTCTGAAAAGTTTCATGCCTAGTTCTAGTTTGTGGATAAATACTTTTTCAAAAMTCACATGTTAATGTTGCAGCCTCTAAACTGTCCCAAAGAATGAAGTTAATCAAGTGACAATGAATTTCTKCCAATCTATTAAAATACATAAGAATTGAAAATTGAAATTATTAAAATGTGTTGTCTTTCAAGAGCCTGGAAAGARCTTTCAGCCAGTGTATTGAAATCAAACAGAAAAAGAAGATCACAGTGGTGGAAGGGCTGCCTGTCTGCAGAGCTAAGAGCAGGGCACTTGTGTTCATGATACTAAAGGTGCCATTTCCCCTCTGCTCAGTGCTATGAGGAGTTCATCTGTCACTCACCCCTGGACTCCTGCATCCTCTTCCATGAAGGAGGGCACTGGCGGGAGCTCGTGGTTCGTACCAGCAGCCTTGGCCACACCATGGCTATTGTCACCTTCCACCCCCAGGAGCTGGGCCAGGTGAGCATGTGGAGGCAGAGCAGGAGGCACAGCAGGTACCTGGCTGAGCTGASCCTGCTGGCTGTGTTGCTGGGGAGAGGGGTCTAATCAGGTTACCCAAACAGGCAGCTTTTCTTTTCTGGCTCTTGACAGGAGGCACTGGCTACTCAGAAAGCATTGCTGAAGGAGTTCTTCACRTGTGGACCTGGAGCAGTCTGTGCCTTGACTTCACTTTATTTCCAAGAGAGGTAAATGCCTCGACATGGGGAATGAGTTGAAGCAAAGCCACCTCCTTTTTCTACCCTCTCTCTGATCAAATTCAAATTCCACCWGTGCAGGGAGTGTTTGAAGAGAATGACGGATGTTTGGGTCCCTCTTGAAGACATTTTTAAGATGGCCCCATCTTTTATTTTTCCAGACTTGGAATACATGAATACACTATGGCTCTACCATATGTCTGGGACACACAATGGCTCTACCAGTTATGAGTCTGGAAAACTAAAGAAAAAATTTACAGTAACTATCCCAAGACACTAAATCACATTAGCAGCAAAACTGGGGAACAGACCCAAGGAGTGCTGCCTTCTGCTAAATCATTTTGATTCTTTTAATGAAACTTAGGCTGTGCAGGTCACAGATCTCTTACAAAGAATCAAAATTCTTTGATCTTGTTGATAGGCTCACGTGAAATAGAAGTTGCTGAGGGGAAGAGCCATCCTCCAGTCCCACGAGCACCCTGGGAATGGAAACCAGCTCCTTTGTGCTGCCTTCTAACAGGTGTTTTTTGTGATCTGCCAGCACCATGACACGCTGCTCCCATGAGCAGGCCCCCTACCAGCTCCTCCACGGAGCACCGCACATCTTCGAAGAACTGCTCGGCCTGAAGTTCCGCATCTCTCCCGATGCCTTTTTCCAAGTCAACACAACTGGAGCAGAAGTTCTGTACCAGACAGTCGGGGAGCTCTGCCAGGCTACTGGGGACACTGTCCTGCTTGACATCTGCTGTGGGACAGGTGGGTTCCTGGGCTCCCAGAGCTTGTCATTCCAGAATGTATTCCTTGTTATGTGAAAGCCTGTTTCTTCACCATGAATGTGTGGAGTATTTTCGTTTCCTGTGTTTCCAGGCACAATTGGACTCTCTCTGGCTCACAGWGTGTCCAAGGTCATTGGTGTTGAGATGGTAGAGAAGGCAATAGAGGATGCCAAGTGGAATGCAGCATTCAATGGTGAGTTCAGACTTGCTGTGACAAAAAGTTTCAAACTAAATGCYGAAAAATCTGAAGTAGAAGTGAGCAGAAGGACTTTAACCAGTTCTACCTAACTCTTGGTGAGACTGAGTTCATGTTGCCTTTTTGTTTCACAGGGATCTCAAACTGTGAGTTTCACAGTGGAAAGGCAGAGGCTGTGTTACCACAGCTCCTGGCATCGTGGGAGGATGCCCGACCGCTTGTTGCTGTGGTGAACCCCTCTCGGGCTGGCCTACGTGAGAGCATATGCTATTTATTTTCATCTTTAAATAGAGAGTTTTGAACAAGTTCCGTGAGACCTGTTACATTGGCTCCAAACCCTTTCCTTGCTTCATCTCTAGTTTCTTACCTTGTTGCTGACAGTAGCTGAAATCCTATAGAGTCTTCTGTTTTCAGTGCCTTTATCATACTTTCTCTTTAGCTCCAGTCCTTTTTCCATCTTTCAGTGGCTTACATAATTATTTAGGAGAGAAAGGACTTCTGGAGGTCTGTGTTACAATCTCTCAACTATAGAAAGGGCGGCTTTGGAGTTGTATGAGGTTGCATAGGCTGTAAAGCCTCATTGAAGTTTGAATGTGTCCAAGGGTGCATCCCCTCTCCTGGAAATGTTTTCCTTAATATATTTAATCAGAATTTTCCCTTGCTGCCATACATCTATTGCTTCTCATCCTCTTATTGTGCCCCTCTGAGAAGATTCTCAGTTCTCTGTAATCCTCATGAGGCCCCTGAAGAYAGCAAATGGATCCTTGCTTACCCTYTCTTTYCCAGGCTGARTWTMCCCAGCCCTCAAACTGTCTCAGWRGCCTCCCCTGGAGTGGTACTGGGAAGTCACACACTGGTCCTGGTGCCCAGATGCACTCTCCCAAGTGTATATGGAAGGTTTTATGTGCCTTTRCTTAATTGAGTAACCACTTTTCTCTCTTCCTTCATTCCCCTGGGAGACAAAGGGATTCCTCCCATTGCACTTTTCTGCCAAACTGGCTAAGCTGTCAGCAGTGTGGGCTGTACCCGTGGCCTCCTGAGAGACTGAGACAGAACATGGCAAAATACGTCTCTGTATTTTTGACAGTTCAGTGCCGTTCTGCGATGCTGTGCAGTCATTCCTTCTGGAGAGCTCAGGGTGGTGGTGGGTCCCTGGCACAGCAGGGTGTCTGTTTTTGCAGATTACAGGGTTGTACGAGCCATCCGGAACTGCAGGTCCATCCGCAGGCTGCTCTACATCTCCTGCAAGCCAGAGGGTGAAGCCATGAGGAACTTTCTTGAGTGAGCACTCCCCTTCTTTCTACTGATCTTAGTGACAGACCCTATTAAATCCAGACAAGGCATCAGTGAGGAACAGAAGATAAGGCAAACGTGGCACAATGGCATTGTGCATCCTTCTCCAAAAAAACCCCAATCTGGATGTGGGATACAGAGTCCATCAGTTCACTGCAGGAAGGTTGGCCCCTAGCCAAGAAAGTGAAGCCAACATTAGTCACCAGCTTAAGGGTTAATCGTGTAGCTTTATCTGGTCAGCTTTTATCTGGGGTAGATCCAGGTGATAAATGTCTGCAGGTAGCCAYGAAGGCAGTGCAAAACTGAAATTTGAGTGTCTTTCAGCTGGGATGGTTTCTGAGAAAGGGAGCTTTAAGGGACTGTTCAGCTTGTCCCTGAGATTTCCAGAGCTGGTTTGGGATTCAGTGTTGGTTCCATATCTCAGCCTCTGAGGAATGTTAGCCAAACATAGWCCCTCCTTGGTGCATCTCCCCTGTGATTCCAGTGGTGGGAAGGCTTCTGCTACTGGTCTAAAGGATGCTCTTTGCTTTCCACAGGCTGTGCTGCCCACCTGACCCACGGAAGAAGCTGGTAGGGGAGCCATTTACCCCYATGCTGGCTATTCCTTTTGACTTRTTTCCTCACACTGTGCATTGTGAGCTGGTGCTGCTCTTCACYCGCTGACAAGGAGGCAGATATGAGCTCTGAGAGCTTGGGAAGCAACCTCCTACCATCCTGAAGACCCAATGTAATTAGGATTTTAACTTACTTTCTGGAAAGTTGTATAAAAATAAATAATATTGGTTTTTCTCTTACTTTGGGTTGCCTAGCAGCACTGTTCTGTGAAGAACCACTTGAATTTCTGGGGTGAAAAGGTTCTCTGTGGCATTTTACCACCCTTCCTTCCTCTGTAAATCTTGGGCTAATGGTTAAAGCAKCCTGGAAAATACCCTCTCCCTGTGTTGAAGAGTATGCCCAGGGCGGGGAGATTGGTGTTTGAGCTGCAGTTTGTGCCCTGGATAATGGGAAATCGCTGGAGCCTCAGGCAAGGAGCTGTGAATGGGCGCTGACCTTGTGCCTAACAAAGGACATGGGACCTCCAGTGCTGGCTTCTCACCCACAGCCTGCACAAACCACTGAACAGTGGGAAGACACCAGGCTCTAATTTTCCACTKCTCAGAACTGTTGTACAAGGGGTGWGAGATTCAGGATGGAAGAGTATGAAAGCCCAGGGACTMCTTTGTTGGGGTCCCTGCCTGGAGGAGGAGACACCAGCTTTGGCAATGAGATTTTTCTGTAAAAGGAAATGAAGAGAACAGATTTCAGTGTCTCTTTTCACACCTGCCTCCCCTTTCCCCACTAATGGTTGCTGATGCCTAAATATGAAATGCCTTGTGAAAATGTCAGCAGCAATATTTTTCCTCCTAGGATGTTCTGCAATGGCATATTATAAATTTTCTTGTGTTTTGTATGTGTCCTGTCCTGTTCACAGTGTTWTGTGAAGCTCTTCCAGAGATAGAGCTGCTGTCAGGGGAGGGAAGCCTGAGTGAGCAGAGTTCTCTTGAGAGAGTCCCAGAATGTTTTGAATCAAGGCTGATAAACTTCCAAGGAAACTGGGAGAGCTGTCTGTGTTTTTCAGACTTTTAACTCCACTCCTGAGCTTTGATTAATAACAACAACCAGTACTCAAGCCATGGGGGCTCAAAATACATATGTTTAGGACTTGAGAATTACTAGACCATAAATGCAGTGATGATGAGATTCCTGACAGGCATAGGAAGTGTCACTCTCGCACTGTCCCATGAGTGTAGGTAATTTACACRCTGTTGCAGCCTCCTGCTTTCCTTTTATACCAAAGGATGCAGTATTCCAGCAGTTTGGTTTAATATAATTATACATTRGTTTCTCACTGTGAGATCTGAATAGATTTCTGCTAGGTTTTGGTCAAAAGGAAATTTGTTGCACATTGCAGGGGAGAGAGTGACTTTAAATCAGAAAGTAAYAGAGGATCAGAAAACCTTTCCTCTTGCCTGGAACATACAGGACAGCTTTTATCTGCAATGGGGGTGGGTGGTATGAGTGGCTTCACCTTCCCTTTTGGGCATCAGGTTCCAGGAGAACCACA
>NW_026623406.1:231884-280908 GCF_030028575.1 Malurus melanocephalus | reverse complement strand
CTGTGTCCTCTGCTAACACGTCCTTATTTTCCCACTAGTGAACAACTGTGCTCTGCCTTTGGCTGCCATCCCACATCCCTAGGACTGGCTCAGTTTCGGCTTTCTGTGGGCGATTTGTGGAACACACAAGGAAACAAGAGGATGAGCTCCCCTTGTGCTCCAGTGCTGGAGCTGCCTGGCTCTGGCTGCAGGGCTTTAGGACCCAGGGGTTGCTGAGTGGAGGAGGCTGAATCCCCTCCCGCCGTCATCCTCCTGCCTCTGCAGCTTTATTCCTACAGCCTTCAATGGTGACGGACTCCCTCCCACCCGGGCTGGCAGCCAGAGCCACAAGGCCTCGCTAGGACCGGATCCTGCAGCTCTATGGCATCTCCCAGGACCATCACCATCGTCGCCCTCTCCGTGGCCCTGGGGCTCTTCTTTGTCTTTATGGGGACCATCAAACTGACCCCCCGGCTCAGCAGGGATGCCTACAATGAGATGGTGAGTCGGGCAGCACGGAGGGAGGTGCTTTAGGGCTCTCCTGCCTTTTGGCAGGAGCAGAGGGGGATGCAGGGGGTGACTGCCCCGGAGCCCCGAGCCAGGGGCAGGAGAGGGAAGAAGCTTATCTGGCTCCTTACTTGATAGTCATGGAGAGAAGCCAATAATACGCAGTGCCCAGGATATCCTGGCAGCCATGGGCTCCAGCTGAGCCTATCCACGGAGGAACCTCTGGTGGATAAGGCTGGGGAAGGGAGGCAAGGATGGGGGAGCACAGCACACACAGCCCCCAAAGGATGGGGAGACACGGGTCTCTAAAAGCAAGGCCTGAAGAAGAGCCAGACGTGSAGCAGGCAGGGACAGCTGATCTCTGAGAGGAAACCTGCCCATTGGTGGGGGGTAGGAAAAACAGATGCCTGCTTTGGCAGATGTTCGTCCTCAAAATTCGATGCTTTAAAGCAAGGATAATGACTCTGACTGTCCTTACCTCACCAGACTTGTGCAGGGATTAATTAATGATTGTGAAATGCTTCAAGATTCT
Source organism: Malurus melanocephalus (assembly GCF_030028575.1). Lineage (NCBI taxonomy): Eukaryota > Metazoa > Chordata > Aves > Passeriformes > Maluridae > Malurus > Malurus melanocephalus. Next base: position 279,890 of record NW_026623406.1, on the reverse strand, counting down.
TAGCTGGCAGCGGAAGGTATTATTAATAGTTACCTTATTATTCTCTTTGGCCTGGGAAATGAGCCTCTCCTCCTCTTGCCTAAGACCAGAGGGGTGAGGAGAGGACGGAGAAGTCACTGTATCTATTTCTCACTTGGTGAGCTGTTTTATGCTCCTCTCTGCTCAGGGCCAGCCCTGCTGCAGGGCTTTGCCAGCTGCGAGCTGCAGGCAGGTGGGGGACTGGCTGCCACATTTTGCTTTCTCATCTGTGTTTATTTATTCTCCTGCCCCTTCYCTYCTGCCTCCCCAGTTATTTATTGTGRTRGTTGAAATTGTTGGTATAATTTTTGTGMCCCTAAAACAACCGTGCTGGAAGTTTCCAGCACATTCTGCTCTCTCCCTTTGCTCCACCTGCCCAGCTGCTTTTTCTTAGCTCTCAAGTAACATCAGAATTGCAGTGCCTAGTCTGCAGCCCAGCACAGGGATCTCACAGAGGAAAATCCCCAAGAAGTAACTCATGGGCAAGAGACACATGAGGTAAAACCCCTAGAAAATAAAGCTCTTAAGCTTCTGCTACAGAGAAAAAAAAAAACAAACAAAAACCCCAAAACAAAAAACAACCCAGCACACAGACTTTAGAAGCATTGCAAAATGCTTGCTCTGTAAAATATTTCGTTTCTGTGTCCCTTTCTGTTTTACCAAGAGTCAGGCCTACAGGTAGGAATTATCTCAGATTTTGTAGGGAGAAAGCAGGTATTACACAGCACCATTATTCTTCATAGCCCATATTGTTACATATTCATGGCTCATTGGGCTCTCCTGCCTTTGCTGTGCTACATACTGTGGTGGTCTGTCATGTCATGCAGACARTTAGGAAAAACCTGACCTTGCTAATCCATAAGGATGGCTTTTTGCCCCCAGCAAACACAGAACATCTGTTATCTCCCTAAAMCACCAAACTTGCAGTTTTTCATTCAGCAAAAACCACATTAGCTTGTCTATTAAAATACCAAAAATATCAGAGTACTCTAGGACATTCTTATAGTACATTTCTTAAAAAAGCTGTATTTTCCACAACTGTTTAAAAATAGTCTGCTCTGAGGTTTTAGTCACCGATGGTTTAAAATACATCCTTACAATGGATCCACTTGGAGTAAATGTATCATAAGATCTTCAATTATTTTGTAGCAAAAAAATGACAATGCTGGATATTTTTTGGCCACATGTGAAGCATCAGAAGGAAGCATCAAAATCTACAGAGACATGGGGAAGTTCTGTTTGCCTGTAATGTAGGTTTACAAAACCATATGGAAGTAAATCCACAGTCTGATAAGTGCCTGTGWGAGCTGAACAATCTGTACCTGAGATTTGGCTTCCATTTCCCTCATGCTGATTAGAAAACAGAGAACACGGTGGCAAGAATGTCTTCAGGGATATTATACTCAAGTCTARGTGGAAATAATTTCAGTGTCTCACATAATTGGGAGCCTTATTAAAATATATATAAAAGGGAGATATTTGATTGTATAATAAAAAAAGAAAAAAAATCCCAAACAAACCAATAAGCCCATCAGCACCTAAAGTTCAAAGGCAAGAACCTGGACATGTGTAAGGACAAAGGTTGTTTCTTTCCCCCCCAAAATGAGGCAGCTGTGTAAGCAGTCTGAGTCTTGCAACTTATACTGCTCCTAAATCCAGCATAAACCAGGGAGCTAATAATGTCAAAGTCAGCTTGCTTTCACCTGAGGAAAGAAAGGRTCAGAAATGTGTATAAGCACAGATAGGACTGGTGAATGAGCTTTGATGTGTAGTCCCACCCTAAGACTGCACTGCCCATAAACACTGCTGCAAGTTGWTTTGGGATATTGTAAGTTGCTTTGSGGTAGAAAGAGACTTTGGTATTTATTTGCTGTGTCTTGGCTTTGCAGGGATTTGGTGCATTAGTYTATTTTAAAGGGCAAATTACTTTAAGAGAGGGGTTTGTTTGTTTGTTTGTTTGTTTGTTTGTTTGTTTGTTTGTTTTAACAACATGGCTCTGCACTGGTAATTCTGGCAATTAGAACATCAGTTTTCAGGGTAAGGTGCATCTGGCCCAGTTGTAGTTCCAAAGATGGATGTGAAGTTGCAGAACTGTTTTCCAGTGAGGAGACAACAGCTTCTAAAGGGGGAATTGCAGAATGATGGGTTAATATCCCCCCAAACAGAAGTTTTACAGATTGGGTATTGTGCCAGAGGGGCCTGTGATGACTGAAATGATTTTTAGGTCATGTTGCACATCAGTCTGTTTCAATGGAAGTCACCTTTGCCTTCACTTTCTCACATGATGTCCTTGTCTGCTTGATTCCAGAAACGAGCGTACAAAAGCTACGTGCGGGCCCTGCCCATGCTCAAGAAGATGGGAGTGAGCTCCATCCTCCTCCGCAAGAGCATCGGCGCCCTGGAAGTGGCGTGTGGCATTGTCATGACACTGGTGCCTGGKCGCCCCAAAGACGTGGCCAACTTCCTCCTCCTCCTCCTCGTGCTGGCCGTGCTCTTTTTCCACCAGCTCGTGGGAGATCCCCTGAAGCGTTATGCCCACGCCCTGGTTTTTGGGATCCTGCTCACCTGCCGCCTGCTGATTGCCCGCCAGCCCGAGGAGCTGCCACCGGAGAAGAGGATGCTGTCSGTGAATGGGGATGAGCAGCCACTCATCCATGAAGCAGCTCCCGAGAAAGGCAAAATGAAGGTATCCTAGTTGAGTGCATGTGAGGAAACACGGACCCTCGAGGCAGCTCTCTCCAAAATCACCCAGAAAATTTGGTTTTTATTTACCTATTTGCATATTTTTTTGTCTGTCTAAATAAAGTTGCACTTGGGGTCTGAGAGATACAAGGTATGTCTACACTGTAGTCTTGCTTTTGCTGCTGCCCTGTAACGTAGAAAAACACAAGCTAGCTTCCACGGGGACAGCTTGGAGGCAGTCAGCAACCTGGCTGGAGCAGTGCTGGCCTCAGCAGGAGCTGAAAAACCAGACTGAGACCTTGGGCAGACACCTGGATGGGCAGCCAGGCTGCCTTGGCACTGCTGCAGTGGGGAGAGCAGTYCCTGAGTGCCAGCCCTGAGCCCCACGGCAGCAGAGCTGGCCTGGTGCACTGCTGCTGCCCGGAACAGTGGCTGGGCAGGACATGACCGGTGTCCCTGTGCTGGACTGTGCAGCCCCACACACACATCTGCATTTCCCTTTCCATAGTCAAAGGGTGAAAAGGACCCTATTACCAAAAAAGTGCTGTTTGTTGTGCTGGAGAGAGGGATTCCTTAGGCTTTGCTGCCTCTGTGCCTAGTCCTTTCTATAGAATGGTTATCCAGAGAAAATAGGGGATGCTCTGTTCACATCTTCCTTGATTTCCACACAGAGGCTCCAAAACTGGGACAATGGCCTGATAACAGCATTTTTTTGCTTCACATGAGACAGTAGCATTTCTTTACGCTTCTTGGCAGAGTGTAAGGGTCCCTGGAGAGGGGATGGGGAGCAGAACTGCCCAAAGAACTCCAAAATATCTCTCTTATGTTGGCAAGTAGCACTGTGCTCCCGTTCCTTGCGAGAAAAAAAACTTTTTTTTTTTTTTTCCCCACGGCTGCTGTGACTTTATAGAATTGTTGTTTATTTCTGGTAGATGAGGGTCTGAACAATTGCAGGTACCTCACTGCTCATCCCACATACAGCCTCAGTGAGCTGGGATAAGTCCTGTTACCAGAGCCTGAATCCCTGTGTTGTATCTGAAATCTTAGAGTGTCATAAGGAGCATGTGTTACCTCTGAATTATTTGTCTGGTTTTCTTAATGTTTGTCTGTTTTCAGTTTTTCCTTTTTTTTTTTTTTATTTTGTTACCTCTGAATTATTTGTCTGGTTTTCTTAATGTTTGTCTGTTTTCAGTTTTTCCTTTTTTTTTTTTTTAATTATTCACAAAAATAAACTTTTTGAAATTTGGAGAAAAATGTCTTTACAGAAACCAATTTCTTATTTGAGAGACACATCTGAAAGCACTTTCTTGTGGTCAAATACTGCACCTAAAATGGGCAGAATCATGTTAGGCAATTTCAGAGACAAGGTGATGCGGAGTGGAAGTCAGATAAACTCTACTTGGTGATACATTATTAACCACAGATATTTAAAAGAGACATCTGGATTTTTTATTGAAACTGTCTCAAATAAATTTCTGTTACAGTTCAATGTAGCAGTGAGAAAAGGTAACTCCAGTAAACTGTCAGCATTGTATCTCTATGAAAATTGATGATGGATGTTCATATGCAGTTTTCTCCTGAAGTTTGCTGCTAAAACAGATATAGCCCTATATAAATATATGTCTGTATGGTGAAAAAGACTCCTTCCAGAGCTCCAGATGGACTAAATATCTCTTATCAGATGTGCACCCTGAGCAAAAGAACAAACTTCTGTTAGACAATTTCATCTCCACAGACTGTCTCAAGGTCACCCAAAATATAAACAGAATTTGTTTTACTTTCCAAAAGACACTTTAACTACCATRTCCTGACTGRGGTTACTAAAAATGTTTTAATTCAYAACCAAATAAAAATACCACCAACTCAAGCCCACATCATGCTGTGCATTCCTACACAACTGAWCTGCTGCTGCAGCCCTTTCACCCATACATCCAACCCTGGAAACCTTTGGGAACAATTGTTTTGTGACATTCCTCCCTGAAGCTTGTAGAGATAATAATAAAGCATCCCACGGAGCAAAGCCTGTATCTATAAAAGCTTCAGACTGTTCAATGAATACTAAAGAAGTTCCCTTTTATCATATTTGCAGGGATATGAACAACTGACCCGCAGCAGTGGCTGCGTGTTCTTTGTTACAGACCGAGACAACCCATCTTGGAGCCCAGTAACAAGAATTCTGTATTTATCTTAGCGGGCTGACCTCCGTCACTGMCCCCCAGCATTAAACAGCTATTTTTGGAAGCTTCCAGCCATCTGTGCTCGCTGGAAGTGACAAGAACAGACCCACTCCTTCTGTAAGACCTCGATGCTAATTTTTTGTTTTTTTTAATTCTTGCCTTCTGTTTATCCCCCATGCGCTTTTCTATCTCGTCTCCACGCCCCTATTTTTATTCCGGTTGGCCTCACCCAGGAGCCACTGTGTAGAGCCTCGAGTTTATATGTACCTTTTTCCCCCTCTCTCTTTTTTAAAACGGGATCTTAGGCTGGCGTTCCCAGCCCCATGCACACGGAGACCCCTGAGGAGAGGGAGAACTTCCCCTCAGGGGAATTCCCGCCCCGCCAGGCCCGGGCCGGCCCCGCCCCTCACGGGCTGCGCATGCGCAGAGGAGCCCGGCGCAGGAAGGGCGGAAGCGCCGCCGCCATTCCCGCCCGTGACACTCAGTGTCAGCGCTGCGCATGCGCGGAGGGGCGTGAGGGAGCCGGCGCGCGCGGCTGCGGGCAGTGCGCCTGCGCGGGGCGGTGGCGGCGGGGTTTGAACGCAGGGACGGTTGGAGCCGGCGGGAGGCGTCTGTGGAGGGTCAGTGGCYGTGGAATGGTCAGTGTTCATGGGATGGTCGGCGGCTGTGGGAGGGGGTGATGAGTGCCCAGGGCAGCCGGAGGGTCGGTTGTTCTGGAACAGTCAGTGGCCGCGGCAGCGGGATGGTCAGCGGCCTCTAGGAGGGAGTCAGTGCTCAGAGCAGAGGGACGGTTGGTGGTCGTGGATGCCGAGTGGCCAGAGCAGAGGGAGAGTCACTGGGCGTGGCAGGGGGTGGTCAGTGCCCAGGGTAGCGGGAGGGTCAATTGCCCTGGAGTGGTCAATGCCCAGGGCAGTGGCCGGAGAATGGTCAGGGGCCGTGAGAGGGGGTTGTCAGTGGCCAGAGCAGCCGGAGGGTCAGTGGTATGAGAGCAGTTGGTCAGTGACTCCCCCCTCTCCCCGACCCGGCTGTCCACTGGGGGCTGGAGGGCCCTTGGGCCGCCGGGCTGGGCTGGGCCGGGCCGGGCCGGRCAGGCCTCGCCCGCTCTGTCCCCTCGGGATGCTCTGAGCGAGTCACAGTGGGGGCTGCAGGGGAAGGGGGTGCCTGGGGAGGAGGGTGAGGGGGCTGGTGTCACACTCCTGTGYGGCAGTGTCAGCACCGAGGGTCGGCATGGGGCTGGCATATCAGCCAGAACTGCCTTTCCAGCCTGGTACTTCTGCTCTCCTCTTCACCAAACCTTTCTGGCAGAACTCCTGCAGGACAAAAKAAAACAAAACACATATAGAGAAGGTGCTGAGGAAGCTGAGAGAAAGCTGTTGCTGTACTCCAGAGTGTGATCACTGARCTTTGCTGCACAAGAAAGTGACAAACAAACTATAGGGAAATAGAGATTATTTTAACTTTGTAAGGAAGTGAGAGCTGAAGAGGGAGTATGAATTGAAAGTCGTTCTGTTTTATTGTGTCAGGAAAGGTAGGCTCCAGCAATCCAGGGACAGGGCTTCACACTCTACCAAGTCCAGGAAATCGTAGCAAAATTTCCTGGCTTGTGGGTAAAAGGTTGATCTCTCCAGCATACTGAGGAGAAAATGCCACTTTTTGTGGCTGTATTTCACCCAGAGCTGCGCAGTTTGGCACTGTCAGTAGCTCTTGTGCTTTCAAGAAAATTTGAAAGTTTTGCTAACATTCTGGCTATGTTGAGTTTTTTATCAAAATATTATRTAAGATTGTATCAGATAATTTTTAACTTGAAAGGAGCTTGTGTTAATTTTTACTTGGGAACTTTTTCTTCCTTTTTAAGTGAAAGATGAGAGCTTTGATACASTGTTGTTTGTGCATCTTCTGAGGATTTTGTCTGATCTTTAGGGGAGCAGTGAGCTCTAAATTATTTCTTCTGAATTTACTCTTGCCTTATGCAGGATGCCTCTAAAATCTGCTTGCCAGAAAAATGAATGTTTTTTCCTTGCAGAGAACCAGCTCTCTAATGTCCCTCAGCTGTGGGAGGTTTSTCTCTTTTCTTGCCTAATGAAGGATTGGCTCTCATATTACAAATGAGTAAAATTCTCCAGTCTCAGCTGGCAGTCTGAAAGGATGCAGCGAAGACGGAGTTCTAAGACCCCGAAGCAGCCTCTGCACGTTTTCCATAAAAGCCAAACTGATCTCTCTGCGTGGCGAAAAGGAGGGAGAATTAACCCTGAAAAAAGTTTGCAGAATAATCTATCTTCTAATGATCAGAAATATGATAGCCAGGAAAGYTCTCTGGAACAAGCTTTGAGCTACTTGGAGAAAGGTAAGAGCATTTTTAAGGTTGGCTGTCTAGGACTGAGAAGATAAAAACTACATTCTTAATTTACAAAATCTAATTTACATCTGTTTTCCCTCTTTAATCCCTGAGATATGTATTATTTCYTTAATGTCTTACAAGTTTGCTGTTGCTACTATGTAAAGAAAAAGAAATAACATAGAATGGTTTGGATTGGAAGGACCTAACCACCTGCCATGGGCAGGGAMACYTTCCARTAAAACAAGGTTGCTCAGGACCCCATCCAACCTGGCATTGGACACTTCCAGGGATGGGGCAGCCACAGCTTTCTGGGCAACCTGTGCCAGGGCCCCACCAGCCTCACAAGGAAGAATTTTTCCCAATTTCCCATCTGAAYCTTTGTTAGTTTGAAGCCATTTCCCCTTATCCTGTCACTACATGCTCTTGTAAAAAGTCCCTCTACRTATTTCTTATTAAAATGCTACTAATTTTAAAATAATTTTACTTCTTTTTCCCTGTTTAATCCCTAAGCTATGTAATTTTTTATGTGTTAAAAGTTTTTTCTCTCTTTGTTACTTTGTAAAAAAAAGGACTATATGGAGGGAGAGTTCAGAAAAGCCTTAAGTTAATTTCTGTTCAGAAGTTGTTTCATTGTGTGCTTGTCCTATTTGTTTTTCCTAGTTCAAAACCCTGTTGCACTGAAGAAGAACACTGTTCTGCAGAAACACTTGGCTACTGTGGAAAGCACTGCCCTGCAACAAGGGCTGCCCCCTGAAGCATTTGAGATACTGCTGAGTGCGGTGCTCAGTGGAAAATTTGGTAAAGCATTTATGTACTGCTGTTGTACCTTCTGTGAATGTGTCTTTTCCCTTTAATCAAACCTTCTGAGAGAATGTGTTTATGGTACTATATAAAATTAATTCTTCCAGTATGTTTTGGTGTAATTTTCATTTTCTTTTGTTAAGATGGAATCAATTATTTCTCATAATTCTTTGAGGTACAGGTATGTCCTGACTAAATTCCTATACACTTTGAGCAAGGAAGCTCTAAATAATTTTGTTCAGAGGGAATTTTGACCTAAGCTTCAACACCATATTGAAGAACCTGGTACATGAGCACCGTCTTATTTGAAATTGGTTTTTTTTTTCAGTTGATACGGTGAATACTCGTTTATTGAAGAGCCTCATTCCAACCTCAGTGATACCAGAAAGTTCTCTGGTTACAGCTGTGTCTTGGCTCTGTGCCAGCAAATGCTCAAGCAGCATCCAGGTAATTTATTAAGTGTTCAYGTAGTTATTGCTTCTGCACAGGAACCGTAAGAGCAGGTTATTTTGAGGAATCAAAAATCCAGAGTTTTTAATGTACAAGGTCTTACAAAAGATACTGTCGTTTACCAAGACTGGCAGAGATGCCCATTGCTGTAATGGCAGTGGCAAACAAGAAACACCTTATATGTGTCAGTGGAAATACAGCTCCTGCTTGTGTTGTATCTTTGAACTCCTCTCAGGAGGGGTCTCTCCACCAACATTTCTGTGAAATACTTCTGCTATGTAAGGCATCCTTCAACTTCAGTGATGTATCCCTTAGGTTATGTGCACCTTGGTTGTGGCAATGTGACTTAATGTTAGCCGTGTTTTTCATATTCACATGGTCTGCTCAAAGGTATACATGATAGAATCATTTAGATTGGAAAAGATTTTTAAGACCACGGAGTGCAGTCATTAACCTAATGATGCCAAACCAACCATGTCCCATTGATACACAAATAGGGTCCCATGGTTATAGAAACCAAAACCCAGTTGCCAACAGCAGTGATGGGGCCCATTATTTACCTGGTGAATCCCTTGTCAGATTTTCCTAATCTGAGTTACCCTTAAACTGTTTGTCTGTAGGTCTCTGGTTATCCTTGAGAGTGGTGTGTATCCTTACTGATTATGTCTCTGGAGTCGCCTACTGTCTCCTCTACCCTGCTTTAGCMCATCACTTAATGTAATATGGCTTTTTTCCTGTCTGCAGGTGCTTTTTTTAAGGTGGTTGATCACAGTGTTTGACTTCATCGATCACAAGGAACAACTTCATGCTCTCTATGGTTTCTTCTTCTCCTTCCTGCAAGATGAGAAAATGGTAAGGAGAGCTGAAGAACATATGAAACTGACAAAATAAAACTAAATGTGCATTGGTAGTATATTAATGCTAGAATTAGTCTGAAGTAGGTATTTAGAGACCATTTACTCATGGCTGGAACTTCTTGTATTTTCCCTTTGCATTACAAGATTGCTGGGTAGTTTAGATCCATAAGGAGGCAAGTACTGTAAGATTGCTGTGGTCTGTCTGCTTAAAAATGCTTCCAAGAATTGCTATTCTGTATCAGAGTGTGTGCCCATATATTCTGTCTGAATTCCCAAGAGTAACTGTGGTGCAGCAGTCTCTGGGATTGTCAGACATCAGCAGGTRAAGTTTCCTGCTCCTGGGGAGAAACTGACTTGTATACCTTGGGAAAAAAAAACCCAAAGTTTTTAGAGCACTGTTTATTTAAGGRTGAAAAACTAATTGCTGTTCTGCATAATTGATTTGAAATGTAGCTTAAAAGAGAACAAGCATTCAGGCAATTTCTGCCAYATGGCGACTGTAAAACCCAGGAATTTTCAAGTGTTTGGATTCAGTGCTTATTAAGATGATCTTGGYCGTTATGTTAGGTATGAAATTGTTAATATTCTTTCAGTTTAGGATATTTTTGTGGTTAAGACAAACTCCCAAAGTTCCAAGTTATATTTCTTGTAATGTTATTAATGGTTTTAGGTTAACTTTAGTTATAGTCTTTCCATAAAACTGGATTTTAGTTCTTACTGTTTAAAATAGCATTTTCAGGCATGATGGGTCAGTTGGAAAGTGCACCAGAGTTAGTTTGAAACTAATTTAAGACCCTTTACAGACTCTACTGCCATTAGAAGCTCTAAAAATGWATATTGGTTCAAAGGTGCCTTTCCTTTTGAAAATGTAATTGCACTTTCGCTGCTGACCCTTGTAATTTCTAGACCATGTTCCAAAAGAAATGATCCAAGTTAATGAAATRGCTTGGTTACTGTCAGGACTGCTCACAGTGCAGATAAAGTTTTAAATCAAGTTGATATTTGGCACTGTCTCTCTTGCTGGTTTTTGTGTTTCCTGGCTGTGTGTCTACAGCAGCAGGAGAGCTCATGGCTGCCTTTGCTTTGCAGTGCCCCTACATCTGCCACCTGCTCTACCTGCTGACCCGGAAAGAAAGTGGTGAGTCTCACCTGTGTGAGCTGGAGAACCATTTTGTTTCTGATTCTGTTTGCTGGTAATGCCTTTTTTTCCAATACAATATTAGTACAATGATTACCCAACATTGTACTTTTTAAGGCAAGGAAGAATGAGTGGCAATTCAGGCAAAATTTTGTGTGACACTTGCTGAATTGGAAGCCCCTCTCTTAGCCTTATTTCTTATTGGAAATAAGGATGATTCATTCTGCTTACTTTGCCATGACTTTATTAAAAAATGGTTTTTACATAATTTTCCTTAAATGTTTTTAAAATCCTTTATCTTCTTAATTGTATTTCCAGTCAAGCCTTTTCGGATTAGGAAATTGCTTGACCTCCAAGCAAAAATGGTGAGTTTATTTCTRTTCTTGTAGAATTTGAACTGTGGTTAATAATGCACTTTGCAAGACTAATGTCCTTACAGAGTGGAGAAGAGTGGCTGGAYTAGGAATTGTAGGTTTTAGTCTTTGTAGCATCAAAGCTTCACTCTTGCATGTGCATCCCTGATTTTCATGCATGTTTTGTGAGCACATACAATGATGTACACAAAGCTCTGTGTTTTGTGACTAGGTATGGTGAAATCTCTGAAGCAAGGGGCAACTTCATTTATCTATGACAGTCTWTAACTTCCTATTCATCTTCCTTTTGCAAGGGGTACCAAAAATTACTGAAAAATGTGAGATTGTAGAGGACCTTGCTTCCTTTTTTGTAAGAAAAAAGCCATTGCTAYAATAATATGGTTTTTAGATAGCAGAAGACTATTTTTCATAGCTTTGATTGTTACATTGCTTTTCATTAGTTATGACTACAGAAAGGTCTTCAGTCCTCTTCCTATGGTATTTCATTGACCCAATTTCTGTTGTTTCTGTCACTTTCAGTTGTTTATGGTTGCATGGTGACATGTAGCTCTAGAAATTTAGCTTTAACTGATCACTGGGGGTTTTTTTGCTCCTAAAATACAGCATTCAGTTTCTATATTAAGAGCATACCCCACGTTTTCCCTCTTGTTCTGTCATTTGACAGGGAATGCAGTCTTATCTGCAAGCTCTACTGTCACTTTACAAACTTTTCTGCCCGGAACAGGTGACCATAACCCTTCCTGGGAAAATGAAGGTAAGGAATTAGATTTAGTCAATTTGAAATCAGGATTTACTACGGCATTTGTACAGAGCTTTCCATTTAAGCTGTAGCAGGATTTACTGGTGAAGATTAATTCTATTTTTTCTTTTCACTGAGTAAAATCAGGTTTAGATGAGGATTCCTTGCCTTGTGTTTTGTTTCCTCTTCAGCATAATGAGATGATTTGGTATGGAATGACATCTACCTTTATCTTATGAGGATTACTTTAATCCTTCTTTTGATGCTCCTGGTGGCATTGACTTGTTTCACACAATATAAAGTTCTTCAGGAAATAAACTGTCTAATTTGTCAAGGCATTGTTCTATTTACTGACATTCTCAAGTACAAATGACAATGGAAGTAAATAGCTTTGCACTTGGAAAGATTGTGTCATAGGAGAGAGAAAGAAGCAGGTAAAAATCAGTAGTAAAAACCAGTAAAAAGTAGTGAACTGATTTGTCAGAGCCTCAAGGAACAGCAAAAAACTACTCCTCTTTTAGAGAGGCCTATGTATATGCTCAGCCCCAAGTAGAATACATGTAGCAGAACCAGATGTATAACCCAAAAGAGCAGCAGGTGAGACTTAAATTGTGTGGCATTTTTTTTAATGAGTTAGACTTGAGTTTGAGGTTTTTTGTAGATTTTTTAGAACAGACATTTAATTTACATGAAGGCAAGTTGAGTTTCTATAAAATAAAATTTGTTTTATTTCAATCTGTTTGTACTTTTACAYTGTTCTATAAATTTATACTTTGCATTGTGCTGCAGTCATCTGTTGGAGAATTTACATCTGTCAGGCAGCGTTGAGTGTCTCTGTGTGACTGTGGTGCTGTTTATCAGAATAGAAACTGATCTTTCTGTTGCTTTGTCTTAGCCTGGCTTCTTGYATGGATGTCTGATTTCTGTTTTCAGACTTATTTCAAGAGTTCAGAGGGCCCGTGGAAAGCAGCCATCACTGCAGTAAGGCAAAGAAACCAGGGACCCTCTCCCCTGTCCCAGGCAGTGTTTTTAGGCACATCTCAACCTCAGTCACGAAAAAGGGTATGTTGTAGGCCTAAGACACACCCTAGAAGATGCCAAGAAGTGGTTTTCATTATGAATATTGGCTAATAAYGGGAGTCTGGCTTTATTTCAACACTAGAAAGGGGGCAGTCACTATATAGAAATGCAGCAATCTATAATAATGAAAGTTTGGATACCTCTTTTGTAAAACTGGGTCTTTCTGGGAACACTGTTCATGAATGCACCCAACTACTTTGGAAGCAGAGTCATTGCTATTCCTTTGTGTTTCTTTTCCACAGAAATGGAACGCTCAGTTGGTTATACCTGCAAGTAGTACAAACACAAATAACTTAGAAGAGGACAGGGAAAAGAGCAGTGTTGAGTCGTACAGCGCAAATGCGTCTTTTCCAGTGGAGCAGCTGCGCACCTTCCCTCAGCTCCTACAAAACATTCACTGTCTAGAGGTGAGTTTCAGGAAGGTCTTGGTGAATGKTTTYGGAGAYCAAAGGATAATCCTTTATGCCCTGTTTATATTTGAGTAGCATGTGGGCTATCTAGTTTTAACAGAGCATCTAGTCCTAACTAAGGMTGGTGGATGAGTCCTGGAGATGGTMTTGTTGCTGGTAAAAAGATTGGGCATGAGATTCTCTGGCAGTTTACTGATGTAAATACTGAATAATTCTTTCTTTACTTTTTCTCTTGCAGTTTCCCTCCCAGATGGGTTCAGTGCTAACAAACCCCTTATTGCTTCATTACATGAACTGTGTGAAAGATGAATCTATTTACCTGAGGCTCTACTATTGGATGGGCCAGATGCTCCAGGAAGGTAGGACCTTTAGGATTATCTTGTGGGGTAGGGAGGTAAAGGATGTCTGAGGCTTTTCACTTTTCACTAATGCTACTTTGCTATTCAGATTTATCGTGATGACCATATAGTGTTAAAGCAGCTACTGGAAGRGAACTGAATTTGGTTTCTCATTGTTCTTGCTGTGCTCGTATTCAAGTACAGTATTCTCTCCTGTTCAGAATGCACCTGGTGTGTGGTTGATAACCCAAATGAAGAAGAATTCAAGAGCTTCCTGGACACTGTCTACAAGGCAGAATGTTTCTTGCAGGTAAGTGCATGTTTTGTGGAAGCCAAGGTTTTCACAAAGTCTTCCCTCAAAGAACTTCTGGGACTTACCTGTTTCCTGTAGTAATTCTGAGACAGTGACTCAAGCAATAAAAATACCTGTATCTATAGCAAGTCAATGTTCTGGAAATGTCCTTGTGTTCTTCCTGAAAATAATCTGAGAGTGATAATTTGAATGTCCTGGCAAGTTGCATAGCTGGAAGGAGGTGCAAGCCTCYTCAGTGATGTGAGCACAGCAAGTTGCAGTCATATGAGATAAATCTTTGAATGCTTCTCTTCTCCTTTGTAGGAAGGACTTGCTGACTGTGAAGAGTTCCTGTATAGGACCCTTCCTCTCTGGGATGGTGTCTGCTGCCGGTCAGAAGTCCTCAGACTTGTGAGTTGGATCCCCCTCAGCAGTGTCTCTGGTATGTGCTGCAGATCTTTGGGTGAGGTTGGACAGTGGGGATATCTTGGGACATAGAATTTGTGTACTGATATCATACTGCTTTCTCATTTATTTCAGACATTAAGTCAAATCTCTATGATCCACTGGCACAGCTTTTTTACACATCATCCATTTACTTTAAGGTAATTTAAGTGAATACAATGGCTATTTGCTTCTAGTTGATACTGCTATCTGCACTTGTGTTAGGTGTAGCAGTCTGAGGAATTGTATAGCGAACTTCGTTTTGAGAAGTCTGTGCCCAAACAAGGGTAAAATATACACCTACAGTTTCAACTTCTTTAGGAAATTGGTGCCTTTAAGAGATCTTCTGTTTTATATTAGAATTAAGCTGGGGCACTGGACATAAAAAGAACTGATGGCACACAGCACAATTGTTTGTTTGTTTTACTGCAGTTTTAACTTAACTCACTATTTGAAACTCGCATTTTTCAGGAAAAGCTATATAATACATACATTCAATTCTAGGGGACATGCAACTATGTCACTGCTCCTGAGAAGCTCCGGGTACTTTTCCTTAGATATGCCAACTCTCATGGCATTTTTGGTTTAGAATTATTTGCTTGCATAAATTGTCATCAACGTGACTTCTTTTGGCTTTTGCAGTGCAGCGTTCTTGAGACCCTGAAACAGCTGTTGCAGAACTGGTTAAATTGCAATGYGATTCAAATGGATTCAGAGTTTTCTTCCTTGTAAGTTTGCAAACCATGTTCTGTGCATTGCTCAGCAGTGTATTTAGAAGTTTATTCTAGCCCTAACACACAGCATAAAGACCAGCTGGAAAGTTAATAATGTTATGATTCTGCTATATTGTTAGCTATCTTGTCAGTTCTGTTCTTTGTCTTTCTTTATTTCTGTTGGATATTGGATATTGAAGTGTCCAGGATTCAAAATCCTCATAAACCTGACAGTTGGGTGTTTATTATGGTGCTGATAATAATACATTATTGGCTGTATTGAAGAACAAGAGTCTGTTGCTGAGTGTTTGATGGGGCAAAAGCATAAACTTTGATTTTGTTTTACCATTTTCCATGCCGCTGTTTGCAAAGAGGTATCTGTACTGTTGTGCCATGTGTTTGCTGCAGGAACACCACCCTTTCTGGGCTAGTAAACGTGGTGGCTGAACTGGTCCACTTTGTTGGACGGATCTCTACTRTTGCACTGCGTTTGGAAAACAATTCCACGTTCTTGCTCTACTTCATTCTGGATTTCTATGAGACCGTGTGTATCCCTATTGTTTTGTCTTTCTTTTGTAATACTACTAAGGCTGTTTGCATTTTTTTTAAGCTAGAGCATAAAAACATCTCCTCATTGTAGTTTAAAAAACTCCATCATTAAATCCAAGAATATTCCAAATACTTGGTAGATCTACAGGTRAGAGCTGCTGCTATTGCATCCATAGGGAGAACTAAATAAGCTCCTAGAAAGTGGTTGCTCTTAATTCAGAGGTGRACTGGGGAAGAAGTAACAGTAGGACATAACATGCTTTTTTAATGCTGACTTAAAGAAAAGAATAATGATCACTTCAATTTCAAACAGTATATCTTGTTTTTTTCCCTTCAGTGTTTCCTTAAAAATGTGGGGTTTTTCCTAGTTTGTGCTGTAGGCAAACTAAATAGCATTAAATAGCTTTAAGTCTATTCTCCAGCTTCCTCATGTCCTCTCTGTATTTGTGCTTACTGTGAACTCCAGCCATGCTGTAACAATAGCAACAGCTCTTACAATTTAGGTTGGGAATAGTAGCAAAAACAGTGATGGTTCTGGGATCTATTTGTAACTAAATTGTCYGTTAAAAATGCACAAGTCTAATGGGTTTTGCAGAAGACACTCTGGTCTTCCCTTCTGAATGAAGTTGATGGATCTGGCTAGAATGCAGYGCCATGCTCTCTGTTTCTCTTACCTCCTTGAGGGTCTGTAATAAWGATTAATTTTGGCAGTAATAATCAGCCTGGATGTGCTTCATTCCTGCAGGTGTGTGACATGTACCTGAAGTACAATCTGCCTTTGCTGATAATGCCTCCTGCTGGGGTTTTCTACCCAGCACTGCTCTGCATGGATTCTGTCAACTTGAATCAGCTCTGCTACATTATGTACAGGTACTACAACAGGTGTGGGCTGCAGGGACTCCTTGTCTTCTCTTTCAGTCTCTTGGAAATTAAATTACTTTGTTGTAAAATCTGGAATCTACTTCTTGCCATGCAAGGCGAAAGTTCTACTCGTGCTTTCATGATAAAAGATTTTATAGTTGTAGTTCCTATCCTTTTTTTCAGTCTGTTATCCAAAGTAGCAGGATTCTGACCTCTTTCCCAGTATTATTTCCATATCTTTGGTATGTAAAGGAAGAATTTCCCCTGTTGTTTTGAGAGAACTAAAATCAGCCAGCTGGAATGAACAGTATAACTCTACAACTTCTACTCCTATGCTTTGACTATTACACCTGAGCTTTTCCTCAAAAGTTCTGCCTTGTGCTGAGTAGGGAGCACTTCTTCCACCTCCAAACTCCAGGAACTGGGGACTGCCCTGGGGACTGTGCTGCTGGCAAGGCCAAAGACAGCACTGTTTATTGCTCTGCARGATCCACCACCAAGGCTGCACTTCTTGGCCTTGTTAGTTCCGGTGGCTGCATCTGAGGAGAAGAGTAGCCAATAGCTGACAGCTGGTGCAGGGCTCTCCATGTGGCTTTTTCTCTAAGGAATCTTCAGGGTAATTAACATGACAGGACGGTCTCTAGGAAATAAGAGGAGCTAGTGCTTATTATATAGAACAACTGTCAAGTTGCATTACTTCCAGTGGCTTCTGTTTCTTTGCTTAGTGAATGAAAGTCTTCCTTCTTAAAAACACACTGCATTTCTCTGCTGATTTTAAGGYTGGATGTCCATTCTTGTGTGTTGCCTTTATGAAGGTGACTCTCCCAGTCAAACCGGTCATGTTTGAATCATTTAAGAAACTAATTGTATTAGATGTGTCCCTACTCTGCCAAGGGATAAAGTCGCTTTGAATTCTTTTTCATGTCTCTCTTTTTTACCAATAAAGTTTGATGATCTTTCTCATGGCAGAAACAAGTTTTCTTGATACATTCCTCCAGATTTTTTCAACACAGGCATGTAGTAAAAATTTACAAGCCCTTACTTCCTCCTTTTTGTTTTTTTTTCAGGTATCGAACCAACTTGGTGGCTGCAAAAGAAAATGAGCTGAGTAAAAAGGTATTGTGAACACATCYGTTATGTGCTAGAAAGACCTTTGCAAGGAATTGGGTTGAGTGGAGGGGAGGAGTACTAATGACCATTTTTTAAGKACTTGGAGGGAGTGCACAGCTGCTTTGAGGATGTTATTTATTGATTTGTTTTTTTCCCCTCAGAAAATACTKCAGTTCAAGTTCAGTAACCAGACATACCAAGAGTACAACCAGTACATAACAGCTATGGTGGGCTGTCTGTGGACATCCAGTGTATTCCAGAAGGATATTCATCCTCAAGGTCTTCGTATGGATGATGAACTGCTGAGTAAAACTGCAGTGAAGGAATTAAAAAACAGCTTTAACATTGTCTACCATCCAGCCATGATGGGCTACTCTGTTCACTTCCTGCAGCAGGTAATGGTGTAGGCCAAGATTGGGGCACCAGATGTTCTCTCTTGACGGTTTCTCTAGAGGTATCTCTGTGTCSTGGCTCACTTGGAGAGGCAACTGAGCTTTCAAAAGCTTCTGTGGCATTCTGTGTTTGTGTCAGATTAATGGCACAATTTGAAGAGTCTTTGTGTGGTATGAAAGCAGTTCAGTGTATGACTGTAGCAGTTYTGGATGTGAATTTTTACTTATGATCATTTTGAGATAGAACTAAAATAGCTAATTAATGAAATAAATGAAAATTCAGTAAAAGCTTACCAGAGATTCATCCTGCCCTACAAAACAGTGTGATCTAAGTATTTAAACTCTGGAAAATCAAGAAACCCATAGTTAACAGTTAACAGCTGGTCATAGAATTTGTTAGCGGTGCTTTCTGGCTCTTGTGGTAGATTTTGAGTATGACTTWTTAAAACAGAAATACAAGTAGCTGCTTCAAGCACAGGGGTAAGATAACATGGTGCTGTCTTGTGTGGTGTGAACTCTGCCAGGAGTTGTCTTGGACTGTGGGTGCCATCATGTGTTCACTGCAGCTGCTGAAAAGTGGAAGGAGCAGCCTGCCAGAGCTGTTATTGTTCCAAGATATGTGAGCTGCTCCAAGAAGCCAGGTTTTGTGGGCTGTCCAAGGGCTGCACAAAGATGCCAGTTTGTTGTGACAAAAGCTGGCAGGCTCGAGGCAAGCGTAGGTGTAACTCCTGGAATGTGGCAAGGGGCACCTGAGAAGTTGAAGCAAAGAATGCTGCTTAGGAATACTTGACAAATTTGCCTTTGTTTTGTGTTCAGTGTCCTGAATCAAGTTAGTTTGTGTCTTATTGTTGATTAAACCCAAATTTGGTCTTTGCTGGAGGAGGCTATTTTGGTTTTGTTAGACCAAGGAAAAGAAGTTGTACATATCTCAAATATTCTAATTTTTATTTTGAGGCTTCTTGGAATCATGGAATATCCTGCAATAGAAGGAACCCACAGACATCATAGAATCCAACTCCTGCCTCTGTAGAGGACAGCCCAAGAATCCCACTCCGTGCCTGAGAGTGTTTTCAAAACATTTCTTGCAYTTTGTCAGGCTTGGAGCTGTGACCACTTTCCTGGGGAGCCTGTTCCCGTGCCCAACCACCCTCCTTCCAAAAGGAGGAAGACCTTTTCCTAATATCCAACCTAAACTTTCCCTGACACAGATTCCTAATTCTTCTTTGTAGGTTTTGCACATAAACAAAACAAAAACAAACTACAAACCAACAACCATAAAACATAAACCAAAAAATACCCAACCTCAAAATCCCTTAAGAAACCCCCCAAAACCTTCTGGTTGGAAATTTTTGAATTGTCTTCCTACTGTAGAGCTAGGAGAGCTATTGCTTAGCAGCTATGACCAATATACTTCAAGGCAGGAGAAAATAATGTTGAGCTGCAGGGACACAGCAGTGCTGAGCACCAGAGGGCACTGCTCTGCAGCACAGGGGAGCACAAGCACTGATTTCAGTGTCGGTTCTCTCCTCTTGTTCTGTCTCATTGTTGGGAATTTCTAACGTTTTGAAAGGGAAACTTTTACATAGTGGAGAGACGATGGTAAAGATACCTGTGAATATTYCCTGTTGCTATTCTGTAATGCTGCAGCACAGGGCAAGAGGGTCCAGATGTTACCTTGCCACTTATGCACTGAGTATAATGCTGGAAGCCCCCTCTGAAGCAGGATTAAAAATCTCTGCATTTTTTTGCACACCTGCAAATTCCTGATTTAGGAGGGAACTAAGCAGAGACCCAGAAACTCTGAACATACTTTTAATCTGACTTGATGTTGTTTTATTCCCTCTCCTTAAGGCTTGTCCTGATGATACCACCTTCAACTTCAGATTTATTAAGGTAAGATTTCTTGTTTTAATAAACGGAAGCAGGCATTTTTCAGCAGCTGTATATAAGAGAATGAGGTGGTAATATTCACCAAGTCCACAAATGTTCTATAAAAATTTTGAAAGGGAAAAATTCCACCTGCAGGTTTTGATTCAGTCTCTTAACAGGGCCAAACAAGAAGACATCAACACTTACCTATCTAGTCACCTATGGTTAATGGTTTGAGATTTTACATCTTTCCTTCATGAGTCAGTGCARTATCAGGACAGGGCTGTTTGTTGTTCTCTTCAGGCTCCTGAGAAAGTGACATTCTTGCTGCACTTAAAAAATTAATTGATAATACAAATCCTGCTTCATATTATGTYTCTGAGACAGATAAGTAGCTTTGTTACAGCTTTGAACAGGAATCCTCCACTGAGCAATACATTGGCAGTWGGTTTTCCTTTCCTGTATCACAGCATGCTTCAAACCTGATCTGGAGGAATCACCACTAGTCATGGAAGGAAGATTTTAATATCCATGTTCATTTAATTTGTGATCTAATAGGCTTTGCTCTTTCTAGAACTGGTTTATAAAAGTTTATATAAACTTYCACTATTAAAGAAAGATGATGATTCAGTCTAAGAATGTGTATTGTATAATTGTGGGCATTTGGGAATAGGAGGTGACCCTGTGCACCTGTGGGTTTTTACAGATGTCAAACGTGGATGCTGTCACACAGGAAGGCAGTGTTTGCAGACCTTTTCAATTAAGAAAGGTAAAGCTTAAGAAAGGTAAAGCTTTGTTCTGCACATCTGACTCTTCTTTTTGGTTTACAGGGGAAGAAGTGGGACTGGTATCTGGAATATCTCTATGCTCAGGGTTTGAAGGGGCTGAAGGTCTTTATTGAGAGCAGCATCAGTCGTGTTTCCCAGGCCGCTCGCAGTAAAGCGGAGAACATGCAAATGTGACTCTGGAATTCACCGGAATTGTCATCTGGAGCAGACCAGCAGACTCTAAAGGACTGTGYCACTAATTCTTCCTCAGAGGAAAGAAACAGATCAATTACCCTTATCTCCACTTTTGTACTGACATCTCTCTTATGAAAATGAAAACACAGAAGGGTTGTTTAGGCTGGCTTGGTTCACTGGCACTGAACTCTCTCTTGTCCCTGCTGAATTTCTTTGGTCTGAAGCTGGTGAGCTGTGCTTCTATAACATCCACCTTTTTTACCCTAGTGTTTCTCTGTTGGAGTATCTATTTTGATTGAGAAACAAACATTTTCCATCTCAAAACTGCATTGAGCAGCGCTGTTTTATAAGTAATGCTGATCCTTGACCTGCTTTGTCTTCCTCAACAGCAGGTAATGAGGAACAACTAAATCAACTCAACAACTGAACAAAGCCTTTCAGGGATGCTGTGTGTGTATTGGATTGGAGCAGTGTGTTTCCCAATCCCCTGTAAATAGTRACTTTTAACAGGCTGACCAAGCTGACCTTCCTGAAATAAACTTTCATTTTGRGGCTTCCAGAAAAGACTTTTTGCTAGCTTAGGTTATAATGAATTTCTAATTCAGCTGGAAAATTTGATGTTCAGTTGATGGTTTATTGATTTGAGCCACCAGCTGACTGTTTTCTACTCAAAAGTACAAATGTGGCTTCCCTTTCTGTGTTCTTAGCTCTGTAGGTGTTGTGTATTATATGTGTACATATATATAATTTATATTCTGTAACATGTTTCCAATGTGTTACTTTGTAAAAAACTGTTCTACAAAATGCATCTTCTCCTGTCATTTTATTTTACCTCTGAGTATAAGCTGAGAGAAGCTGAACTGAGGTTTCCAAAATTTAAATGAACTTTATTTTTCTGCTATAAAGCAAGGTTTTAACCACCGGTGAGTTGGGTTAGATTATACTGAATTTTGCATTGTTAATCTGTACTTTGACTCAGTAAAGGAATCAGTCCTGAGAGCAACTCTGGAGCTACTAAAGATGTTTGCTTTCTTCATTTCCTCAAAATCAGACTGGTTGAGTACCACAGTTCTCAGCTCAAGTACATYTGGTTAATATTTCTAAAGTACTGCCCTTTTTCATCCATCTGTGTTACTCCAACTACTCTAAGTGCTGCTTGATAATTTTTGTCAAGAGAAACAGATTTTCAAAACCCTGATTATATTTCTTCAACAGAGGAAAYTCCAGCTATTACAAATTCCTCCAAGTGGATATGTTTCAAGATGTAACACATAACGAGTTTTATAATTTTTCTGTGAAGYTACCTTCAAAAAAGTGTTGGAAATGCTATTTCCACTTATACTGGAAAGCCTGTGCACTGCAGTCCCTGAAGACAGYTCAATCCTTAGTTTTTGTCCTTATACCATGCAGGTGTCTTCAGATGCTGACCAGACTCGTACTTCCACCCTGGGATTCTGTATAGGAATAAGGCTGGAGTGATTCCATGGGCCCACTGACAGATGTGTGCATGGCAGCCTCATTCAGTGGGGAAAGGAGCAGATGCAGGACATCTCCAAGAAGCAATAGCCAGGAAGACAAGGCTTCCTGTCAGCTGAGTGCTGCTTGGAGTTTGTGGAAGGTGCAGAGCTCTGCCAWTCCTGTCAGACTGGCAGGTGCTGCCAGAGGCTTCATTTCACTTGTGAAAGATGCCCACGTTCTTAARAGAGTGTGTGATGTAGGTAAATGTATTTAAAGGAGCTTATAACAGAATCCTTTAGGATATACTGAATATTTTACAGTTAATGGTCCCTGAGATCAGCTTTTCCTTGGGGTTGGTGTTTGGTTGAGAAAACACAGAATCATGTTCTGGAAGACTTGCAGCATCACAGGTCTTTTTATTATACCCTCTGTTATGAAAGCAGACKATGCACAGTTTTGACATTCAAGTGCACAGGTTGGGCACTTAGGGGTGCACAACTACAGCAATAGGACAGATAACCTGCTAGCTTGCTTTTAATGTCTTTTTTGTTGSACAAGATACCTGTTTTACCATGCGGCAAAGATGTGCCTGGTATTACTGGGCACTAGAGATGAATTTTAGCCTCTTTATGCTGTGGTAATTCTTGTCTTTTTTGACATTTGGACATTTTTCTTCTCTTTTTTCCTCTCTAACTATTTGACTAGTATTGCACTTGAGTGGAAGAATGGCCSTGTTAGGGAGGAATGTGCTACTGTACCTTTTCTGTTTTCTTTGATTTTTTTTCCCTGCTTGCTTTTTGCATTTGAATCATCACAGCAAATTTTGCAGACCATTTTCTATTAAAAGCACATGCTTAAAGACTTGGCTGACCACAACTTCTGCTCTGAGGACTAAAATGGACACAGTCAAGATCCATCAATTTCCTGGTAAGTAACAAAAGAGTGATTTACGTCTCATGCCTGTTTCTGCCCATTTTAAGGCAGGTGGACACTATGAAACTGGAGCAGAAAGAACTCTGTTGTGTTATTTGTCACAAGGTTTCTATAGGCTTTTSATTTAGGGGTTTTGTAATATCATAAGCAAGGCCATGGCAGTGGCCATTTCAATTTAACCACATCCCATAGCATTGCTAGGAGCCTTTTAACTGATTTCAAAAAGTGAGGCCTCTCCCTTTGGAAAATTCTGAGTGGGTATTAAATAGGATTTCAAAGTACYGGGCCAGAATCCTGTCTGGGGTATGCATCCACTAATTTCTAATGGATCTGTGTTGAGTTGCACCAGCTAAACATCTGGTCCACAGTTCACAYAACCAAAGCCCTTAACCCCTCCCTGTCAGACACAGTGAGCATTATGCATCTGAAAATCCAAATGCCTTGGGCTAGAGTTAATCCGAATTCTTTTTCTGAAGCCATGTTTCCTTTGTGTTTCTGTTAATCATYATTTTATTGTGTGGTGATAGACTCCTTTGTGCATCTCAATGCATCAGAGTCCATTGCTCTTTCAGAGACAGCTTGCTCTGAAAGAGTTAAWAATTTCAACCTGTTTTCAGCTGGAATGAAGAAACTGGTTCCTCTGTATCCCTGCTTTCTATTCTTTTGTTGGCCTACTTCCCTCTGCTTGCATTTTGCATTCCTAATGCCATGAATAAATCAGGACCCAAGGATTTAGAAGGTGGTACAGCTGTAACCACTCAGAAAATTGAATCTGTGAGGCTTGTACTGCAGCTCTAACAACTGCCAATATGGGTGCTCYTGGACTCTTTAGTAACATTTAACTGTTACCAAAATAAAATTCCCTTTGCCTTTTTTTTTATGTAATGTTTGAGATTTTTGTGCCTCTACCCAGTGTCTCCTCACTTGGTTCCCTTTGTCTTTCAGGCAAAGCTCAGTTGTAAGCCCTCTAGGGCAGGGTAATCACCTCCTGGCTGCTGTGACAAAATGGCTTATCACAAATCTGTGCACAGGGGAGGCAGGAACAAGGGAAACTGTGGGATCTGACCTGGCAAAGGGTTCATTTTCAGAATCACAGCACAGTGAAACTCCTGTCTGGCTGTTGTCCTAGATCTTCTGATAACTTGTCATTAATAATACACACTGGGCTGATTTGTAGCTCTGTGGCTCTTGAGAGAGTGTGTGAGGGAGCTCTTTATGTGCTCTTTAGTCAGAGGATGTGTCTAGTCTGGGTGAAAAACAACAGATATTGGTAAAATGCTTACTCTGARTGATGAATAYCTTGAAAGAACAAAGTMTTCAAGTACTTCCTTCCAGGAAAGATGATTTATGTTGTATCCACGTGTTTCCCTCATTATGGGTCTGCTTTTTAAAATGAAAATAACAATTATGGTCTGATGAAGGTTGGATTTCACCAAACCTTGCTTCTGACCAAGAATGCCTTTTATGTCCTTAGCATTTGGTGATGGGGTTTTGGGCACAGGATTCCTGAGAACAGTGTCTTGCTGTTGGACCTGTCCAAGTAATTATAGTTGGCAAGGGAGGTGTTGAAGAACATAAATAATGYTCTGCAAGGTGTGTATCTTGTGAGGATGCCTCTCTGCCTCTCAGCTTCCTGTCTCGTAGGAGTAAAAAGTCTGCATAACAGAGGGTAAGATTTTTTTTTCAAAGGCTTTAATCTCCGGGCTMGCTCTTGCACAAACGCAGAAACTGAAACAGTTGATCTTCAAAAAGGAAAAAAAAGCTGCAGGTACCTACACAGGCTTTAAATACCATTTTAACCTTGACAATGTTTGGAAATCTGTAGGCTGAGGYGTGATCCCATTCTGCAGCTTAATGAGTGAACATGCATCAGGCAAGCTGTGGTACCTGCCAGAAACGTGACACAGGAAGGGCTGTTCCAGCACAGCCTCACTGATGGGATATTTAAGGCACTGTAACGTGGCTCAGCTCCTGAGCTTCAGGCACTGGGTTCAGGCTGCAAATTGCAACGGATACTTTGAAAAATTTTACTCTCTGCCCAAATCCTTTGGGCTTTTCCTTTAAAGAATTCAGGGATAAGCTGTACGTATATCCCGATGTGCAGCTCATCCCCGTGCAGTTTGCCTCGCTCTCCTCCAGCGTGTGCTGCCTGCGAGTGTGATCTCTGCAGGAAGAGGCTGCTCTCTGCAGGTCTCCTCCAGGCCTGGAACATCCCCATCATGGCTTGCTGTACACGGATCACTAAGCAGTTTCCTTTCTCTTAGGGCACCTCTGTTCTCTGTCCAAGTGAATCTTCAGCAGCTCCTGTGTGATTGCTTCCCTGCTCCTTTGTGTGCACGGCCCAGTAAATAAGGAGGGGGATGGAAAGCACATTGAGAACGTGTTGACAGCTTTTGAAGAACAAAACGGCCCCTGAAAAGTGCCTTGTCTGCCTTACCCTCCTCTCCTGCATGGTTTTGCTTTCTTTTCTACCATTTTCTCTTTTCTTTTTCCATCTTTTCTCCCAAATTCTTTTATAYTCTCTTGATACCCACTCTCTTTCTTTTGGTATTTACTGCTCTGAAAAGATTTTCTCCCTCCCCTATAGCTYCTATTTCTCATTTGGGGAGATTGTTTCAATGCCTGTGTGGGAACAAATGAAAAGGAGGGGATTCATTCTGTTTCTGAGTGCATGACAGCTGTCTGCTTGTATCAGTTCTCTGCCCATTCTTCTCTCTCACCCCAGGTACCATGTGTTTAGAAAGTACCCTGCTGCTTTTCTAAATGCTTTCAGCAGGGTAGAATMTCTTCTGGGAAGGTTTTTGTGCTTATTGATGCCAGCAGAGGAGGCGCAGTTATTTATTTTATATCAGTTATTTAACCAAAACAGACAAAGCCCCCCAGGATGGTACAATACCCAGTCAGCTATTCTTCTTTTCTTMGGGTCCTAATTCTAGTTTTGTTCCTTCTCGTTGAAGAGAGGCGCTTTGTGCTCTGCTCCCAAGCCTGCTGGCCTGTCTAATGTACTGGAATTGATGGGCAGGTCTGTCCCTTTGTGCAGGCTCTGTTCCTCTGGCTTCCYTTCACAGGTGGGCACAGCACAGCCACTGAGATCACTGATCCTGCAGCAAAACAGATGCTGCTCTTTGGATGTGGGCAGCTGTGTGAGAACCCAGCCTGCCTGGTGCTTCAGTTAGGAGGAGACTCAGATGAGGGAGCCCCATGTCTGAGGAAAATGGATTTGTAGGGTCTCTGGGAGAAACTGGATTTCTTCAAGCCATAAGGGACCTTGTCCTGGCTCACAAGCCTTTCACCAAACTTTTCTTCAGCAGATGGATCCACAAGGACTGTGGGTGTATGGCTCTAGGGAAAGTGCTCTTCTTTTTGGTTTCATCCTGTATTCACAAGGATGAATCTGCATTCTGGGCTCCTGGCTAAAGCATCATTCCCTAAAATACTTTATTTGGGATAAAATGATAAATTTGAGCTTTACTCTGAAAGGRAAAGAATGTACCAAAGTTTCCAAAGGATGGTAACAACACTTCCTTTTCTGTACAAGAGGGATGATCCTTCTCTTTCAGGAGATGTGATGTTTCAAAGGAGGGAAGAGAGATTGCMCATTTTGGGAACCAATTCCCTGTGACGAGCACTATTTTAGAACAGAAAGTTAATCGGTGGGAACTTATGGGAAGAAAAATGTACAAGTAATAGCCTTTAACTATGTTGAACCCTGAAGTTTTGTGTTGAAAATGTGAATGCCAGAATTTTAGTTAATGTTTTTATTTGAGTGGTAATGCAAGGTAATTAGTGTTATGGATGTTCCAGCTTACAAGTGATTAATAATGACTTTGTCYGTGGAGAATGTAATTCAGATTTTAGGCTGAGACCAGATACAGCCTTTATTTCTAGTTCTTAAAATTTTTAAACTAAAAATACTGTCAGTGCATGTCTCTTTCTATATATATATATATATGTCAATTTTATGTTCAAGCCTTATAAAACCTGTCTTAATTTTTACCTATTGTACCCTGTATTTAGCATTGTGCACATTGAGATGTCCCTGTTGGCAGGGTGGACATTTTTAGTTTTCCTAACAAGGTACATATTTGCTGTTTCATAAACCATAAAATGGATGTTAGGGAAGGATATGCAGTAGGTACCACTGTATCTTCTGGAAGCTTGGCTCTTGGAGATCGTTGGGAGATTTTTTTTGGCTTAAGTTCTCTTCAGAACTCAAAGCACACCAAATTTAGCGTCTCCTCTCAGAAACCTTCCCATACACTTAAAAAAGTTGTAGTGCTTATGTGAAAACTGTGATTATGACACATCTGAGTTGGTCTCCCTCGTTCCTTTTGAGTTCTGAATTCCTCCTCTCTTTGCCCTAATTATATCCTTAAACCAGAAAGTACTGGGGGCTTGGGAAGATGTTGCCAGCCCCTGGAAGAGACTCTCCCAGCAGAGACTCTGGTTCGTCTTGTAACTTAAGTTAAACTGCCACAAGAGATATTTTTTTCCTCTGCTGCACTTTGCTGTCCTTAAACAATCAATAATTTAGGATTCTTGTACTGCAGAGCACCTTGTTTTTGTTGTTCTTGCTGTCTGTTCGTGTTTCTGTGCTGATGTCTCTCTCGTGTGCATGTGTAACTTGGCTTGATATGTTTATCCATGTTGTCATGTCCCTCACACACGCTGGTGGTGACAGACACATGCTGCCATTGCATTTCTCTCTGGAGAATGGTGTCTTTGGAGCTGCCTGGACAGCCCTTCCAGACTCTGTTRTTATTTTCCCCCAGCTCTCCTTATTTAACCCAGGACTTATTATTATTTGTGTGTGTATGCACAAAAATAGCCCAACGGAGTCTCTGCTCATTTTTGTCTTCTGATCCATATCAGGTTTTATTTTTGTCTAAATACAGCTTTCCAGGAGGGATTTTGTTGCATCAGTACAGCTGCTATGGAAGCAGAAGCTATTGAAGAAGCTTTTAAGAGCAGAAGGTGTGGAGTGAACAAGTATTCTTGGGTCGGTACTTGAAGTATTCGGTGTTGCTCCTTTTGGAACCAGCTATAAGGAGGTTGCTATTTAAAAAATCTCCTTTCAGTGTAGTTACAGGGGTTTTCTGTTCATCCTGTCTCACTCTGCTCTGCTCCTGACTACTGGTGCACCCAATCTAGGATGAAGGGAGAAGCTCCTCAGGGTCAGCCCCCCACCTGCTGCAGGTTCTAGCTGGTGGTGTCATGAGGAGCTCACTGGTTTCTTGAGGACTCTCCAACATCTTTTACAGATGATTAACTAAATTTTGAGTTTTAACCCTTCTCCAGGTTTAAACTGATGATCTGGAAAAGCTTTTGACCCGTTCACATCCCCATGGTGTGGGAGTAGAGTTTTGCTGTGTAAGGTGCCCAAAGTGGCTGAAAGGGGGGTGTGGGCTCCCCACCCTGCTGGGCACAGCCCTGGGCAGCTGGGGCAGGTTGGGCACTGTCCCTCTGTGCAGCACCATCTCCTGACCAACCTCCCTCAGCCCACAGGGAGCCTTTAGATCCACAAGCAGTTTGCCAGTGGMTGTTTCCATTGCTGAGAGAGAGGTGGCTTGGCCAGAAGTGATTTTGCAGGAATTCAGAGGAGTTGCATTTGTGTTGCTGTTGCATTTACTGGGTCTGAGTGAGCCAAGTGAACCTGCATTTTGGTGTTCACCTGAGATGAGGAATAAATGTATGAAAATGGAAAATGTTTACAAACAGCACTGATATTTCTGGATAACACGACCGTATGAGCGGAAAATTAACAGCTTTAGTCTGTCAGCTCTGGGGAAAAAAGGGCTAAGGCTCATTAAAGATTGTTCTGACAAGGACCAGAAAGATTGTGTTTCCCAAGTTTAGATTTTCCCATGGAGGGGCTGAGACAGTCTAGTGGTTGAAGCACAGAGCTGGGATTAGATTTGAATCCTCTTTCTCACCAAGTAATTTAATTCTGTTTCTTTTTGTGTTACATGAAAATAACATCAGTGGTGACTTGAGCAGTTTGAAATCCTCSGGTGGAATGATCTGAAGAACTGTAAACTGTTATTTATGGACCAAAATCCCAACTCTGTGTTTGTGTCCTCATCCAAGTTAGCAGCTCAAATCCTTCTGTTTCTTGTGAGCTGACACAAGGTACSCTGGCATTTAAAAGATCTCCTCAGCTTGGAGAATTGGCTCTTCCTTTGCTGATTTTTCTTTTCTAAGAAGAATAGGAAGCACATCCAAAATTAAGTGATAATGCTATTTTTGCTCCTTAAGTTTAATTTTAAAATGGGCTATTTTTAAGTTATCAAATCTTGTGCCAAATACCCAAATCGTGCTGAAGGAAGGGGGTGAACGTGTCTGGCATTTTCCAGCACACGCGTGGCCATATCTAACCTAAAATGAGAGACGCCAGCCYCGAGAGGCGGTGGGAGATGTCGGCGAGCAGTGGGAAGCGTGTCTGAGCCCAGCAGCCCGTGCCAGGTCTCCAGAGGTCAGACCACAGCGCTTTCTGTGTGTTTCTAATCTCCCGTCCTCCCTTTTCTTTGCCCCTCTCTCTCCATGTGTATTTTGTCTCCTCCTCCCGTGCGTGTCTGTCTGTGCATCCCCACTCCTGTCCGTCCCCTCCTCCGGTTCGATCGCTGGCCGAGCTCTCCCGGCTGCCGGCCGCTCGGTGGGCTCGCCCCGCTTGCCCGCGGTGTTTTGCCGAGTCAAGGGTGTCTCCTCGGAGGCTCGGCGAGATGCTGCTGCCGGGGATGTGATCGCATAGCAACACAGCAGCCGGGGCGGTGGAGGAGGAGAGGCAGCGGTGCTCAGCCTCAGCATGCAGCCCTGTCACAGGGACTCGTGTGCTGATTCACACGCACAGCCCCGCTCCCCGCTGCCCGAGCCCGCTGCCCGCTGCCCCTGCGTCTCAGACCTGGCCGACTCGCAAGGTAGGCCCTGAYAAAATTTGTTTCCCACTCAGCTCCCGGCTGGGCTGGAAAAGGATGGGCAGATGGTTGAGCTCGGAAATGCGCTCTTTGGGGGTGTGCGTGTGTGTGTCCCTCGGCARCGGCACTGCCCATGCATGTGCGGGTGAGGAAACTTGCGGAGAAGGAAAGAAGGGTGTCGGGGTGACCGCAAGAGAGGTGGCCAAGACCATTTCCACCGGGGAGAGGCTGGGGACCAGTGAGGGATGCGGATTCCCGAGGCGAACAACAGACTCCGGCATCCCGGCTTTGGTGCTTTGCACATTGAAGGCTTATTTASCCTGGCAGTGTTTCCGCCCGGGCTGAAGGGCTGCTCCGGGCAGGGTGCRTGGTGGCCTTCTAGCATCTTCCTGGGAGGATTAGACAGCAGGGCAAGGCAGGGACCCAAATATTCCTCACGTAGTAAGCGAGGATCAGCCGACAGTGCCAGCTCTGCCTTTTTCATTCACCACCTTACACGGTCCAGCCGTGCCCCTTTTTGTGTCCGCCCTCCCCTTCCCCKGCTGCTCCCCAACCCCTTTCATTCATCGTTCTCCTCCTCCTTCCCTCTCAAGGTCTTGTATTGCCACCACTGACCTTCSCTCGGATGCGGGCAGCCCTGACCGACTGCAGAACTGCCTGCAGGAAGCACAGGACTGTCCCTGCTTCCCAGGGCTCAGCACTCTGCCTCCCTCTCCCTGCCGGACAGGACAGCCTGGGCTGTGATTCCTCAGAATTTAGTGCTACAGATTATTATAGATGCCCAGGCCAGCCTGTTCCCYTCAGCATTCCCTCCAGCACAGCATCACACCTGTGGRGATCCACTGGTGGAAGTGCATTGTRTGAGTGGGGTCTCAATGCTGACACTGSCCAYGTTCAGTGAYGGGTGTGGAGCAATTACTCMCACACTCTTAAATGCCACGCTTGCTCTGGGAGAAAAACAATGTTTGTGTTTTGGTTTTCAGTGTTGTGATCAATTTTTTGTCAGTTTGTTTTCCTTGTGCCCTAATCCAAGCTCCTTCACACCTCTCCTGCTGCTGCTTCCCCACTCTGTCTGGACCTGTGAGAGTTCTTGTTTGATTATTCTCTTTGATGCCCTTTCCTGCCCGACCACAGTGCCCTTGTTGAGGGAGCTATGTGAGTTCCAGCCCCAAGGTTCAGCGGTGCTGGGAGGATTTCCATTCTCCTGGCACCCATGTGTGGCTCCTGTGCCCACCGTGGCTCTGGTGCCACCTCACACCCTCTCCTGCCAGCTCCCCGTGCTGAAAGCTGCTTTCTCTGCTGCTGTGGGAGCTGGCCAGGCAGGGCTCTGCAGACAGCAAGGGTGGGATGGCCCTYTGGAAAGGAATGGGATTGTAGTTTCATTTTGCAGCACTGTGTCCAGGGTGGGTGCCTGCAGTGCTGGGGTGGGCGCTGTGATGTGTTCAGGTGCTCTTTGTCTGCTGAAGGAGCTGGGTGAGTACCACGGCTCTGGATTAACACCTGAGACTACGTGTTTAGAGATCAATGCTGCTCTCTAAAATTGGCCAGGACTGCACCTGTGAACGGGGCTGCTCAGGGTGGAGTRGCTCTTTGCAAAACTAAACAAAGTGAGATGGGGAAGGGATTAAATGAATGGGTTCAAACAAAAGCCCTGAGTTCTGGAGACATATGGTGAATTCCTCAGTACAATAATGTTTTGAGAAATATATTCAAGGCTTCCACTTCAGCCTGGATGTCTATGATAAAAGCATAAAAGAGGAATTATAAGTCTCATGAAATAAGACATACTGACCAGAAATAATTCCATTTTCAAAAGCCCCTCATTGTCCTAGGTGCATAAAGATGAAACCAGTCTTTCAGAATTGAGCCAAAATGACTCCATTCCATTTTCCTTTGCTGTTTCCTTTTGCATTAGAATAAGGTCACTCTGATAGATCTCAAGAAGGGAAAGGAAATGTGACTTTATGGGGTACACAGCCTGCTCATCAAATTCATGGCCTCAGWAGGCCAGAGAAGCTTGTGCTTTGGCAGGGAGTTTATTACAAAGACGACCTTGGGGGCAAGGCAGAGTATTCAGTTCAGAGAAACAGGTGCCAGTTTTACACTCAGAATGAGAAGCAAAGTGCCAAGGAAGCCAGGAGTCAGCAGCATTACCTTGGCCATCCTCAGAGTGTGGGTGTGCTCTTCCTGCTGCTGTTGATCATTTACACAGCCTGGCAAACGGGTGATGTGCTTTCCACAATGCAGCAGAACTTGTTTCCTGCCTTCAGCAGCGAGGAAGGGAAAGTTCAGGTGCTTAAGAGGAGAAAGACAAAGAGAGGAGTTGAGGTTTYTAGTGGTTTAAATTGGCAGTTTTCAGGGCTAAAGGAGCCACTGAAGAAGTGGGTTTAATTTTTATGCTCGGTGCAACCTTCTTTCAGTCATTAAGCAAGTGATTTCCCTCCCCACCYTGCTGTCCCTTTTGAGAGGGTTCTGCTTCCCCTTGCCCTGCTCCTTCTGTCTGTCAGTTCTATCAGGCAGCAGCTTTTCTGTGTCCAGCACAGCAGGGCTGTGGGCTCACAGCTGGGTCCTCTGCCTGCTTGAGTCATTATTTCAGTACTTTAATCTGCAAAGAGATGGGAAGAGTTCTAGGAAAAGTGAGCTTTGGAGAGARCAACTTAAAACCCAGCTGGGAGTCTGAAATGACATGCAAAAGAAATTTAGGTTTTTCAATCTTCCTTAAAAAAAAAAAAAATCCAGTAAGTTATTTTTAAGCAGAGAGAGAGGGGTAGTCAGTTGTGCGTGACCATGTTGTGGGCACACACCCACACTCACCTGGTTAGGTGGGGACACCATCATCACTGTTTCCTTGTGCAAAGCCAACTGGTGAAATTTTTCAGTCTGAGGTTGTGTGAACGTGTATATTCTGTTGCTTGGGAAAATGGAGAGTGAGTGAGCCAGGGGAAGCGATGCTGCTTCTTTATTAAGATGTGTGGCACCTGTTTATCCACTGAATTAAAATAACATTTTGGTTATGAGCTCAAAGTCCAAGTGGCCATTAAAGAAAGCAGCTCATTAGATGTGAGTCCCCACTTCACCTACTCTCAATGAATAACACATCTCCAGATACAGCAWAGCTTTTATGTTTGTTCTTATGGACAGGTGTTTAATTGAAGCACCCTTCATTTTAATTAATAAAGGKGATCTGGTTCTTTGGTGGAAGTTCTGCATCAAGCCCAGCAGCACCTTTGGCATCTGGTACTTTTAACCCCTTGAATGATGGGGTTGAAAAGGCTCCCACATGTGAAAGAGTGCTGATAGTTCCCTTTYGTGGTACAGGGGAGCACATAACAACCAGGAGAATGTTGGGATAATTTTTGTGGGAGTGTGTTTGGGTATCTATTCCTGGTTTGTAAAGAGATGGAGATTAAGGGCCCACGCTCTGGGAGAGAGCTGTGCTGTTTTTATGTTGATCCCAGTGGGACAAAGGTTCCTTCTCTCTCACCAAACCTTGACCGGTGGGGTCTTGGGAAGTAGGTTGTCTGGCTCTCGATCTCAGGCTTAAATTATTTACTTACAAGAGCTGAAAACAATTTTTGCTGAAACAGGATGTGTTGTTAAGCTGTCGAGGGAGTCCTGCTGTCTGACAGCCTGGGAATGCTCCCTTTGTTAGCATCTACATGGGAGCTGAACTCTGAAATATCCACAAGCCTCCCACCTTTCCCCTTAAAGGACACTGAACATGCTGAGCTAAAATGTTATTACTTCTCTGTACAGTAAGTTAAACAACAACAAAGTCATTAACATTTCCAGCAGCAGGGAGCATGTTTGTATTTCCACTCTCCTCATGGGATAAAGGCTGAGCTGGGCTGCTTGCCTCAAGATATTCCCATATTTTTTTTCCTTCTAGGCCGAGATCTGAAGTGGAAAGTTTGAGGAAATAATGTTTTGGAGGAAATTAGCAATTCAAAGCATAAGCTGTGTGTTTGAGAGACCTCTTGACCTAAATGCTGTATTTGCTGCTGTTATATATGGTAGAGAGCTGGAAATTCAACATCTGACRTTACACTCCACTTCCTGTGACAGGTTCTTAATCCTGGGGGTTACCTTTAGCCATGCAGGTCAGCTGCAGTGTGAATTCCCTTGGTGTTTGGGAGAGTTTGGGTATGAGTTTGTACCAGGAGGATTTTAAGGAGATGCAGCAAAATGGCAGAATTAAATTGTGCAGAGCACGCCCTGGGGKTAAGCTGTCACCCTCCTTTTGGCTGGGATGGAGATGGGGTGCTGCAGGAGCCAAGAATGCTGCTGCAGCAGGGCTGTAAGGCAGGGAGARCACAGGGATCCCTGAGTGGAGCAGAGAGTTGTGTGATAGATCTGAAGCAAAATTGGTTGAGCAAGGGCATTCCAGCTGCCTTGGTCAGACTGCCCGGAAAGCAGGGAGTGGGACAGGCTCTCCAGTGCTGTTTGTAACCAGTACAGATCATGTAGGAGGAGTAAAAAGGCAATTATTTTGGTTTTAATACATCCTAATGCCCAAGCTTTCAGCTGTTGAAATGTAACACCAAGATTTTTGACTTTTCCATTTTTCAGTAGAGGAACATCAAGGTCTCAGCTGTGGTGTTGGCTTGGTTACTAAAGTATTTGGAAGCTTCAGCAAGCACTGTGAAACGGGCACTGCTTCATTTCTTAGGGAGCGCTGAGGGCAGGGGCAAGTGCTGTGTGCTTCTTGTGCGGGAGGTAAAGAGATTGTACCTGATCCTTCTGAGGGCTGCTCTGAGCACCTCTGTGCCTGGAGTGCCAGCAAACATCAGCTGAGAGACCCCAGGGGAAGAGGTTCCCCTCCTTGCTCTCTCCACGGTGTGAGTGCAGTGTCAGCTCCATGGTGACTCTGACTGCTTCTTGCAGTGCTCACCTGTGGAAATTCTCACCTGCTTCTGCTCACCCGAGCCTTTCTGTGCTCTGTTTGCACAGAAATSTGCCCAGGGGACCAAGTTCACTTTATTTCTGTTTGAACAGCCTGACCACGTTGTTCCCTGAGTCCTCCAAAGGAGGATCTTTCAACTCCTCATCAAATAGAGGCTCAGAGTAGGCTGTGGAGTTGACAGTTTTTGTTGTCAGCACTTACAGTCTGTTTTGTGTGATGCTGGACCTTGGCTGTCGTGTGCTGGGTCTCCAGCACCAGCCTAAAGCCGAGTGCAGAAGGTTGGTGGTGTGGGAGMGGCACAGTGGATCACAGATTTGGTTCTTGACAGGCGTAGGCATCAGGCAATAGGAATTTAGCCAGGAAGCATCCACAAAATCCCTGCTCCACATGCTGCAGCGCCCAGACACAGCGCTGTATGGTAGCACTGAAGGAGAAGTGCCAGAACTGGAGCTGTTTTGTGTGCCTCGGCAGAGAGGCAGAGCAGATCAAGAGCATTTCTCCTTGCCTGGTTCCAGTAATAGCGGGGAATTTGGCAAAGGGTCATGTGGAGCCGTTGGCTTGCCTGCAGACGTGCCTCTCCGTCTGGTTGTCTCTTTCTGCCCTGAATGTCCTCCTTTGTGCTGGCTGCTGTGCAGCTGAGTTAGTGCCACATTATCTGGGGTCTCCACCCCTGGGCTTTGTCTTTTGCTCTTGCAGGGTGGCAAAGGGCAGCTGGGCACTGCCCTCCAGCCTGCTCTGGTGTTTGTGGCAGCGAGGTGCTGTCCAGGATGTGACAGGGTAGTGCCCTTTGCTTGGCACTCGGCTCCTGCTGTGGCTGCTGCCTTGGACAGGCTGCAGTTCCCTGTGCCATTTGTGTCCTGATGAGCCTGGCCGTCCCTGCAGGAGGTCAGGGAGCACTCAGGAGGCACAGCAATGGCTGTTCTCATTTCCACAGTGCTGGCAGGGAGCAGGGAACCCTCCCCATCCCACCCCTGGATCCCTGCAGGAGCAGGGTCACCCACCCCTGTCCCAGAACGGCGCCTGCCCTGCGCACACAGATCTGTCCTTGAGTCAGATACAGTCCTGGGACCTGCCCAGGATTGCTGCTGTTGGGCTGCAGGTGGCAGGAGCAAGGGGCCAGGCTGTGCTGGCAGGACTGGGAGCAGAGAGCYCCTGTGTGTGGTGCTGGTGTCAGGCTGGACTCGCTTGGCCAGCTCATCTCACTGCAGCCTCACTGCGCTGTGCCACTGGAAAACTCAGGCATCGGGATGGCAGCTGCAGTGAGGCATCACAGSACCTCACTGGCAAAATTCATAGATTTCCACATCCTGGGGAAGAGCTCAGTGAACTTCCTCTGTTAGAGACTTGGAGGGAAAAGAACTTTTGCCACCCTGAGAATTGTATCTCTGTTACACTGAGTGTCATCCAGAGGTCATTTAGAGGAACAGAGCCCAAAAGGCACAAGCACTGGAGGAAGAGGAGGTGGTGATACCTTCTGTCAGAAATTTTCTGTACCCTTGGAGTTGGCTGAGGTGAATTTGCCCCAAGAGGTCRAAGGGCTTTGAAGACCTGGAATTTATAATTACTAAAGTGGGGTTCATAATCCCCTCATAATCCCCTGCCTGCATGGGGAGAGGAGCAGAGACACGCAGGCTGCAGTGTTCATTGGTGCTAATGGGCAGGAGAGGGAGAGGACAAGACCTTGGATTGTCAGCGTGCTGGAGAGCTCAGCACAGGCTGTTCTGRAAAGGGAGAGAATTATGGCTGTAAAAATCGCTAAGAGATTAAAAAAGAATCATAACAGGATAATCTCTTCTCTTAATGGAGGGGAGAGAGGCAGTGAGGGCTCGGGCAGGGGAGTGATGGCTTTGAAGGTGTGAGAGATGGGCAGTGTGCTCAGGGCTGGGGGAATTTCTCCTCACCCATCTGTCCAGCCTGTCCAGGATGTGCTGCCTGCTCCTGCCCTGCCAGCTGCCCAGCCGAGCTGGGTGTGAAGGAGMCAGCAATTTTCTTCCATCAGCATCATTCATCCCCCTGAAAGCAGCYTCATCTCCACGCAGACATGAGCTCTGGCTGCTGGAGCAGGTGGTTTTTACCTTCTAAAAGTAGGAAAGCAGTCACCAAGTGAGGCAGTGGGGAGGACAGGAGACAGCACAGCACTGTCAGCCCTTCACAGGCAGCGSTGGTTGATTTGATTTGCTCATCTGACCGTGTGCTGAGTCTGGGCTGGACAAACCCTGTGTATTGTTCACAGATTTTGTGTGTAAGGTCTCAATTCTGCTGAGAACAGGTTGTTGCACAGCCCCTTTTATGGTGCTGCCACCGGTCAAATGCAGAGCTGTGGGGTTGTGCTTCACTTGCAGGGATTTGGCAGGTTCAGTTAAATGTTGCCTTGTACCRTTTTCTCTGGGCTTTATTCCTCATGGCTTTCTGTAAAGCCAAGATGGTGCTGGCAGTGAGATAAATGCCTATTTTAGCTCATTTAGAGTCCAAACAACAGAACCCAGCAGCACTGTGACCAGAGGTCGCATTTCTGATCTATGAAATAGTCAAGGGGCTGTTGCTAACTGGCCTTACAGGTCATACAGTTCAAAAATGGGGATAAAGAAGGGAATTTCACAGCTCATAATGAGTAAAAAATTCATAAAAAGCTAGCTCATAACACGAGATACATGAGAACGGGGCTCTAAGCAATTTGCCTTCTGAACATAAAAGGAAAAAAATATGTTTGAAAATGTTGTCTGTTATGGGGATATGTCTGTTYGGTCTAAACATAAGTTGTTCTGGACTAAAAACCATACTGTACCACCTGCTAGGAAGAAAATGAACATTCCCTCAACCAAAACTAGAACAGTGGCCACAACAGTGAGATCCTCTCTCCCTTCCTTTAAACCATGGGCATCTTGTGTAGCTCCAYAAACCCAACCCTTTCTAAAAATGCAGTATAATCTGTGGGACTTACTAACAGCATATCGATACAGCAAATTGCATAACCAGGTGCAAAAAAAGAGTTGGATATTCAGATGAAATTAGATTGCCACGCTAGCAGAAGTATGTTAAATAAAAAGAATKCTTCCTTTTAGTGTCCAGCTGCCACGAAGGCGGCGCTCCAGGCAGCTGGGAAGGGGTGAGGTGCAAGCTGACCCAGGGACTATGGCACTGCCTTTCAGGTGCTCGTGGCCAGAGCTGTGCCCGTCCCCATGCCCAGCAGCT
The DNA here is from genome assembly GCF_030028575.1 of Malurus melanocephalus. Lineage (NCBI taxonomy): Eukaryota > Metazoa > Chordata > Aves > Passeriformes > Maluridae > Malurus > Malurus melanocephalus. The sequence continues at coordinate 241,899 of NW_026623406.1, read as the reverse complement.
CTGATGCAGCCCCTGGTGATGCAGGAATGGCTCTATGTCCTCCCGCCGTGTCCTGAGTGGCGCATCCCGGACCAGGCGCAGCACAGCAGCTCTGCCCGCCCGCTGTCTCAGGTAAGAGCCTTTCTCGTGGCAGGTTTTTGTGGAGGTTGCAGATTTCTGTGTGGCAAACCAGACCTGGCAAACCTCTGTTGCTGGTGGCAGGGARCTCCAGCCCCCCGTCGGCTGCACTGAGCAAGGGTGTGTGCTCTCCTCCAGTGTCTCCAAAAGCAGGGGAAGAGAGACAACTTGCAGAGCTGGATTTTGAGCCCCTTTCAAAATAAAGAGTGAGAGGCTGCTGTTAACAGCTCTTGTGTATTTGGTTGTTTTTTTTTTTTTTTTYCYKGKKWYYTKGRARRAWKKYMRSYTTTKGSWRAAAWKKWRGKTTKCTGCTGCTCCTGATTGCAGAGAAGAGCTTGGAATAAGCCCCTGGTGGATGCTGTAAGGCAGAGGGGGAATATAACTTTTTCTAATGTAGTTATCTTGAGGGACAGATCTTAGTGTCCCTCCTCTTTCCCCCAGGATCTCTGAGCCCCTGGCCAGGCTCCTCACCGAGGGCAAGGAAGGTCTCTGGGGATCCTGGGTGAGTGGCAGAGCAGAGAGGACAGGAGGGCGTGCTGGCAGTGTCTGCAGAGCTGGCTGTGCCCTGCCCTGAGCTGTCATGAGGTGTTTAGCACCCTCAGGCTGGGGAAATGCTCGAAATGCTCTGCCAGGCTGAGGATCCCTCTGTGCCTGTGGCTGTTGGTGCCACGGTGCCTCTCACCTGCCTGGGACTGATGAATGGTGCCAAAGGTTTCCTTGGACACTGGCAGTGCTCTTCCCAGGACAAATGAGGTCCCAGCGCTTCCTTTTCTTTTTCCATCAGGCTTCAAGCATGAAAATCAATGGCTGAGCCTGAGGTTTCTCCCTACCCTGGCTGACCATCAGCCTGGACCCGTCCTGCCTCAGGGAGCTGGCATCTGCGGGAGGAAGGCAGAGCTGTCTCTGGAGAGGCTCCAGCGTGCAAGAATGAGGCAGGGGGGCAGGCTCTGGGTGGCTGAGTCAGGGTTTATTGGCCCCAGGGTGGCTGTTATGGTGCTGCTGCCAGGCCAGGGCACGGGTGGCTGATAAACAGCCCAGCAAATGAAGTGAGGAGGGAGAGAGAGGACAAGATGAGCAGAGAAATGCCTTCCTGATCTGCCTGAGCTGTCCAAGCCTCTGTGAGGGGATCAGAGCCCTGTGGGATTTGCTGGGAGGGAGGAGAGAGCAAGAGCAGTGTTAATGACAGCTCCCCTCATTTGAAGGGTCTGCTGTTGCCACCTAGGAATTGTGGCCTTTTCCTCTAGTCCTGAAGCTCTGGGCAGGCTGCAGACAGCCTATCCTTAGCTGTGTCCTCGCTGAAACCCTCTCCTCCACCTCAGGAGCTGCTGTCCCATGTGTTGGACCTGAGGGGTGCTGAGGACAGGAGCTGGTTGTGCTGGTCCCAGCACCCCTCAGATGTGCAGGCAGGGAAGAGAGGGAGAGATACTGGGAGCTTTTCTTTCCCTCCCTGTAGGTGGAAGAGAGCATGATAAAAATTCTGGGCGTCAGGACTGTGGGGGACACAAGAAGCCAGCCCAGAGCCTTCTGGCAAAGAGAAACTATTTGCACTCAGTCCAGGCTGGCAGGAACATCTGCTGGTACCCAGCACTGTGCTGGGACACATGGGGGACAGCAAGGGCMTCTTTGACTGTTTGGGATGAGATCTCAAGGCATTATCTACCTCCTGGGTCACTGAGGCTCGATGGGATCATTTCCTGGATAAATCTCTTCCCTGGCAAACACCCCTGTCTGCTCTGCAGTGCTCAGCATCCGTGCCAAGGTCTCTGCCCACCATCCCAACCATCCCCTTTTCCATGCCCCTGCAGGGATGGATCTCCCCCAGTGCCCAGAGCAATGCCTCTGCCCACACCTCATTTCCCAGGTGGGGCTGCCCTGCTGGGGCCGATCTCTGCCCCGCTGGCGCTTCCAGGGCAGCCACGGGGTTAAGGCAGGTTGGAGGCTGCTGGAATGCCACGGGACAAAGCTGGGATTGAGGCTGGCTGTGAGGCAGTGCCGCCCCCTGCACATTCCTGGGGGGTCAGTGCTGGGGGCACCCGGCTGTGCTGGTCCTGGCCGTGCCCGTGCCCTGCTGGGGCTGGCACCATGGCCTGGGAGGCGATGCCCGCTCCCCGCGGCGGCTCTGGGGCTCAGCACGGGGTGATGCTCTCGCCGGAGCCTGCGTGAGTGTTCTGTGCCCGAAAATAAACCCTGTCCGGGGTGGAGGGGGAGGGAGAGCCAGGCTGGGGCTCTGGGGAAGGGATGCTGAGGGGGTGCTCAGGGGGAAAGAGCACTTATCTCTCCCTCTGCTCGCTAGCAGGGGTTTTGTCCKAGGGAAGCAGAGGTTCAGCACCTGCTCTCTGCTCCGTCGCTGCTGCAGGGTTCTCTACTGGGCTGGGGAGTTGCAGGCRTGGTGGGCTTTTAACTTATTTGATAAGGCTGGGAGGACTGTGTTTTATAAAGAGCTGGGCTGCAGTTGCACCCAGGGAGAGCTGATCCCTTCCTCTGGAGTCCCCTGGGATGGAGGGGAGGGTTGGAGCGTTCCCTGGCAGTGCCGTGGCACTGACCTACTTCAGCGCCAAGAGGACCTGCACATGCAGAGTATTGATTTTTCTATGTGCAAGCAGCAGTTTTAACTTGAGTGGATTATTATTCGTGGCCCCAAGAATCCTGTGAACTCGGTGGGTGATGGTTTTCTCTGTTTTTGCGGTGTTTCTGGAGTGGAAGGATGGGGAGGCAGAGAACAGCCTGTTAGATGTTTTTAGATGAATCAAACTTAGCACCAGTCTTGGCGATCATTGGATTTTTCTCTGAGAACTGGTGTGGAGGGGGTATTTTTAGCTGTGCAGCCAAATTCCTTGTCTGGTTGTTTTCTCCTGCCCGGTGTTTTCCTCAGCTTGGCTGAATCTCTTCTCCAGACACCTCCGCCAGCCCTGGGACAGGACAAGTGACAAGTATCTGCACATTCCCCTTGGAAGAGCTGCTGCTTTCCCCCGAGGCAGCTGCCCTTATCTGCCCTGTTGTATGCTCTGTTTAGAAAGTACTAACACATTTAATTACGGTTGATTAAGCTCCTGGGGATAATTATCTCGAGCGAGCTCTGATATCAAAGTCGCATTCGATCGAAATCGCTGCCGTTTCTCCAACAAAACTCATCGATGTCTCACTTGTGGGAACGTGTCCRTGTGTTTTGCTTGACAAGCTTTGATTTTTGGAGAGGAAATCCCCTCTCGCTCACTGAGTCCTGTGAGGTGCTGCTGACCCTGTGTGCTGCTGTCACCATGAGCAGGGGTGTGACACAGTGCTAAAGGCTCAGGAGAGGATTCCACCGAGGATTTGCACCCAGAGATCAATGCCCAGTTTCCCCAGCCGGGTGGCACAGTGCAAGGTGTGCTCCCATCCTTTGGCTGGGTTAGGATTTGCTGYCATCTCTCCAYRGCCCCTCTGAGCTCCCTTCCCACGGCTGCTGGCTCTGGAGAGCTGCGGAGGAGAAGCAGCATTTGTGCAGGAGAAGAGGCTCCTCAGCTTTGCTGTGCAGGCAGGGAGTATCCTGGAGCTTCTGGAGAGGAGCAGGTGGCAAGTGCCWGTATTGGGAATGGCACAGAGGATGTTGGCAGATCCCCTCGGTCCCCAGGAACAGCAGGATCAGCCTCTTCTGAAGCACAGCAGCCCTGTAAAACGTGGGAAAAATCAKCAGCAGCCCTGCAGGGATGTGACACATAAGGACCAGCTCTGGCTTAACAGCTCTCATGAGATAAGCTCATTGCTGGATAACTGAGGAGAGCAGGGGATGTGCAGAAAGCCCTCCCTCCAACCTTTGCTCTCAGTGCTGCTGGAGCTGGCACTGCACCTTCCTCCAGGAGCAGCCAGGAGCTCCCTGGGAGATGCTAACACCACTCGAGGAACAGGGCAGCCCCTTAGAGTTGGAAAAGCAGTCAGGGTTAGGACAGAGTGGGGTGGGTGAGCCCAAGCAGGTGCCCAAAGGCAGCGATCTGTGGCTGCAGCGTTGTTCTGTTTGTGMCCAGGTTGAAGCCTCGCAGGATGGTGCAGGACCTTCGTGTGTAACCCCYCGGGCTCCAAGCGGTGCTGCCGGGCCCCAGGCCCCTCTGGAGATGAATCTTTGCTGGAACGAGATAAAAAAAAAATCCCACAGCCTTCGGTAAGAGTCCTGCCTGGAGTGAGCTCTGGGCTGGCCTGCCCTTCCAGCCTCGCCTGCTGCTTGTGATTRTCTGGAGGTTTTTGAACTTTTTTGSTTGATGAGCCACATGAATTCACAGTGACCTWGGCTCAGCCCCCCCTCTGGTCCACAGACTTTTGAATCTCCTTATGCTGAAAAGCATCTCCTCTGTTTCTACCCATCCCATCCTCTCCTCCCTCCCCTCTTTCACTCCTGCTTGCTTTCTGCTGCTCCCTCTATCCTCTGCCATCTCTTTTTGCCCCACGGCTTTGCCTCCAGCTCCTCTGTGCTTGTCCATTGCCGGGAGCCCTCTCTGCTGCGTGGAGGGGAACATGCCTTGCAGACTGTCAGAGTTTGCAGCTCCACAGTCAGCATGGCACAGCTTAACTGGGGCGTGTTAATTGTCTCCTGCCTYATTCCAAGGCTCCTGGAAGCTGCCCAGACATGTAAATGCCATCCCGAGCCCCCCGTGCTAGCCAGAGCAGTTCTGACCCACAGGCAAACACGGAGTGGCTCTGTCCTGGGCTCCAGGATGAGGAACAGCTTCCCCAGTGCCACCACACTTCACGTCACCTGGAGTGTGACCTCTCTGCTGGCCATGGGGTCATGCACAGCCCATGCTGAGGCATGCTGCCAGTCCCTGGGGAGATACTGGGGGTCCCTGGGGAGGTCCTGGGGGTCCCTGGGGAGGTTCTGGGGGTCCCTGGGACCAGCACCCAGCCACAGTGCTGCGTGTCCCCTCCTCAGGGAGCCTGCTCCTCTCGTGTCTGTCTGTCTGTCTGCCATCTCACTGTCCCTGCTCTCCTGCCAGGGCTCGGCTGGAGGCCTTCTCTGACCACAGTGGGAAGCTGCAGGTGCCTCTGCAGGAGATTATAGACTGGCTGGGGCAGAAGGATGAGGAGCTGTCGGCACAGCTGCCCCTGCGGGGTGATGTGCTGCTGGTGCAGCAGGAGAAGGAGACACACGCGGTACGTTCCGTGTGCCCCCTGTTCTGTTCACTGCTGGGGTGCCTGGTGTCAGTGCTGGTGCCACAGCCTGTGGGTGCCACAGTCCTTGACTGTGTCCGTCTCTGCTTCCCAAGCAAAGGCAGAGCCCGTCTGGTTTTATACAACAAACACACATTGCAGCCCCGAGGTGCCCACAGGTGCTGTGAGCCCTGCCCGTGTCCTGCCTCTGCAGTGGARGGAATTGCCTCTCCCTGGCACTGCTTTTGGGATCTGGGGCCTGAGAAGGCTCCTTGGTCTGGGGGTGGGATGTGAGTGATGCCTGCATGAACACATTGTCGTCATATCTGAAACTGGGGTACACCGGGCAGAGCAGATTCCTGCTCCCATATTCAGACCATTTTCTCCTCACTGCCAGTGACTCTCGGGCTTCAGTTGTTTTTACCTTGAAAACAAAAATGAAATGTTTGCTGCTGCTATCCCTCATCCTTGCTGGAGCTTTCCTGGTGCACAACAGCCCATCCAGCAGGCAGCAGTGGTGCGGGAGCTGCAGCTGGAGGGGAGGAGAGGACATCCTAAACCAGCGTGCCTCTGAAGTCTTCCCTGGCAGATGTGCTGCTCTGRGGCATCCTGCTGTTCCTCTGCTTGCTCCTGCAGCAGCTGGACCTGTTGCTGAGCAGCTGCTGCAAGGACTTTGTGTGGTTTGTGTGGCTGTGCTCTCGCTGCACGAGTGAGGAGCGTCTCCAAGTAGCGCCTCTGAAAGCACCATAAATTAAACAGTTTCCTCTTGTGCAGCCCTGGCTCAACACACGGTTCTGGGCTTGCTCTTCTGTGTCCCCACTCTAGCAAAGCTGCAGGCCAAACCTCTGCAGGAGCCACCTTCTGGCAGGTGGTCATYCCTTCCCTGAACTGCCAAAATATTTCTCTTAACACTGACTTCTCTCTGTGCCTCCAGTGAGGTTTGGGCCCTGGGGTGAATCAATCACTGCAGCATTTGGCAAGGGGGTGACAGGGCACAACTTTTTCTCAGCCTGCTGTCTTACCTGTGTGCTCTGTTCCCCAGGCTTTCATGGAAGAAGTGAAGTCTCGGGGACCGTACATTTACTCTGTCCTGGAGTCAGCACAGGCTTTCCTTTCCCAGCACCCATTTGAGGAATTGGAAGAGCCAACTTTGGAAAGCAAAGGTCTGTGRAGCTCCCCCTGCCTTGGTCTCTGGTTTCACAGCTCCTCGTGGTTTGGCTGGAGAGGGTGGACTGGAGGTGGCTGGTGTGGCACAAAGCAGCACAGCAGAGCCCTCCTCATGCCACCATGCCCAGGCTGTGCCCAGTCCTTTGGCCGAAGGTCAGGCTGGCACAGAGCAGTGTCACTGTCCCAGGAAAAGGCAGAGGCTCCTGCGGCAGTCCATGATGTGCCCTAGGGTAGATTTTTAAAGGGCAGCAGGGCTTCTGCTTGTGAGGACAGGGAGCTGTGGAGGGGCTGGACACCAAGAGGAGCTCATGCAGAGATGGATACTCTTACTTGTTTCCATTTTCCCAGTTTTCCCTAGATGTTTTTATCTCCCATTTCCCTATCCTCTCTCCATCTGTCGCCCTGCTCTCCTCTGGGTTGGGCTCTCATTTTTGCCCCCTGCTCCTGTCCTGCTGTGCCCTGACAGATGTGTCTCCCCGGCACCGGATCCAGAACATCAGCCGCTTTGTCTGGAAGCAGGCCAACGTGGCCAGCGAGCTCTGGGAGAAGCTCACGGCACGCTGTGTGGACCAGCACCGCCACATTGAACGGACCCTGGAGCAGCTGCTGGAGATTAAAGGGGCCATGGAAGAGCTCAGCACCACCCTGGACCAGGCTGAGAGCGTGAAGGAGACYTGGGAGCCCATCGGAGACCTCTTCATTGACTCCTTGCCAGAGCACATCCAGTCAACCAAGGTACTTCTGGCTCTGAGGTGATGAAATACTGCTCCCCAGGGGCACAGAGCTGTTCCCCTGGACTGCTCAGTCCAACACTACCCATTACCTGGGATCTCAGGGCCAGGTCATTCCTCCCACAGCCCCTCTGCTTTGTGAAGGGGGTTTTGGCCCAGAGTGTCCTGAGTGACTGGCCGTGCTGAGTGCCTTGTTATGGCACAGACCTTGTACAGGTACWGTGGCTCAGCACAGATGAGTCATTGTCCCCATTCCATTTATCAGGAGTAATCTGCAGCCCGGTGGGTTTGGTTGGGTGTTTTTTCCCCTGCTGAGGTAGCTGTGGGAGGGTTGGTCAGCAGTGGCAGTCACTAGCCCATCCTGGCAAAGGAATCGGATCCAAGTCCTGTCCACTCACCTGCATCTTTTCCTTCTTTCCCTGCTCTGTGCCTGTGTCTCTGGGCATGCTCAGCTGTTCAAGGAGGAGCTCTCCCCCATGAAGGATGGGGTCAAAGTGGTCAATGATCTTGCACACCAGCTGGCCATCTCAGATGTCCACCTGTGCATGGAGAATTCCCGTACCCTGGAGCAGATCAACACCCGCTGGAAACAGCTGCAGGTGGGAAGGAGTCAGGGGCAAGCACTGCRAGCAAACCATGGGCAGGAGGCTGCTGGGGAAGGGCTGTCACTGCTGAGCTTCAGGGGTGATGGGAAGGCTCAGCACAACAGGGTTGTTATCTGGTGTTCTGGGAGGAGAAGAKCATCAGCTCAGTGTGAGAAAAATGGCTGGTGAATCTGTACAGGTCTTGATCGGGAAAAGGCAATGGGAGCAACAAAAGGAGAATCAGGATGTGTTGGGGGGGTGGGCATCAGTGCCAGCTGTGGCTGTTTTGAGGGTACAGATGAGCTGGAGATGGGRCTGAAGGAAGAGGTGTGGAGGGATKAGCAGAGCAGGATGCAAATACCAAGSTGGGAGAGGAAGGAAGAGCATCTGTGTGCTGGGGCATGTCTSAGGCCACCCACAAGCCCTTCTGAACGGGTCTTCAGTCCCAAAATCTTGTTGGACTGGCAGTGAACTCCTCTCCAACTCCCAGGCCTCCATAAATGAACGCCTGAAGCAGCTCCAAGATGCTCACCGGGACTTCGGACCGGGCTCGCAGCACTTCCTCTCCTGTACGTGAGTGAATCCTCAGTGTGGGCTGTGGCACAGGGTGCAAAGTCCTGCTGCTGAGCCCAGAGCCATGCACGAGGCTGGGAAAGTGCCAGGCTGGTGCCAAAAGGAGCCAAAGCAGGAGGCATCTCCAGAGTTGGCATTGTGCTGCCTCACCCTGTGGGACCAAGGGTGGGACATGARGGGGGTTCCCTTCAGAGCACAGAGCTGTGACTCGCAGCAGCAGCTCCTTGGGGACACTGGGACTGTGTCAGCCTCAGAGCAAGACAACAGATGGCAGGAAAAGGCAGTCCCTCATACCCTGTGTTAGTTATTTGGAGGGTAAAAATGTGCATTTTGAGGAGGTTTTCATTCATGTGGCGAGGCAGGGGGATGCTGTTTCTACAGATCAGAGCTGTTGGCTGACAGCTCTCAGACCTGCATAGGTGGGCAGCGGGTTGTGCTCCAGAGCCTGGGGTCTGTCCTTGGAAATGCTGAGCCCTGCAGTCTCCGGATGTCAGYGGGATTTGCTGGCCTGTGCTTCTCTGCACACTGTGTGCTCGGGTCTGAGAGGAAGAATGGCTTTTGCAGTRGCTGGAATTGATAGGCTGCCTGTGAAAAAGGAAAATAACCGAGGGTTATGAATGGCTCCCACSCTCTGTATAGCACAGGGGTGCAGGCAGCTGGTATGGGATGCATCCTCATCTCCCCAAGAGACTGCAACTGGCACATGGAGCAGGATTAACGGGAACAACAGATGCTTTGGGGGGCTGAGCACGGTCATAACACAGGCAGTGCTGTGTCTGTGTGCCCAAAACTCATCTGCAACAAGCCCTGCCCACTGGTGACACAGGGGTGCCTTGGGCATCATCAAAAGCATCAGTGAGTGTCTCTTCCTGAGYTCTGAGCTCAGCCAGACACAAAGCCCGTCTGGAGAGGCAAGATGTCTCTAACAATTCCAGCARTCTTGTGCCTTCCTTACAGGCAGCATCCCCTTGCCTGCACCAGCACGTGCAGGGGGTGATTTGGGAAGGCACGGCCTTTTCAGGGCTGGCATCAGAAACAGCATCAGCGTAGAGGAGCATTTGCTGYTGATCTGACACACATCTCTCTCCTTGCAGCCTCTGTCCAGGTCCCCTGGGAGCGAGCCATTTCCCCCAACAAAGTGCCCTACTACATCAAGTGAGTGTGTTCCCAGACACAGCCCCGGGTCTTCTCGGGACCAGAGGGATCAGGAACTGGAGACCAGTTAGGAGAGGGGGGCGGTGAGCAGCCTGGAGTGAGAGCTCACCTCTGGTGGAACAAGTCTTTCCCAGCGTGGCAGAACCAGGTTTCCCTGCCTGCTGAGATGCCCGGGATGAGGGGGAGCCCTGGCTGGAAGGAGAGGGGTCTGGCAGGYAGTGGGGATATCCTACTGTGGGCACCCTCCACGCTGCTGTGGCTGGGGAGTGTGCTCAGTGGGATGCAGCAGTGCCTGCAAACACTGGAACACTTGCTCCCAGCCTGGCCAGGTCCCTTCTTTAATCTCTCATGGCAGCTTTTGGTTCCCAGATTGACTCTTGGTCCCCATCTATTTTCCTTCCAGCCACCAAGCCCAGACGACGTGCTGGGACCACCCAAAGATGACAGAGCTGTACCAGACACTGGGTAAGGAGGCTGTGACAGAACCGTTTCAGTGGGATCTGCCTTTCTGCGGCACGGGGGGCACGTGAGATTCCCCCAGAGCACCCACACCCCCCTGGGGCACAGGAT
>NW_026623406.1:204231-231464 GCF_030028575.1 Malurus melanocephalus | reverse complement strand
CAGCCCCCATTCCTCACCCTCCTGCATCTGCTGGGGGTCTGGGAAGTGCAGCTGCTGCTTCCTGTCCTGGGGATGAGGATGCAGTGTTTTTATTCTTGTTTTCCTGTGTCAATGCAGCGGATTTGAACAACATCAAGTTCTCGGCGTACCGGACGGCCATGAAGCTCCGGCGGGTGCAGAAAGCCCTGCGATGTGAGTGTGGGAAGGGTTTCCCTCCTGCTGGGTCTCCCTCGGGGAAGGCATTAAACTAACACGAGCTTTTATCAGCACATCAAAGGCAGGAGGCACMAGGGGACAGGTAGCTGAGGCGAGAAACCGGGAGGATCAGCACGGGGAGCTGAGCAAATCCACCAGTCTGTGTCAGTGCCTTTCTTTGCAGGTTTGGGGTGGAAATGACTCAAGGACAGGTGTTAGCCAAAGGGATATGAGAACAAAGTAGTCCAGATTGGAGTTATAAAGCTGTGGGATCAGGCAGGGGCTCACCAAGCAGCTCCAGAGGAGCATGGAGAAGCTGGGGATGTAACTGAGAGATGAAACCAGCCTCGCTGGCAGGGACAGAGAGGGCTTCACCACTCAGAGAGGAGGAAGGGAGACAATAACCTTCTGCACTGTTGGTGAAAACTGGAGGATTAATAGCCAGGTGGATATGACATGACAGGAGTTCARCGAATCTCCAAGAGGCAGCTGCTCCTTGGAAACTGCTGAGGAGTCGCTGAGGTGGAATTGGCAAGAAGGCAGAAAGGAATCTTGATAGATGCAGCATCCTTGGCTGCTCAGAGCTTTTGACAAGGCCTCTCACCTAAGGCTCTGTCACAATTAAGCAGTAGCAGGCTGAGGGAAATCCCCCTCCTGAATGAATTGTTYCTGATGGGGAGGCAGCAGTGGGGTCCCAGGCAGCTCCTGGACATCCTGTGAATGGCCTGGAGGAAGGCAGTGAGTGAGGGTAAGAGGAGGTTGGGTTCTCCAGGGAGTCAAATCCTGGCTGTGGAGGATTTTCATGACACTGGTGATCAGGATGTCCCRTACCCAGGGAGATATAATGCAAATGGAAGAAAGCAGCTGGCTTTTGTCCCCCCCAGCAGGCACCCTAACACAAGGTGTGGAGAGGAAAAGAAGGAAGAGCAAGGCAGAGCCCTCCTGTGTGCTGCTTGTGCATCTGTGGTTGTGCATCTCTCGCATCTCACATGCCACGCTGCCGCCTCCTTTCCAGCCCAGAAATTACTTGAATAAATGCTCTTTATTCAAGAYAGACTTGAGAAAAGGGCAAGGGGGTTGCCAAGGCAGCTTTCCCATAATGAGAAGTKTGGTGCAGTGGCCGTGTAGGGAAGAGGCAGTGAGGGATAGATCARAGCCATCTGCATCGTGGGCAGTGTGGACACGAGGGTGGGCAGGAGCGATACTCCCTGGCACGGGAACCGGGGCTCCCCAGCGCCAGTGTAGCAGCTCTGACAGGAGAAGGGAGGATTTCTCCTCAGAGTGAAGTTACAGGGTGGAAAAGGCGTACAATCCCTGGGCAGAGAGAATAGAAATGGTCTCAAAGATGGAAGGATTTTCAGAGAAGAAATATTGCCTGGTTGCTAAACACAGTAGCACACRCAATTTGCTGATTTAGAAATCTGGAAGCAGAGCAGCTAGGGCAGCTCACACCATCCTAGACCTGTTCTGGGTTTGTGCCTTAACTCCCTCACCCTGGAAGCAGGACTGATCCATCTCTGGGCAGCTGCTTGTAGGGTCTTTGTGGCTCTATGCCCCCTCACCTCCCCACAGCAGCCCCACAGGGATGTGCTGAGAGGCCAGCGCTGGGCACTGCACTGAACTTGCCATTGACAGCATTTTCATGGCCATGGCTGGACACAGCAATGAAGAAAGAAGGTCACAGGGAATGGTTGAAGGTGGAGTTGTGGTATTTTGGGAGAGGTTTACAGGCAGGGGAGAAATTTTAGAAGCTGTGCCCATCCTGCCAKCATCTTTCCCAGCAGAGTGGGACTAACACTGCCCCAGGCTAGGACMAGGCTGCGTCTCTCTCCTCTTGCTTCTCAGCTCTCTCATTTCCCCTCTTTCCCTCTGATCCCTCTGCCTGTGCTCTCTGTGCAGTGGACATGGTGACCCTGGCCACAGCTTTGGAAATCTTCAATGAGCATGACCTGCAGCCCAGTGACCGGGCGATGGAYGTGGTGGAGGTCATCCACTGCCTGACCGCCCTCTACGAGCGGCTGGAGGAGGAGCGGGGCATCCTGGTCAACGTGCCCCTCTGTGTGGACATGAGCCTCAACTGGCTGCTCAATGTCTTTGACAGGTACCTGTCCGTCAGCATCCCCCGAGCCTGGGGCTGCTGTGCTAGAGACAGAACCTCGGTGCTGCTCTTCCAGCTGGCAGAGCTGCAGAAAGGCTCTGGCTCCTGGTGAGGGGGGCTGCCTGTGCTTGCCCTGATGACCCCCCTGCCAAGAAAACCTGCTCTGGAATGTTTTCAGTCTGTGCCAAATCTCTCCTTGCAGCGGCCGCAGCGGGAAGATGAGGGCTCTCTCCTTCAAGACGGGCATTGCATGTCTGTGCGGGACGGAAGTCAAGGAGAAGTTTCAGTGTGAGTCCCTGGTGTCCCTACCCCAGAACCTGGTGGGAATTAACCTGGGGAAAAYAGGGCTGGTTTTGTTTCCTGGCTGAGACCTTCTTTGCCCAGGAAGAGCAAAAAAACAGCTTTCCTGCAGTGACTAAGCTGCTTGCATCACCAGCTCTCCCTCCCTCCCTGGGCCTACGCCACCAAAATTAGGAGGTGTTTTTGTACACTGTGCTGCAGTGATCTTGCTTKCATGGCACTGTAAGGAAAGTGCAGAGGGGGCACACAGGAAAGTTATCCAGTGCTTCCCAGAAGGAAAATACCGGGGGGTGCGTGGCTGGGGGGAAGTAGGTTTCAGGCAAATTGCTTTTCTCATGCATTTTAACCGCGCAATATTGTGGAGGGGAATATTGTGCAGTATAGGGAACACCAAGGGTTAMATAAAGGGATTGGGCTGATTCATGAAGGACAGACTAGCTGTGGCTGTTACAGAAATGATGAATGTAACCCCTGTCCAAGGAAGACTCTAAACTCCTGGGTTTTGGGAGATGGAAGGATACTGCTAAAGGCTATTTAATCATAGCTCAGTTCTTTCCTCTTTGAGCTCCCTGTTCGAGGTGATCAGTGGGGTCCCTGGTGTGACCCACCCAGTGCTCCCGCCGGGGTGCTGGGGTGTCAGGGGTGTCTGTCCCCCCCACAGATCTCTTCAGCCAAGTGGCCAACGCCGGGGGCCTGTGTGACCAGCGGCACCTCGGCGTCCTGCTCCACGAGGCCATCCAGGTGCCGCGCCAGCTGGGCGAGGTGGCTGCGTTCGGGGGCAGCAAYGTGGAGCCCAGCATCCGCAGCTGCTTCCGCTTCGTGAGTGTGGGACACGGCACAGCCATGCTGGGGACGGGCTCCCGAGGTGGCGGGGARCCTGTGCCCTGCCACGGCTGGGTCCCAGCTCTGAGCAGCCCCTTCCTCCTCCTCCCCAGAGTAATGGGAAATCTGCCATTGAGGCGTCCCAGTTCCTGGAGTGGGCCAACCTGGAGCCGCAGTCCATGGTGTGGCTGGCGGTGCTGCACCGGGTCACCATGGCCGAGCAGGTGAAGCACCAGACCAAGTGCTCCGTCTGCCGGCAGTGCCCCATCAAGGGCTTCAGGTAGGGGCTGTGGCAGGGACCCTGGCCCCAAGGGGAGTGTGTGGTGTCCTGCAGGAGAGGGCTGAGCTCACTGTGTGCTGGTGGGGGAGCCTGGAGCTCTGCAGTTAGCAGTGTTTCGGGCAGGGTGGAGCAGGGGAACGAGCAGGATTCTTTTCTGGGGACTTCAGCCATAGCTCTGTGGGTTTACTGGGGTGTTAGAGCAACACAGGCCACCTCTGCCCCCTCCCACTGACCTCTTCTTGGGCTTTAAACATGTATTTTTGCTGACTTCCARTGCTTCCCTATGGCCTCTTGATCTCCCCAGGTATCGGAGCCTGAAGCAGTTCAATGTGGATATCTGCCAGACCTGCTTCCTCACCGGGCGAGCCAGCAAGGGCAACAAGCTGCACTACCCCATCATGGAGTACTACACCCCGGTATGGGGCTGGGCAGGGCTGGGAGGGCCCTGGTCACAGTAGGTCCCATTGATGGCAGCAGCCTCGTGATGTTTAGGATGCTGCAGCCCCAGAAGTGGATCCCTTGTGTACTTTTGTGTCCCTCTGCATGCTGCAGGCTGCTTGTGTCCCTGCTGTTCTGGGGCTCATGGTGAGCAGGATGCATGGCCCCAGCCAGTGCCAGACCCCATGACAGGCTGACAGAGCTGCTGCGTGCCCTCCTTCCTCCCTCAGTTTTATCTCTCTTCCCCTATGGAGCCCATGCCTGGCCTGAGGAGACTTGTTCCTTGTAGGAGCTGACCTGTGGTCCCCACTTTTCATGAAGCAGCACCTTTGTCATATTTGTGTCTCTGCAGACCACGTCCAGTGAGAACATGAGGGACTTTGCCACGACACTGAAGAACAAGTTCCGCTCCAAGCAGTACTTCAGCAAGCACCCCCAGAGAGGTTACCTGCCCGTCCAGTCCGTGCTTGAGGCTGACTTCTCTGAGACGTGAGTTGGCTGTGCCCTGGCTTTGTCTTTTGTCCCAGACTGATACCTGGGCTCTGTGGATGGAGGGAGCATCTCAGCTCATGCAGGGCTCCTGTGGGAAGGCTGGAGGAGCACTGGGTGTGGAATGACACCTTGAAACAGCAGAGATTTCAGTCTCCCTCTGCAGCCTGTCCCTGGCTCTTCCCAGCCAGGTGAGGTCAGCCTCTCCCAGGCCTCGCTGACCAGTGTGCATCTCTTGCAGCCCAGCCTCCTCCCCGATGTTACCGCACGCCGACACGCACTCCCGGATCGAGCACTTTGCCAGCAGGTACCACCACGGGGCTCTGCCTGGGCACAGAGTGTGACCTTGAKAGGTGTGGAGGGAGTTTGGGACAGATGTGTGGTCACAGACCCTTCCAGCCTTCCTGGCAGCTGCTGCASAGCCAGGAAAACCTGCCAGGGACATGGCTGATGCCATGTAAATGCATTTTCCAGCATCCTCTSTGTAGTGTTCTGCATATACTGTACCTCCTTTCAGTACCTCCATGTACTGTCCATTATGAGCTGTGGGTTGGATTCTCACCAGGCACATCCCTTGGTGTCTGGCTGTGYTCTGTGTCCTCACCAGAGCTGTTTGCCAGCCTCCCACTGCTGCTGCCTTGTGGTCTGTGGTGCCTCTGCTCTTGCCCTGGGGATCTGAGGGGTACAGGGAGCCTGAGTTAGCCTCTTACACCCCTTTGCTTTGCTTGTGAGAGAGGAGGCTGAGCCAGCTGCACAATAGCAACCCTTTATTCTAGAGAATGACAACAAGAACAGCAGTGTATTTTTGTTTTTAAGAAGGCAAAACTCTCTAGAGCCTGTGCAGAGGGGCAGGCTGGTGCAGGCCAGCTGAGAGACCCTGCCAGAGAGGGTTTTTGCAGGGGCAGCAGGGTGCACTGAGCAGGCATTCTGGGTATCTCTGACCATATCTCAACCTATTTCTCTCTCCTCCAGGCTTGCAGAGATGGAAAGCCAGAACTGTTCMTTCTTCAGTGATAGCCTGTCCCCTGATGACAGCCTGTAAGTTGTGTCTCCTCTCCCTTCTCCTCACCTCCTGATGAGTCAGGGCTCCCGTGGTTCTATCCATGCCTAGCCAGGGCACAGAAATGCTTTCCTTCCAGTCCCACTGAGTGAGAGGCTCGTGGGCACCCCCAGCTACCAGGGATGCTGAGCCACTTCTGAGCTCTAGGCCTGGAGCAGCCAGAATGAACTCCCCTCYGAAACAACCTCGCTCCAGGCTGTCCTTCCCCAAGGGCACACAAATCCCAGGATTTTAATAATTAAGGTGTTTRTCCACCTGCTGGAACAGAGACGAGGATCAGTACCTGCTGCGCCAYTCCAGCCCCATCACCGACAGAGAGCCTGGGGGCAGCCAGCAGCTTCCAGGAAGCCTCAGCATGGATGACAAGGGAGAGCTGGAGCGAGTCCTGGCCCACTTAGAGGATGAAAACAGGTACAGAGAGGAGCAACCGTGAAAGTGGGGGTTACAGCCTGAGATGGGGGAAGGGACTGGAAAAGCCTTGCAGAGCTCAGAGTGGAGCCAGGGGATCCTGCTGGGTCTGGAGGTGGGGGCTGCAGGTGCTGAGAGGGCAGTTTGGGAGGGTGCCTGAGCTGAGCACTAAAACTCCAAGGAAGGGAGATGACTCTGCTCCCTGAAATGTTCCTTCCCACATCCCCAGAACCTGTTCCCTCCTGAACCCCCACTGGTTGAAGCAGCCCAGGGCACTCTGCCTTTCTTGTGCCTGAGACCCGGCTGAGCAGTAGTAGTACTGCTCTGGACCACACAGGGTGAGGCTCTGGGCAAGGAYCATCAGCTGTTTTCAGCCTCCCTGCTCTTGTTTTCAGCTTCTTGGGAAGTGCTTTCATCCCTGTGAACTCCCTGAGTGGGGCAGAACCACAGACAGGCCCCCCTGCAGTGGAACATCCTGGCCCTTACGCTGCACAAATGGCAAAGCTTTGTCTGGGCCATCCCCAGTGTGCAGCTCCCGGGTGTTTGCAGCACTCTCTGKGAAGAATTGTGGTGATGCTGACCTGGGCTGTCCTGCAGGATCCTCCAGGGAGAGCTGAGACGTTTGAAATGGCAGCACGATGAGGCGGTGGAGTCTCCAACGTTGGCTACAGGATCTCCCGAATCCGTGCAAGACCCGCGAAACGACGAGCTCCTGGCAGAAGCACGGATCCTCCGGCAGCACAAGAGCCGCCTGGAGACACGGATGCAGATCCTGGAGGACCACAACAAGCAGCTGGAGTCYCAGCTGCACAGGCTGAGGGAGCTGCTGCTGCAGGTGTGCTCAGGGCAAGGGTGGGGTGGGCTTTGCCATGGCAGAGCTGTGACAGTGGCATGGCGGGGATGGGCAGAAGGGGGGATCACAGCAACCTTCTCACAATAACCCTTCTCACCGCAGCCTCCAGCAGAGTCAGAAGGCAATGGCTCGGCAGCCTCTTCCTTGGCTTCATCTCCACATCAGTCAGAAAGCAGCCAGGCAAAGGAGAGAGAGCACAACACCCCTGACACCGAAACTGCAGGTGAGGTTTGGGCTCGGGCTGCATTCCTGGCCCTGCTCCCTCGTTTCCATGCTGCAGGAAGCTGCCTGCACCCTGCCATCCTGCAGAGATGCTGGCAGCCAGGCAGACATCCAGAGGGCCTGTTCACACCCCTGCCCTCCTTCCCGCTGCAGATGAGGTGGAAGCCAAAACCCAGGAAGTCAGCATGTGCCTGGAAGACATAATGGAGAAGCTGCGGAGCGCCTTCCCCAACTCTCGAGGTACTTGAGTGAAATCCTCCTCTCTCGCTTCTTACTGCTCCCTCAGGTGAGGTTTTCCCCACAGAGCCCTGCCCCGATCCCAGCTCCCCTGTGACAGCTGATGACCCGCAGTGCTTCAGCCAAGAGCTTTGCTGCTGCAGTGCTGCTGGGACGGGGTGCCAGGCCTGGGAACAGAGAGGAGGAGGAGGAGKCTTCGCAGCTGCAAGGAGAGGMGATCAGAGCTGCCAAGAGCACAGACCAAACAGATGCCCACGATGATCTGCAGGGCAGCCTCCTGCCCTGCTCAGGACCCTGCACCCTGTGTGAGGACGGACAGACCTGCCAGCACCCACCTGCAGCGATGGCTTTGAGCCACCTCCTGCCCTCATCCCTGTGCACGCCCTGGGCACGAGAGGTCAGGCCCCAGTTGCCTGGTGAGGTGGAAGCAGTGCTGGAAGCTCTCCTGTCTGCTCATGGACGGCTCTTCCCAGCAGGGATGGAGACTGGGGCTGTGTGTGTGGATGGCACTGCGCTCACYCACTGGGGTTTGGTGTTGGTCATTCTGCTCTTTCCCTCTGTGCTCCAGTCCAGGAGCAACACTCGGTCTYTCACCCAGGCTGCCAGAGGGAGACCCTCCTTGGTGCCAGCACTAGTGTGAGCTGGTGGTCTGCCCATGCAGGCTCTCGCCATCCCTGAGCAGGATCCTCCTGGCTCTGCAGCAGCCCCTTCTAACCAGGTGGCTCTGGCTCCTATTTTCCTGACCTGTCTATTTCTCTTTCAGGTATGACCTCCCTTATCTAACACCTCCTGTGAGCCAGAGGCTTTTCCTAACCAGCTACCTGGCTGCTTTCCTCCCCCTCTCTCCCTGCCATGCTCCCTGTGCTGCAGCAGACCTCACACAGACTCCCTCCGAGCTGGTGGTGCAGGATGCTTGCCAGCTCCAGAAGATCTCAGGGGAACATAGGTCATGCAGGAGCGGGACTGTGGGCTCCCCAGGAGGCTGGTTTGGTCACTTGGCCACAGTGTCCAGGCCTGGGTGGGATGGTCAGAAGAAAATTGAAGCCATGAAAACTGCCTGTCCCCCCTGGCACCCATAGGCTGCTGCCTTTGCCTGAGCAGAGCTCAGCGTCCCACTCTTCATTTGTGCCCAGGAGCCTCCAGGTTGATGGGTACCAAAACACTCCTGGAGCCACACGATTTTTACAGTAATTCTTTATAACAGCCTCCAGCTGCCAGCCTTATGGTTTGARCTCCACCAGCCAAGGCTCTGCAGCCAGCCAGGCACACACCACCAGGAGCGAGTCTGTGAGGTTTATGGAGTAGGGATTGAGTCCATGTTAGAGCTTCAGCCCAGCTAGCAGCCTTACACTGAGAGGGTCTTTATAACAGAGCCTTATTGTTTAATTTGCATATATTTCTATATATTATATATATATACTGTACTTAAATACTCTCATGGACTCACTCTATTAAACTCTAATACCTTAAGTGTAGCTGCCCTTCACTTTCAGACCAGCCCAAGCCCTGCTCCCATGGGAACCAGCCCCTTCCCTGTCGTGGTGCTGCCCTGCAGGGCTGCTGGGAGGGAGCTCAGTGAGGGTCCTTCATCCCAGCTGGCTTCCCTGGCATCTGTGYCTTTGCTGTGGCACAGAGCCTGTCCTGCACGGACCCAGCTCCATCCCTGGGGAGCCTCAGCTGCTGCAGGGAGGGGTTCCTCCAGCCATGCTCCAGCCCTGGGGCCACCACGGTCTGATGGAAGTGCACAGCAGTGTGGGTGGGCAGCAGGACAGGCAGGGCACATCCCTGCTATCCCCAGGGAGCAGCTGCTCCACTGCTGGCCCCGATTTCGGGTTGAGCTGGGGGGCTGGAGGCTCTTGCTGGCAGCAGGTGAGTCCCATGGGGCGGTGTAAGGGGTGCTCTGTGAGCTGGCAGGGCAGCTTGGGGTGGTGGTGGCTCCTGGTCCCCAGGGGTCCCTCGGGCTGGCTGTTGTGCTGTGTTATGTCGAGAAAAGGCAGAGTCAGGTGCTGCAGGGTAACCCAGAGCCGGGGCTGAGATGGCCCTGGAGCTCTGAGACCACAGGCTGTGGAGAGATGTGGTGCTTGAGCCCACAGGGCAGGGCAGGGCTGTGCACGGGTGTGAAATGTCTGACCTAAACAGGGCTTGCAAGGACAGAGTGGGGCTGTTTCTGCTGGCAGCGATGGGGTATGGTGCTGAGCTGACCAGGCAGGTTGTGACCAGGGCAGGGAGTCAGGCCCGGGGCTGTGGGCTTGGATTTGGGGTGTTGGCAGAGGGGAGGAGCAGTGCCCACACCGAGGGTGAGGTGGTGTGAGCCTTACAGTTCAGCATGTAGTGCTCCAGGGGGCTGTCCTTGCTGTCCCCTCTCCCGGCCGGGTGAGTGGCCCGAGGGCAGCAGTGGTGGCATTAGGGTGGCTTTGGGCATGCCATGTGTCAGGCKGCAGGTGACAGGGTCCATAGGCCAGCCTGTGAGAGCCGGCTCTGTTGTCCCAGGGCAGGGTGGCAGCAGCATAGGGAGGTTTGGCTGAGAGTGTGGTCAGAATTATCCAGCCTGGGGGGAGCTGGAGGAAGGAAAAGGGCAGGATGGGGACAGAGCTRCTGGCCCCAGTGCCAGGGTGGGGAGCAGAGGGGCCAGGTTGGGTGCTGGAGCTGTGTTTGGGAGCCAGGAGGGGGCACGAGGGGGGCAGGCTGGCTAATGCTCTGGTAACCTTGTACCGTGGTGCTGCTGTCCTCACTGCTTTGTGCCATCTCTGCTCTGGAAAGAGAATAAATTTGTATTTATACTGAGACCTGGATCAGTGCTCTGGCCTCTTCTGTCCGTGCATCTCGGCTGAGTGGCTCCCGGGGCTGTGCCGTGCTGGCCCTGCTCCTGCAGGGCTGCAGGGACACAGCCTGCACTGGGTCACCCTGGCTGTCCACACCGTTTGGGGCACAACAGGAGCTGTTAGCAGAGCTCCAGCTTCCCCAGACTCAAATATGTCCCCAACCACCATCTTCATCCTCTTCCAGCAAGGTCTGTTCAGGCCATGTAGCAGCCTTGAGGGGTGGGGCAGGGGCTCTATGGGGACAGCCCCTCTTTCTCATGCAGGAACTTTGGCTGTAGGAAACCCCAGAGCCTCTGGAAGGATGCAGGCAGCAGTGGGATGCTGGGCAGGCCAGGCAGTCCTCTCCCTCTGTGCTTTCTCTTTGGACCTCCATTAAAGCTTCAGCACCCAGAGGTGTCCAGGTGCCTCTGTCCCAAGTGCTGCCCRTGTTCACAGTGCCTCCGAGGCACARCGAGGGGTTCAGCTGGGGACTCKTGGCCCTCCCCACTGCASRGACTTGGCTGATGGTGATGCCAGCCCAGGACAGACACTTTTCGGGCTACACCTGCTCTGAGCCCTGCCTGGAAGGACTGGCAGTGCTGGGCAAAGCCCTGACACAGTGCCACTGCTGGGAACTTYGGGGACACTCACATAGGAGAAATGCAGCCTCCTCAGCCACCCCTCTCAGGAGCAGCCCAGACTGTCCCATCCTTGTGCCACGGGCTGCAGGGYGAGGCGGGAGGTGTGGGGTGTGATCAGGGAAGCCAGTCACGTTCAGGAACAAATCCAGCCCGTGGTGCCAGGGAAGAGCTTTTATTTGTCAGCCAGCAAAGCTCGGTGGCGCCCGCTTGAAAGGCGCTGGAGCCGGGGAGTCGGGGCAGGGGTGCGATGGGCACAGCGGGGCTGCTGGGCCAGTGGTGGCACGGTGGGGACAGCACTGTTCCCGTGTCACTGCCGGGCCAGTCCCCAGCCCCGGGGCTCCCTCTGAGGGTATGAGAGCCCTGCTGCTGGGCCGTGCCCCTTGGTCAGTGGCCTGGCAGCCTTCCCCAGGCAGGGAGAGCTGACCCTGCTCAGGGCTGCTCATGGCCCTGCTCTTTGCTGCAGTGCTCCAGGGGTGCAGTACACTCTCCTCTGGCTGCTATGGGGCAGGGGGTATTTCTGCCTCTTCTTGCCCACTGCCAGCTCACTGCTCCCCACATCTCGCCTCTTCCAGGGCCTCTCCAGATGTTTTGTCCTCCAGCTGTGGGGACCCCTCAGCTGGACCCAGCCCCTCTCTGGGAGRCCCCAGCTCTGGGGCTCCATTTGGCTGAGCCTGGGCTTTGTTCCCTGTGCCAGCTTCCTCTGCTCCACCGGCTCCTTGCTCCAACCCCTGCACTTGCCCTGCTGCCTGTGCCTCCCCTGTCTTCCCACACCTCCCTGCTCCAGGCTTTTCCATTTTTGCTGCTAGACTCTCTTTCTTTTTGACCTTCTTTACTTTCCCCTTTGCTACTGTCTCCTCTTTCCCCTCCTTTTCTTCCTTCCTTTCTTCTTTCTTTTCTTTCTTTTCTTCTTTCTTTTCTTTCTTTTCTTCTTTCTTTTCTTTTTCTTTTTTCTTTTCTTCTTTCTTTACATCTTTCTTTCCTTTCTTTCCTTCTTTCTTTCCTTCTTTGTTTGCTTCTTTCTTTCCTTCTTTATTTCCTTCCTTTTTTCCTTCTTTTTTTTCTTCCTTCACTTCTTCCTTCACTTCTTCCTTCACTTCTTCCTTCACTTCTTCCTTCACTTCTTCCTTCACTTCTTCAGCCTCTTCTAATTTCTCTTCTGCCTCTGCGCCCCTCTCCACCTTCTCCCCCATTTCCCCTTTGTCTTCCTTTTTTTCCTCATCTACCTCCTCCTCCTTCTCCAATTTCTCATTTTTTTCCTCTGACCCCCTCTCCACCTTTTCCTCTTCCCTCTCCTCTTTTTCTTCCTTYTCTTCCTCYTTCTCCKCCTCCCCCTCCCCTTCTTCCTCCCTCTCCTCTTTCTCATCTCCCTCCTCTCTTCCCCGGCTCCCTGGCTTTGCCCTACAGGTGCCCAAGTTTTGTTCTTCCCCCAGTCCTGTCTGATCCCTCCCTTCCACCTCCGCCCCCACAGGCTCTCCCCGGGTTGTYTCTCCTCCAGACGCTTCCCCTTCAGCCCCAGCCCTGAGGGTCTCTCGTTCAGTCCCTCGTTGTTCTGTTACTCCAGTCTCACTACCCTGCTCCCCCTGCCCAGGGCTCTCCTGGACCCCAGCCTCACCCTGCGGTGCCCCATCACCCACCTCCCTGCTCTCCCGCCCACCCCGGCCCTTCTGACCCTGGGATGACTGGAAGAGCCCCTGGTAGCGYTTCCGATCCTCCACGTGCTTCTTCCTCATCCTCTCCCCGAGCTGCTTCAGCTCCTTCTTCACCGCGGCCGCCATGGAGGGGTCCAGGTGAGCCACGCGCTGGAAGTCCTCCCGCGCCTCCCGCTCGTTCCACACGGCAGCGTGCGCCTTGGCCCGCTTGAAATATGCCTTGGCATTGTCTGCCAGGAGAGAAGAGCCCCCCGGAGGGGCCCTGCAGCTCAGGACCACCACCCACAGGTGCTCGAGTCCCTGGGGATGAGGGGATGTGAAGCACAGGGGGCAGTGGGGTGTGGGGTGGGTACACCTGTAGGGCGGGCAGGGACAGCGGGTCTATGCATGTACCACAGTGGGCAGCAGGGCACAGGGAGCGCAGGGATCATCGTGGAAAGGGGAAGTGTGCTGGGGTGGGTGGGGGGACCTAGAGGTGCCATTATGGGCAGGGGAAACCGGGGACTCTGTCCTGGGCAGGGCAAACTGGGACATGGGGTCCAGGTGACACAGGGGCTATCCCAGGCAGAGGGACACAGGGTGAGCATTGTCACAGGTGGGGGATTCAGAGGACAGAGTCCCGGGAGCCATGGGCACAGCAGGGGCTGGGAAGCAGGGCACAGGTACCATTGTGCTTTTGGAGAAGCTCCGTGGTGTGCTCCAGCACCTCGTAGTACTCGCCRAGCTCCAGCTGGCACTGGCAGTAGTTGAGCACCAGCGGCGTCACCAGGCTCTCCAGCTTCAGCCAGCCATCCTCCCACGGCTTCTCCTGCCCCAGGAGCAACACTGGGCGGTTCATGGCTGTGCCATCCCCTCCAGGCACCCCGGGGACATGGGGAAGGGCTCTGAGGTGTGACCCAGGCAGGGCTGGGGAGGGGGCTGCTCCTGCTCACCTTGGCCTGGAGGTTCCTGAGGCAGATGACAGCCTCCTGGTACTTGGCCGCAGCCTGTGCGAACTCCCTGCGCAGGACGAGGCGATTGCCCTCGCTGTGCAGCACGGGCACTGCYGCCAGCTTCTCCTCCTTGCTCATGGCCCACGTGTCACGTTTGTACGCGGAGGGATCCTCCACCTGCGGGGCAGGAGGAGCTGAGTGACCCATGCCCACCTCTCCCACTCGAGCAGCCATCCCTGCCATCCCCCCTACCCGGAACAGCTCCATGATGAAGATGAGGGGCTGTGGTGTCCGCTGCAGCTCGTCCAGGTCGTCGTAGCCCGTGCTGTGGTAGTCGAACATGTTGCCCATGCCACAGCGGTGCTTCTGGCCTTCCAGGGGGTCCCGGCCCTCGGCGATCCTCCGCATGCCCCTGGACACCAGGGCATACATGCCTGTGTGCTGCAAGGAGGGGGAGCACCCTGCTCAGCCCTGGGTGGCTGCACCCCCTTGTCTGGGGCAGCCCCCGGTGCTGGGCTAAGTCACACCCTGTGCTTGCACCAGACAAGGCCAGAGCATCTCTGGGATGCACCGTCCTGTGCCCTGGTGCTGCAGGAAGGAGGGGAGCGGGYGTCTGTGGGCTCCTCACTCACAATGGTGTCACACCAGAACTCAGCCACCTCCCCAATCCTCATGGAGCTGAGCAGCGTCTCCCAAATCTCCAGCTTGAACATCTTGCCCACGATGATCTCCATGGGCATGCCAGCTTCCCGGCTGTCATCGATCACCGTCCGCTCAAAATCATCCTTCAACGTCTGGAAGTGGAAGGTGAACTGCCCCGGAGAGAGACCAGTGGTGAGAGCCCCCTCAGCAGCCACGGTGACCTCAGCTGTGGGGTCAAGCTTGCTCCCAGCACTGGTCTGAGTGGCAGCTCTCCCTCCACAGCAGGAGATTGTGCCTCTTTCCCACTGAAGACAGCAAGTAGATGGTGGGATGCCTTAGCAACCATCCATGCTGTATCTTGCTGCTCCCCATGGACCCCCTTTATCCCCCAGCTCCAAGGGTGCTCTCACAGCATGCACCAGGACTGGGGGAACCCACAGTGATTTGCTGGGAACCAGCTGTTGGCACATCTCACTCTCGCCTGGCACCTGGCAGGAGAGGCAGACTTCAGCAACCCGCTGGGGCTGCTGAGCTCTGACAGGAGAGAGGGAAGAGGTGTCACTGGGCTGGTGCAAGGAGAGCCTGTGGGCACTGCCAGCTGTCTCTGTGACAGCCACATGGCTCCCTGTGCCTAAATCACCCCTCCTGCACCCCTGTTGTGCAGGATCTCACTGTTCCCCTGGAGAACTTTGACCTGGAGCTGGGCTTGTGAACCATAACAGGCAGGGATGGTGATTTCAGACCCACTCCCTCTCCCAGGGCTCTGAAGGTACAACATCCCAATTTACCTTGCTCCCATCCTGCAGCTTTGGCAGCTCTCCTCGGCCTCCAGACAGAATCTTCTTTTTGACCCCTTCCACATTCAGCAGGTAAGTTTCTTCCATGGCTGCTCGCAGATCACACGCACCCTAGCACGCTCTGGAGCTCCACGTCTTCCTTAGGTGTCTCTGGACATACACATCGTCTCCCAGGGCTCCTGCTGCCCTTTTCCTTTCTGTGCTGGGGGCAGAGCCTTCTCCCCCTGCCCTCGGGTTCTGAGAGGGGCGTTCTGCCCCTCGCACACACTTGCTGAAGCCCCCGGTGTCCTCTGTTGCTTTCCGTAACCACCCTTCTAATCCTCTTCCCACCCTGTCAGGTTAATCTGGGATTTGCCTGCATAGTCTGTGAGGAATTATAGGAACTCCCTGATCAGGAGRGCCTCGTTCCTCCCAACAAGTGACAGCACTTTTGACCCAGCTCCACCCAGAGCACTTTGGGGAAGGAGCCCAGMAGTGCCCCAAAGGTGCCCAGGCATGGCTCACTGCTGGGGGCTGTGTGGTTGGGAGACCACAAAGGAACAGACCAGAGTTGAAAAGGAAACTTTATTGAGTTTGGTTTGCAGACACAAGGATTCCTCAAACATGAGAACAAGCTCCCACCAGGCCACAGCCCATCAAGGCCAAGACTCAGTAAGAGGCAGAAACCAGCACGGTGCTGTCCCAGGCAGATCAGTGGTGACTATTTACAGTAAATCCGGTGGTTTGGCTGCTCTCACAGGCATAGTCCAGTTCTTCAGCTCCACCAGCCAAACCCAGCACAGTGGATGTGAAATCAACTCTGGACATGGACCCTSTACCACTGCCAGCAGCACAGCTGGCAGCAGAAGTGTGTGACTGAAGCAAAGACTTCAGCATGGCAGGAGACCACTAGCTCCAGATGTGCTCACAAAGACTCAGGCCCACTCCTCACTTCTCCATGAGGGATTCCAGCTGCTCCTGCAGGGAWGCCATCTGGGGAGAAGGAGTGAGACATTACAGTAAGGCATTTCTGTATTCCTGCACATCCTCTACCCACATCAGGCTTGCTCTGCCTGTGCATTACCTGGAGCTGTGCCTGGGCTCCTCTGGGACAGAWCTGGGACTGCCCACAGGGGTTTGGGAGCAAAAACCTCCTGCCCCAGTACCTGGCTGAAACAAAGCTGTCCAGGCAGAAAGTCTGCCACAGCCCTACGGCCATTGTCTGCCTCATACACGGGTGCTAACGGGTTTGTGTACCATGTTTTACCCCAGGCAGCAATCCTGGCACTGCTGACCAGACTTGTTTTGGCTCRCTGCTCCTCCAGAAAGAAGGCTGCAATCAACCCCATTCCCTGYATCTCCTTCTGCCTGAGGAAGCTCCATGCAACTACAGATGAGGTACAACCTCACCTGACCTGTAACACRGGAGCTCACAGCAGCTGATGCGGTACAAGATTTGGGGAACTTTGTCAGAAGCCAAGCCCAGAACCATGCTGTGYCCYMGTACCTCCCACTCCACTGTGGGAAYTTCCTCACCTGCTGCTTCTCTCGCTCTTCCTGCTGCTTGAACTCATCCAGCACAGCCTGGAGACGGGTCTGCAGAGACAAACATGCCAGACCACGGTTATCAATGCATTCTCAGCTGAGTAGGTGCTGCCACAACGAGTCAAAAGGCACACCAAGCCACAGGCTGCATTGACAACCACCCCTTTATCTCCTCCAGTTTCAAAGATGGCTTTGCCTCCGTAGAGAAATGATGGAGTGGGTAAGGCCAYACCACAGCCATTTTTAACACAGCACCCAAAGGTCCCTGGATTTTCCAGGGTAGCAGYTGAATCAGTCTGCTGGATCTAAAGRTGAGCCAGGGCTAAGCAGAACACTTAAAGAGACCCCAGGAGAGCTCTCACCTTGAGGGCAAGGTTCTCCACTTTCATGATGAGATCCTCCTGACGCTTCCTCCTGTCTTGAGTCTCCTGGAGTTTACTTTTCAGGTTGTCAATCTGTTTCTGGATGCCCATGGCTGGAAGGGAGAGCAAGCTCAGACCCAGAGCAGCAGCAGAGCTGGGAGGCACAGCCTGCCTGGCATCCCAACAATTCTGCCATGTTCTGTTGGCCACTCACCGATCTGGTTGCAGCCCTCATTCTCCTGCTGCTGCCCATCAGACTCATTCAGCTTGTCCTGCAGCTGTCTCTCCAAGTCTTCCTCAGTGTCCATGATGTTCAGGTCTTCATCATCATGATGATCCCTCTCATCTTCATCCTCGCTGCTGCTGCTGATATCATTAAATATCTCCCGCAGTTCATCATGTTCTAGGTGGGGGAAAAAGAGTTAAAACAGCTGCCAACCTCCCAGCACCCTCTGCCTGCCAGGGATCATATCTAGAAATAAAACAGCCCTCCCCATGCACCTGAGCCATGGCCTTGCTTATGCCCCGACATCCCGGGGGAGGAGATGTCCAGGCTGGTGAGTGAACCATGGTTGTCCACTTCTTTTGTTTCATCTTCAGCAATAACTTCCCAGCCTGGCAGCAGGAGCAAGTGAGTCAAGGGAAAAAGAGGAACATGGAAGATGCAGTGTGATGGAAGAACACTAAAAACCACAGGACATCACTGCCCCTCCAACAAGTCGGGCCTTGTAGCAATGGATACCCATACAGGGTAAAACACCCCAAACCTCTTTTTTGATGATTTCTCCTYCCCAGACCCCTTTTTTGATGACTTCTCTTCTACTATTTCAGTTCCTGCTTAGTACAGCAGTACAGTCCACAAGAAAGGTCACCYTGAGGAAACAATAACCTTTGAACAAGGCAAAGATGAAGCTCCAAAATTTCAGTGCCTCTTGTGTGTTTATCTCCCAGTCTCCCACACCCACACATAGCCCAACTTGTTCTTTCCAGAACYCCCCAGGTCACACCATGTCCTGTCCTACTCTTGAGCTTTTTGTCCCACTAAAAGGATACGGACACTGACAGCTTCAGCATCGGTGCTCAGGAGACGCTTCACCTCTTTTTCCACATCAGGAGACTCAATATACTGGGCCAGAGAGGGGAAAGAGAACAGAGACACTGTTAAATGCCTCATGCATGCTGCTGGGGCTTCTCAACTCCAAGCCTCCATCTCTGGACAAAGCACTGTTTCAAGGCTTTCCTACCTTCTGCTTTCCACTCAGAATTTGCTCACACTCAACTGTGATAAGTAATTTATGCAGCCCCCAAAAACAATCCATCTTTTTTGTACCCTGGTAGGTTGTGTGCTCTCRCTTTTCTGCTTATACTACTTATTTCATAAGACTCTGTGTGTATGCAGAAAGTCCTTGAGGTGTTGACGGTCAACTCAACTCAACTGAACTCAACTCCTTCCCATCCCACTCAAAAGAAGGCTTCATTTTTCACTTTTAAATTAGTCAGGAATTTCACTGCAGTGGTATCAAATCTCTCCTGTGGGCTACAAGGATGTCTCAAGTAATTTGTTTCCCAAATGTCATGCAAAATCACACTCCATCCTGTTCTCAGAAACTGCAAAGGAGAGAAGAACAAGTCTTCCCAGCCTCAGGGTGCTGCATCTCCCCAGCACCTTGCCTGGCTTGTGCATATGCACTGAGACCGTCTCTGAGCTCCATCTGTTGTCACTCCCCCGGCTGAAATGACAGTGGTACTATTTGGGGAAGGGAATGGGCCATGCATAAACAGAAGATTTAGGCTGGAAAAGCAGGAATGAGTGAAGCCTCATTTCCATGTGAGTCYTCCTTCCTTTCTTTATGAGCAGGAAGAGATGTGCTGTGGCAAGGCAGCCACAGGAATGAGGTCCAGCAGTACTCTGCACAGAGGATCTTCCCCTCAGAAGCATCTTGGAAAAGGCACCCAAAGTGCTTAAATCTACTACCGTCCTCTCACCCTCATCTCAGGCAAGGAAACATTGAACAAATGTTAAGAAAACACATGGCTTCTGCAGCAATGACAGTCACAGCTCTAATGTCTCTGCCCTTCCATCCTTTGGTATTGCATCTGTGTAAGAAGCAACTCACCTTCTTCTTAGCTGTCTTCCGGAATCGCCGCTTCCGTACGTTTTTCAGGGGAAGAGTGACTGAGACAGAGGAAACAGATTTCATGTGTCAGGCAGAAGGCCCACGTGTCAGAAGGGAGAAGATCCCTTCAGCAACAGAGAGAGCCCCGGAAAGGAGCAGCAGCACAGCCAGCACCTGGCAGCTGTGAGCACACTGCTCAGATGTGAGGTGCAGGGGTGGAGGGGTTTGGCATAGCCTCTACTCACTGCCATGGTTCCATATAAATTTCTTCTCTCTGTCCTTGTCCTTCTTCTTGTTTGCCTTGGGGTCAGTGCTCACAGTTTGCTCTTCCAAAGGTGGGTAGAGATCACCATCCACAGTGCAAACAAGCATCTGGAATCCCGCCACGAACACAAGGATGTGAAGGAACAGTGACTGCCCACTGCATGTCGTGAGCCAAAGGGATTCAGGGGCTCAGGGTGTGGGAAACTGTTCCACCCCCAGCTCAGCTGGACACAGCAGCAGTTAAGCTGTCACAAGAACAATTTAATTTTGCGCTTCAGAAATGAYGTTTCTAAACACCAAGTGGAATGGGGAATTTTAAACTGCTAATATTGTGAGAATACAGGCCATGTTATACTGGGTGTCCAGCTGCCAAAGAGTACAAGGGTTTTCCTGGAGAGGAAAATTGAAAATTAAACTGTTGGTGCAGGCAAGGACAGCTCATACCTGGCAAATATCCGCTGTCTTGTAGAAGGTTTTCTTGTCGATGGTTTTTAAGCTCTCGATGATGCAGGGCAGATCCACCAGCTTGGCTGCCAGAGGCACCCGGTCCACACGGACAATCCCATGGCGCCCGTCCGCTGCAGAGAGCCAGGGGACAGGTCAGTGCTGCGGCTCAACAGCACCCTGAGAAATACAGCCCCAGGCAGCAACAACTTCATGGGACAACACATGCAAGTGGCACAGGCAGAGTGCCTGGAGCAGATGCCCTGGTCCTGCTCACTCACCATGCAGCTCAATGGTGAGCCGGTCCTTCAGGTTGACATTCCCAGACTGGACAGCTCGCCGCACGGTGGAGGCATATTCCTGGGAAGGGAATACTTCAGGAGTGGGTGTGCTTCCTCCAAGAATTACCCAAGGCTTCTGCCCAACCTATCCAGCTTTAAACAGCTGCCATCCACATGCTGGACAGCAGCTGCAGGAGCCACGATGAACCACACCTCCCCCCAACACCGTGTTCACCCTGTTCACCCTGACACAGCTGTGACAGTCATGGGAGATCCCCTGCCAGAGCTCCACAGTGCTGGGGGCAGTTACAGCTCCCCTCACCAAGCCCTTGGAGCCTCAACAAGACAGTCTCACAGAATCCCAGAATAACTGCGGCTGGAAGAAGAGATCATCCAGTCCAACCCCCACTGCCAAAACAGGGTCACCCGGAGCAGGTGACACAGGAATGTGTCCAGGTGGGTTTGGGATGTCTCCAGAGAGGGAGATTCCACAGTCTCCCTGGACAGCTGTTTCAGTGCTCTGCCACCCTCAAGGGAAAGAAGTTCTTCCTCATGTTGAGGTGCTTTAGTTTATCATCCTGTCTCTGGGCACCAGAAAAAGAGAGCACCTAACAAAAAGCAACAAGGGCACTTACAGCAACAGTAACTAAAGAGCCAGCACTTGCTAAAGCTCTACCCTTACAGAAAGGTCCTCCCAAATCCTCTCGTCTTCTCTGAGCCTCCTGCTCTGAGTGGCAGGAGCACCTCTCTAGGGGAGGCCGTGGAAACTGTTCAAAAGGGTGTGAACGGGATACCCAGGCCCCAAAGCACCCAGCCTGCTTCCACATCCCTTCCCAGAGCCGCAGCTTTCCCCCTGCCTTGCTAACCGCTCCCACAGCCGGTGCCGGCTAGCCGGGCAGAGCTCGGCGTAACCCGGTGGCACGGCGAGGGGACGGACCGAGCTCTCACCGGCGGCAGCCGCAGCACGAACTGGCTCTCGAGCTCGTGCGGAGCATCGTCCTTGCCCTTGCTCATCCCGCCTCCTCCAGCTCTGCCGTCTCCTCGCYCTCGAGAAGGCTCCTGCACGGGGACCCCAGCCCAGCACGGCTGCCAGTGGYTCCCCCAGCCCCGCTCCGGGCCCCGGCCCCGCCGCGCCCGCCCCTTCCCCGCGGAAGCCGAGCCCGGCGCGCCGCCCCTTCCGCTCCATCCCCGCTTCGCTCCGCTCCCGGTGCGGCCTCGCTCCGCCCGCCCGCCGGCCCCGCTCCGCCGCGCCAGTGCCGGTGCCCATGGGGGCTGGCTTCGGCGCGGGGCTGGGGCTGGCCCTGGCCTCCAGCGCCTTCATCGGCGGCAGCTTCGTCCTGAAGAAGAAGGGGCTGCTCCGGCTGTGCGGCCGCGGCCGCGCCAGGGCAGGTACRGCCGCTCCCGGGGCACTGATCTCGCTGGTCCCCCGAGGGTCGTGACGAGCCTTTTGTGTGGCTTCATCTGAGGTTTCTCGTTTATTTCCTCTGTACTCAGGGCAAGGAGGGCACGCGTACCTGCGAGAATGGCTTTGGTGGGCAGGGCTGCTGTGCAGTAAGTACCGTGCTCAGACCGTGGTAAGGCATACTTATCAGGGGATCACGGAATGGTTCGGCTTGGAAGGGACCCTAAAGATCATCTCGTTCCAATCCCCTCCCATAGGAACACCCAGTGATCAGGTTGCTCCAGGCCCCATCCAACCCGGTTTAGGACACTTCCAGGGATGGGGCAACCACAGCTTCCCTGGGCACCATCTTCCAGTGCTCCACCACCTTCACAGGGAAGAATTGCTTCCTGGTATCTTACCTAAACCTACACTCTTGCAATTTTAACCCATTTTCCCTTGTCCTGTCACTACATGCCCTTGTAAAAAGTCTCTGTCGTTCTTGTAGGCTCCTTTCAGATTCTGGAAGGCCACAGTTAGGTCACCCCAGAGCCTTCTCTTTGAAGAGTGTGTTTGTGGTTGTTTCCAGTCACTTTCATGTTTTATTATTACCGTTACTGTTTGACTGCTTGAGTTTTATYCAAGTTTCTGATGATGATGTTGATCTAATTGTAACTAAACTATTCTAAAGTCTCACRCATTGCCAGGTTTCTCTGCTAAGCAGGAGCTGAGGAGCTGGTCTAGCTRGGTTGGGTTAGGTGCTTTTGAAGTGGCCTGCCCTGAGGCTGTAGTGATGATGGCACACCCAGAACCGTGGGTTTAGTGCTACAATAATTTCAGCAGTTTTACTGTGCACTTTTCAATGTTGAGAACCAACTGTACTTGATTTACCCTTTAAAAAGCTGTAAAAGATGTTCCAGAAGGAAAAACCTTTCAGCTTTGTGGAAATTACGGAAAGACTTTCTTGTAGTTGCTGCCCACTGTAGAGGCAGATGTGACTAAGGATCACTGTGCATAACACGGAGCCTTCTCTTCCCAAGAACCTGTGTGGGGCTTCTGCTTGTCCYCGCTGTTCTTCCCTGATTGCTCAACATAGAGAAACAGGATGCTCAGGAGGAAACTGAGGCTTTTCTGGCTGCACTCAAACTTGTATAAAGGTGAATTTTTCCTACTTCAATGCTCACCSCTCAGTTTCTCTTGCAGTGGGAGTTGGAGAAGCTGCAAATTTTGCTGCTTATGCCTTTGCCCCTGCAACACTGGTMACTCCACTGGGTGCTCTAAGTGTCCTTGTTAGGTAAGCAGCCTCAGAAACACTCTCATTCACCCACCAGCCCTTAGTGATGAAAGCATTTGCACTGCTTTCTTCCCTCAGCTACTTMATCTCTTACCTAATTATTTTTTTGGGGTTTTTTTTTTTTACTGTCTTTCAGTGCAGTTCTGTCTTCCATCTTCCTAAATGAGCGGYTGAATGTTCATGGGAAGATTGGCTGCATCCTGAGTATCCTGGGCTCCACTGTGATGGTGATCCATGCTCCACAGGAAGAAGAGGTTTCCAGCCTGGAGTCAATGGCAGAGAAGCTGAAAGATCCAGGTACTAAAATAAAAGGGTTCCTGTTGACTTCAGGCTAATGACAGTAGAAGGTGGGATAGTCCTTGGCTAAGGACTGAACAAAATGGTGATTGAGCTATTTCTTGTTCTGCACACCCAACTGGCATCACCAACAGTTACCAGGTGGGCTTCTTTCTGTACTCTCTGTGAGGTWTAGATGCAAGAAGTGAAGAGCAGCTGTGAGCAGAAGGGGTTGGCCTGTGGCAGTGACAGGATAAGAGAAGGAATTCCTGCACACAAGGGTGGCAGTGGTGTGACTGAGAGAAGGCAGAGGAGTAAATTCAGGTACATGAACGAGTGATTCAAGGAGCTATGCCCAACATCAGGCAGTCCTGGTATTTATGTTAGAGGATGAATCAAGCTGCAAGGATATGATGTGGAAATGGCACRAATGGCAGAAAAAGCCACAAGAGATGGAGGAATGAAGCAGAGGAAGAAAAAAGGAGACTAACAGGTAGCTGTTGCTTCTCATTAGGGGAAGCACTGGCAGGCCATTCCTGTGACATGGAACTTTMCTTTTAATCCCACTGCAGTCTGCAGAGTTCAGCCAGAACTTCCCAAGCTTTCTGCCTCCCTCCTGAGCCTCCTGCAGGACTGGTCAAAAGCCCCTCACCCCTGCTAGTGCCCCTGGAGCCTGGCTGTGCCCCTGCCCCTCCCAGTACAGGCTGTATCCTCAMCAGCCTGACTTGTGATCACATTAATGAGCTGTTGCTGCAGCTTTGCTCAGGCTTCCCAACCCTGGTCCCTTTAGGTGGAGGCCAGAAAGGCTGATGGGGCAATTACCTGCCTGTCAGCCATCTTTACTTGCTGTTCAGTCACATCTGTCACTRCTGCTGCTGTGTTCTGATAGAGCTCTTGCATTTTTCTTGCCCCAAGGATTCATTGTATTTGCCGTGTGTGTCCTGGTGAGTTCCCTTCTGCTCATCTTTGTGGCTGGACCCCGTTATGGACAGAGCAACGTCCTGGTTTATGTTTTGGTCTGCTCTGCCATTGGCTCACTGTCTGTATCCTGCGTCAAAGGCCTGGGGATTGCCCTGAAAGAACTGTTCTCTGGAAAGCCAGTCCTGAAAGAACCCCTGGCMTGGGTACTCCTGGTGTGCCTGGTGATCTGCATCAGCATCCAGATCAACTATCTGAACAAAGCCCTGGACATTTTCAACACCTCTGTGGTCACACCCATTTACTACGTGCTGTTCACCACAGCAGTCATGATGTGCTCAGCCATCCTCTTCAAGGAGTGGCAGCACATGGTGCTGGACAATGTCATCGGCTCCATCAGCGGCTTCCTCACCATCGTGTCTGGGATCTTTCTCCTTCACGCCTTCAGGGACATGCCCTTCACCCCCAACCTCCTGCCCCTCTTCCTGCAGCCAGGCAGGGCAGACCYCCAGCCACCCTGGAGCAGTGCAGACAGACATCAGTCCTGTCAGCACCAACCTCTGCTGCCCTCCGAGGACAAGGGCACTCAGAGCACAGAAGAAGAGGAGGAGGAGGAGGAGGAAGAGGAGAAGTGAAAACAGGTGAGGAAGCCTCTGAACTACTGGCTTCCTGCCAAGGCTGAACATGCTGCTGCAGGAGCAGGAACTGTGAGCTACCCTCTGCCTGCCACAGACAAGAGGCAGGAGGCTGACAGGGCCAGCAGCCTCCTGTGGCTACAGACAGAGGGGCCCTGGAACTGCCCAGTTCCTGTGCTTCTTCATGGTTCTTTTACATGAAGAACTCATCTGCCCTCCTCAGGACCAGACCTCACTGTGCAGAGAGGCCTGCAGCACTAACACAGTGCTAACCCTGACTCTGTGGCAGATCACACATTTGGGGAGGCTCACACTGTTTTTTTAAAACCAGAATTAACAGTTACAAAATGATCTAACATGGTGCTAAGGTTACGCAGAGAGAAGATATGTCTGGCTTTAAAGGTGACATACAGAGAGTATTAATGCAAAAATTCCTCTGCCAAGTACTTGTTTTTGCTCACACTGCTAGAATTTATTTACAGATTCACATCCAAAAACAGAATACAGCCCAAACTGGGAAACTTCAGCGGTGCTGCCACATGTTGCTGTGGCTCTTACAGAGGGACCAACCTCTTCATGCAACATCTGCTGTGCAGGTTGATGAAGCTTCCCGTATTCTATTAAAAACTGATCTGTTCAGTTACCAAGTGATGAGTGATACATTTGTACCGAGGGCTGGGCCAGCACTGAAAGGCATGGAGGACCACAGGGATAGGAAGAACTCTGTGAATGCTCCAGAGAAACTCCTGTTAGGACAGGCGAGGGAATCACCTGCTCTGGGATCCTTGTCCTTAGCTACTGAGGTAAGATAGCTAGACAGCTGTGTCCTCACTGACATGGGTTTACATCTGCATAGCTTTTAACTCATCCTGAGTTTGTACYCAGGAAGGCTGCTGGCTCCAAGCTACCTATGTTAGGACCTCACACACTGCCCAGCAGCCCCTGCAGTGGATTGTGTGCAGAACTACTTTACCAGGTTTCAGTGTAGAGCTCCAGATCACTGTCAATGTCACCCCAAGCTTCCCAGAGCTATGCAGCATAAACACTGGTGAAAGGCTGCTGCCTTCCCAGAGAGCTGATCAGTAGTTGGTTGTTTTTCCATTTGAAGCTCCTCTTTGTGTCCTGGGGCAGAGGTACAGAAGACATACCCCCAGGCCTCCTGCCAGTGACCTCTACAGATAAGGTGCACGAGGTCACAGARCAGCTGGTTAGCTATTCCCTGCCTTTAGTCTTTCTAAATAAACKACTTTCTAGGACAGCAGGAGCTGTTAACCCTTTGGGGAAGAGGAGAAAAGGCCACAGCCTCTCCCAGAAACAAGTTTGATTTACGGGACCTAATTAATTGAGCAACAAATCAGAATTCAGAAAAGGCCTTCTAGCCAGAAGACAGTTATGCCCCCTTCCTACTAATTTTGCCATAAGTAGGATCTCTGTGAAGGAGGGGGAGTGACAAGAAGGCCAGCTTTTCCATTCTCAGCAGTGATCTACCTGAACAAAGGAGAATCTCATATTAAAAATTGACCCAGTTAATATTTATTACATTTACCCAGGGAAAGCAGTTAATGGAGCAAGTCAGCATYGACAGAGTTGTGCTGCAGTGTGAAAATTGGTCACTTGGCCATATGAATGATTCACCTATGGAAGCCTGAAAGTATTTTCCAGCAGTGGCACTGCCTGGGATGATCACTGTTCCCAACATGCTCTTCTTGCTCAGGGTGCCTGTCCCGGCCTGCGCAGCGCAGCGATGGTGCCCGAGGGCAGCTGAGGATGTGCCCAGGAGGGCTGGTTTGTGCAGCACTGTTTAAGGCAGCGACCGCGGGCTGGCCTCACCCAGAGCCGAGTTTCCTGTCAGCGCTGGGAGCACCCATGGAACGAGCATCACCGCCCCTCCGCTCAGCCGAGGGGGCACATTCCAAACGCTCCCTCCGTGGCACCGGGGTCCCGGCACAAAGGTGGCCGCTGGCCCGCGGGGCTGGGAGCAGCACATCACCCCGATGTGGAGCGTCCGTGTGTCTGTTGTGTGCTCTCATCTGGCTGCAACTTCCCCGAGACTGGCATTTAATTAAATCCTAACCCCCCCCRAGCTGATCCTGGCTCCTGTGGGCAGCGGAGTGACCAGGAGTGGGCATGGGCGAGGGCCTGGCCTGGCGGGCGCTGGGTCCGGCTCAGTCGGACAAGCTCTCCGAGAAGGCCGACTTGGACTTCTGTGTCTGCTCCAGCCGGTTCAGGATGAACTGGCTCGTATCGATGAAGCGCTCCACGCAGTTGACGAAGCACGTCTCAGCCCGGCTGTCCAGCTTCGGGCCCGGCTTGTCCATGCACTTCTCCTGCACACAGCGGGGTCCCGTTGGTCCCGGGGCACCGCACCCCGACCCCGCCCGCCCATCCCATACCGGACCGTGCCTCTGGGCATCACCCTATTCCCCTCGGGATCCTCATCCTGTCGGGATCCCGGTCCCCTCGGGCGCATCTGACCCGCTTCCCGCCCATGGCTTTCCCGCCCCACCGCTTCCGAGAGCCGCCCCCTCCCGCTCTGTGCTCACCGGGGCTGGGATCGCTCCCACGGCGGCTCCACTTTGTCCCCATCCGCCTCCTCCCCCCGGGGACAAAGGTGTGCGCGGCCTCCCAGCCCGCCAGCCCCACCATCGCGCCCGGGTCACCGGAGCCGGCGGCCCTGCCCGCCGCCCGTACCCAGCAGAGCTCGGTCATCTGGTGCACCAGCTGCTGGAAGCGCTGCTTCTGCGTCTCCACCTCGATGAAGCGCTGGAGCTGGGGGTCGGCCCCGCCCAGCCCGGCGGCGGACGGCCCGTCCATGGCGCTGCCGGTGTCCCCCGCTCCCTCCCGGTGCCGCCGCGCCGCGACCTTCACGTGCC
>NW_026623406.1:191870-203748 GCF_030028575.1 Malurus melanocephalus | reverse complement strand
AGTTCCAGGGATGTGGGAGAGCTCCCGGGTGTGATAGAATTCTAGGGTTATGATAGAGTTCCAGGATGTGATGGAGCTCTGGKGCGGTGATGGAGAGCTCCGGGGTGTAATAGAGTTCCAGAAATGTGATGGAGCTCCGGAGCAGTGATGGAACTCCCAGGATATGATGGAGCTCTGGGGTGGTGATGGAGCTCCCGGGATGTGATGGAGTTCCAGGAATGTAATGGAGTTCCAGGAATGTGATGGAGTTCCAGGGATGTGATGGAGCTCCCGGGATGTGATGGAGTTCCAGGGATGTGATGGAGTTCCAGGGATGTGATGGAGCACTGAGCACATGATGGGGCTCAGGGCACGGCCATGGGTGTCCCCAGGTTCCTGCCCGCCCCATGCTGTGTCCGTGACAGTGGTGCCGCGGTGCCGCCCGGTGTGCGGGTCTGTCCTGGTGGGCAGCGGCAGCGCTGGGCAGGGGTCAGCAGGCACTGCCCGCGGTCAGCACTCCTCATCGGCGATGTCCA
The DNA here is from genome assembly GCF_030028575.1 of Malurus melanocephalus. Classification (NCBI taxonomy): domain Eukaryota; kingdom Metazoa; phylum Chordata; class Aves; order Passeriformes; family Maluridae; genus Malurus; species Malurus melanocephalus. The sequence continues at coordinate 203,233 of NW_026623406.1, read as the reverse complement.
GGATGCTGCCCAGCAGCGTGGTGAAGGTGGGGCGCTCCTCAGGCTTCTGCRGGAGAGAAGGGAGCCTGGCTGGAGCCCGTGTCTGCCCCAGCCGTGCCCCAGGGAGCCCCGTCACCCGTCACCCTGCCAAAGCACCCGCAGGTGTCCCCAGGGCTAAAAGCCACTCACCTCGTGCCAGCAGCTGTACATGATGGTGTAGACCCGCTCCGAGGCCGCCTGCGGCCGGTACAGGCGCAGGCCTTGGATGACGTGCTCGGTTGTCTCGCTGTTATTAAACCTCTCGTAAGGCATCTTTCCCAGGGARTAAACTTCCCACATCAGGACGCCTGTTGGAGGGAACAGCAGGGAGAGTTCTTGGCACGGGAGCACCTGTGCCCGAGCCTGTACTCTGAGAGGAGTTCCCAATCTCCAGTCATTAACGCTGTGCTCTTACCAAAGGACCAGACGTCAGACTTGCTGCTGAACCTGCTGTACAGCAGCACTTCAGGAGGAGACCACCGCACTGGGAACTTGGAGCCCAGGGAGCTCGTGTACTCGTCATCTAGCACATACCTGAAGCAGGAAAACGGATCAGGGGCCTCRCTTGGATTTCACTTTTCACTCCTCCACACAACTGACCAAGCCCAAAAGGAATGGGCAGCTCAGAGTGASCAGAGGTTGCAGCTCTGCATGGGTTTCAGCAGGCAAGTTAAGGACTGGGGAAGGGATGGGCTGATACAGAAGKACAGCAAAAAGGGGATGTGGAGAGAAAGCTGCAGCCAGGAGACAAGAGGTGGGGAAAAGAAGATGCAAAGAGGAGCRGGGAAAAGGGCCAGGGGAAGTAAGAATGGTGGAAAGTGGAGGGTCAGAAAGTTGAGCCAGGCAAAAGAAATGGAAAGACAACAGGAAAGAAGAGCTGGAGRATGGTGGGGACAAAGACTAAAGTGCAGAATTATTGGAGGAGATGGGATACTGAGACAGAAAAGTGACACAGACACATCTACCAGACCTGGAAAGACCAAAATCTGACACTTTCACAATTCCTTGGTCATTCACCAAACAGTTTCGAGCAGCCTGTSAATGGAGAGATGGAGGCAGTTACTTCTACCTGCTACTGCCTCTCCCATCCCCTTATACCAGGTGAACTTCATCTCCTCCCCACCCACCTAACACTTCACCTCACTTTTTCCTGCAAATTCAGCTGGACTGGGGCAAGCTACAAAGTCATCAGCAAAGAGAGCAAGAGAGGCCTCCAAGCATCCTGGTTGTGTAYGGAGGGGCGACTTCCCGGGGTGGATTTTGCCTGAACAAAGCAGCCACACAGCCCTTACCAGGTCTCGGTGCAGGAACTGCTTGGATTCCAGGTACTCCATAGCTTCACAGACATCCTTGCACATCTCCAGCAGCTCAGCAGGCTGGAACCGCTGCCGTGTCTCCCTCAGGAAGTTCAGGAGGCAGCCGTTGGCCATGTACTCAGTGATGATGAAGATGGGACGCTGCTTAGTGCAAACCCCATAGAGCTGCACCAGCTTCTCATGGGACAGGTTCCTGTGTTGGGGACAAGGGCGGTTCTGAGCATCTAGAAGGCCAAACAGCAAAGGAAGTACMTAAATACCTGTGAATAAGGAGAATTTGGGAAGGGAAAATGCTTCTGGCCCAGGTGACAGTGGAAAWCCTCACCAAGGAATCAGCACAAAGTCAGTGGGATCTTGGATGCATTTTGCAGAATATGGGACTGCCCAAGATGGTCCCCCCACACCTCCCAGCAGCGCTGCCATTCTGGCAAGGAGCGTCCAGCACTGACCTGCATGGTGCTCACCACTTACATCATGACTTTGGCTTCGTCAATAAACTCGTCCTCTGACATGGAGCCCTCCCTGATCATCTTGATAGCAACRTTGTACTGGCCTCTCCATTTGCCATACTTCACCACGCCAAACTGCCCCGTCCCGAGTTCCTTCAGGAAGGTCAGATCCTTGGGGTCAATCTCCCACGAYCCTAGGGCAGAGTGTGAGTGTGATGCGGGTGCAGGTGACCTCCTGCATGGTGCTCTCACTCATCTGATCCAGCAAGCCCAAGAAAAGCTCACAAGCATTTGCTGCCTGAAAAACCACCCACACAAAATCCACAAAATCCGAGATCTGTTCTTCTAGGGGATGGGAGCAAGGTAGCTTGGGGGGTCTTTTGGTCAGCACTGTCATCAGAGGGCATTTGGGAAACGATTCCCTCTGTGAGCCATGGGACAGCCAGGATCCCAACCTGGCCAAGCTGCTGCCAGCAGAAACAGAGCCTGCAACAGGGAGCTGTGAAATAGCCCAGGCTGGCTTACCATAGCCAAGGCCAGCTGTGGAAGGAGCACTTTTCTTGTGCTGAGACACGGGGTACTTGAGTCTGGATATGAGCCCTGAAACACAGAAGGAGAGATTGCCACATTCCAGCAGGGAACACAAGCGTCCTGCCTTTGGTGCAGGAAGGTGGGGATACCCTGGTGCCATTGAAAACACTGCTGGCTTCACTGAGTGTCCCAAACCTGCAGAGTTGTGCTGATGGTACGTGATAAGCTCGGGGATGCTGTTGAACAGRTGTTTTTCTGCCAGGTAATACTGATTCTGCGGGGTGCAGCAGACAACGTAGTGGCGGATTGTGCCTTGGGGGTCTCTGGAGAGGGAGAACAYGGGGTCAGTGGCATGGGGAGGAGAGGCAGAGGGTGAGGGGTGCCCGGAGGGTCCCTCTGAGGGAGGAACAAGCTGTTCTTAGAGCCACTTACGCAGAGGACTTGGCATAGACGGAGACAGTGTATTTCCCTGTCTTGCTGGTGGAATCTCGGACAATGAAGCCACCTTCCTTTCCCTAAAACAGAAAGAGAAAAGGCCCCTGGGTGGTTGTGGGGAGGTGTGGYTGTAACAGGCAAAACTGAAAGTGAGTGAAGATCACAGCATGGCTAGAGAGGGTGCAGGGGAGTCTTGCTTCCAGCTCCTGCATGGGGGACAGGCCACCTCCTGAAGTGGCTGCCTGGAGGAGCTCACACTGGGATAGGGGAGGTTCCTGGGGCTGTTGGGATGACATTCCCCTCCCAGCACAAGCCAGGGTTGGTCTCAYGCTGAACACAATGTGAGAACAGCGCACGCAGGGCTGGTGTGTAGAACAGACCAGYCCCAGGAGGCAGCACTCACCTCCTGTTTCAGCAGTTGCTCTGCTTGGCTCCGAGTGATATTCTTCGAGTACCACCTGCAAAAGGGACACAGCCATCAGGGAGATCCCCACAGCCACCTGTGTCCCCAGCTCAGTCTGACCCTGGGCCAGCCAGAGAGCAGGGCAAGGATGGCTGCCAGGGGCTGGAGGCTGTCAGASGATGTGCAGAAGGGACAGTGACCCAGCCAGGCTGGGCTCGTGGGCTGTGTAGGGTAACAGAACCAAATGGAAAATGTCTCCAACCAAGTGGAACTCKCCAGGTCCCTGTGCCCTCTCTTACTCAAAGATCTCCAGGGAATTTCTGGTTTCAGTCACATAGTTGCTGGGGATGTATCCTTCTCTCCTGCAGGGGAAAAGGGGCTGGTCACACACTGATGGAGGAGGGAAAGGAGTAGAAATGGGCTCAAAACTCAGGAGGCAGAGTAGAAATGGGCTCAAAACTGTTGGTGCAAACCCATCTGGGTTCATGTCTGGGGAGGGCTGACCCCACAGCCTGCTTCAGCCTCCTSCCCCTCTTCCCCAGGGGAGCCCACRGGYGAGCAGGCAGCCTGTCCTCGCCCTCGGGGTGACAAAAGGGTGGGTTTGCCCATCAATGCCCAGGCACCAGGGCAGGGCAGCGCTGCAGAGCCACGGCCAGGGGCAGTGGGAGCTCTCACCCGTTCTTGTCGAGGGCTTTCCACCAGGGCAGGTGGCTCTCCTCCAGGATGAAGTACTCCTCGCCCTTCTGCAGCTGCAGGTCCTGCGCRTTCATCGGCTCGTAGTTGTACAGGGCCACMACCTTCTTCATCTCCCCTGCTGTGCTGGGGGCTGGCTCGGGGGGCAGAGGCTTCATCACCATCTTCCCCAGGGAGAGGGAGAGCAGGGGACACGGTCAGGCTGGCACACACCCCACATGAGACCCTTCCCAGGCCTGGCAGGGCAGTGGTCTCAGGCCAACTCAGCACAGCGCTTGCTACTTCAGGGCTTTATCCTCCCAGCACCCCCAGGGAACCTCAGGGTTGAGATAATGTGAATTCCTATAGGACTTTGGGCTCCATCCCCTGCCTCAAGCTCCTTCTCCCTTAGGTCACCATCTTGACATCCCTCCCCAGAGCAGAGTCCTGGCCTGTACATCTCTTGAACATGTTGGCTTTTCCCAGGCAGACCTTTTCTCCAACACCTTGGAGCAAACCCTGGCATTGGCCCTTACCTGGTCCTCCTCAGGAGTTGGGGGAAGAGGTTTCTTTGTCTTGCGATGTGACCGCCCGACTTTTAAACCTTCAGAACAGAGAGGAGGGACTGAGGTGAGCAAACACCCTTGGGTCCGTGGTGGTGGTCCCCGGGGCGGGGGGACGAGGCCGTGGGAGGGAGCCTGGTGCCTTACTGCCATTCCTGCTCTCCAGAATCTGGCAGCCCATGGCGTTCTTGGCTGTCTGGGAGCAGCACAGGTACTGGCCGTCGATCCAGAAGCAGGGGTGGTACTTCTGGACCAGGTCGCTGTTGTACCGAATCACTGTGGCAGAGGAGGGAAGATGTACATCACCCAGGGCTGTGTCCCCAGCCTGCTGCAAGAGGTCTCTGCTCCCTGAATGCAGATGGTCAGCTGCWTTAAATCATTTCCYCTAGGTGTGCTMCCATCCCCTGTGCTCTGCTGTGCASGTTTCCCTCARYTCACCACTCTTGTTTCAGCGCTGTGGCAATGCAATCCCTGTGCCATGATGTCCCTAGCTCAGGAAGGGCCAGGCTTGGCTCTCAGACCTGATCCAAGCTATTGAGCAGCTTTGCAGAGAGGCACGAGCATGCTTGGAGACAGCCACAGAAAGACCTGGCCCTCCAGCCAGCCAAAATATCCAGTAACCCCCAGCCTGCTCAGGGCCATGGTTCACAGCTCTTTCAAGACCTTTTCTTTTCAGAAATAGGGAGGGAGACCAGCGCTGTGCCTGGCATTATSATGGAGACAGGAGGGCAGTGCCACCACCCTGTGCGTGCTCAGAGACTTCCCTTGCTGGGAGAACACTCCCTGGCCAGACAGMCTGACCAGCTTCCTCATACTTCTTCCCAAGAGAGAGGGACAACTGGATGTGCCTAAACACCGCTGAGCGCGGGGCTGGCCCACAGCAGCTCCACGGAGTGCAGAGAGCCCCTGCTCTTTGAGCTCAGTGGGGGACATCCCAGCAGCAAAAAGCCACCATTTTCTTTCCTTTCCCTGTGCATTCCACAGTGGCCTGAGCTGCCAAAGCAGCCCTCCTCCCTTAGCAGGGAAGTGTGGCGAGGGCTGGCTGGGCAGAGCAGCAGGGCTCTCGTGAGATAACCGACTTCCCTGTTATCAGCCTGCTCCTCTTCCGCCTGGCTCCAGCCCACTTCCCCGTGTCAATTCAAGCGGCTAATCTCACCCTGCCAGCACAAAGCCGCAGAAGGACACACACGCATGCACCACGGGGCACGTACAGGCAGCTCCAGCAGATTTTGGGTGGTCCAAGCCCTTTGGCACAGCACCACTGAGCAAGGCTCAGGGTGTTTTGGGAAAGATGCTCCTGGCTCCCAGCAGGCTTGTTATAAAAGTTTCCTAAAGCTCTGGGCACTCACAAGGCAAGGCAGTACAGCTATGTGGTCAYATCTGCTATTTCCTCCTGCCCTCAATAATTTCTGAGCGTGCTTGAGCTATTTTGGGGCAGGTTTTACTAAGAGGGTGAGAAGCCTCAGCCGAGGTAGCTGTAGTGCTGCTGAGGATGACAAAGGTGAGGTGCTCTCCCCGGGCAGCAGCAGCTCGCTGTCCTGCACACATGGGACACCGTGGGTCGGGCACCGTGGGTCGGGCACGGGGGTCTGGGCATCCCGAGGGAGCTGCAGCCCCCGCACTCACCGCTCTTCAGCTGATGGATCCAGCGTTTGCGCAGCTCCTCCGTCGGGGAGAAGATGTAGAGGGGCCCTTCGTCATAGACCACCTGCAGGAGCCACAGCTCAGCCCCCGGGCAGGGCTCCCAGCGCGGCCACGGCGGCAGCGGGGCTTGTGGCCACCCCGAGCCAGCCCTGCCGGTGRCTGCCGGCCCCTCGCCGTGCTCGCGGGACCGTGACAAAGAGGTTATAAATAAGCCCCCTCCCCCGAGAGTTTCCACTTCCTCCTCCGAGTTTCGGTGTGCCGGGGGTGCACGGGGTGCCAGCAGGGCAGGCAGCTGGGCTGGGGGCTGAGTGAGCAGCAGCATCCCTCCAGCATCAGCCAGGGATGGAAAGGGGTAGGAGCAGAGCTCAGAAGCAGGTTTCCATCTTGAACCTTGGGGCTCAAAGAGGCTCATCTGACTGCYCCACACAGCATGGACAGTAGCAGGGTGTCCCCAAGCAGCTGAGTGACACCTGGCACTGGGGCAGTGATGGCATGTGTGACCCCAGGTCCCTCTGGAGTCCTCCCTGAGCACCTGCTGCCAGGCAGAGCAGAGCAGCAAGGGGGRTGCAGCCAGGACTCACCTGGAAGGGGTAGGGGAACCGTTCAATGATTGAGATCTGCTCCATGTTGCTGTAATCCTCTCCTTTCCTCTGGAAGACAGAGGCAGGGATGAATGCTGGCATCCTCTCACTCAGCTGCTGCACCTCCCCAGGAACCCACAGCCTTTGGTGTCCCCTTGCTCTGTGTCAAACTGGGCCCCTTCTATGATATGGACAGAGCCCCCCACACCAGGCAGGGCTGTCCCCTGCTGCCACCACCCCAGGGACAGGTAACAGTCCCTACTGCCCCAGAGCGGGGACAGGGGGACAGATGCAGGGACCGTCCTCACCAGGACCTGCCGCTCAGGGGGAGGGTTGTTTTCAGGAGCCACCATCTCCACACAGGTGATCTTCTCAACGTCCACAGAGCCCTTCTTGCTGCCCCGGCGCTGCAAGAGTCAGGCTTGATTCAAATGGTCACCAAGGGGAGACCTGGAGAGACTCAACCCAGCCCCTGTCCCTCTCCAACCACCCCCTGGGCTGTGTGCTGGCCRGGGACAGCAGGGGATCCCCGGACACTGCCGGGCACAGCCCCGTGGCTGCAGACTCACCCCCCGCTCAAAGTCATACTCGTAGTAGGACAGCTTGCCCTCYGTCAGCACGAACAGGCGCTTCTTGAAGTTGAGGGGAGATGTTTTTTTCTTCTGCTGCGAGCGCTTGAGGAAGATGCTCTCCAGGATGACACTGGCCATGTCAGCCCCTGGCYGCCTCCACGCCGTGCTCACCGGGTCGCTGGGGGCAAGACACGGTGYTTGTTCAGCCCAGAACCTGCTGGACCTCGCTCAGGTGCGCTCTGCCCCCTGTCCAAAGGGCAGACAGGGGGTCCTGCGACCCCCGCGGTGGGGGAACAAGCTGCAGAGGTGCGTGTGGGCAGGTCAGTGTGGGCTGTTTGCGATGTGACCTGTCCCGGTCCCTCTCCCACACCAGACTGCAGCCCAAGCCACCTCCTGGATCGCTCCTACTCCTGCTGGAGCTGCCCCCAGGACATGCAGATGGACAGAGAGCTGGAGAGAGAAGGAAACGGGGAAACCTGGAGGCGCAGGGAGGATCGCGGAGGCTGCAGTGACACCCGCGGGGGCTCCTCCCCTCCAGCCCTGTGCATGTGAGCCTGTGTGGGCTGTTTCCTCTGCCCCACCGCAGCCTCTGGGTGCTGGGGACGCGCTGCCTTGGCAGCGTGCAAGGGGTGGGTACGGCGGGCCAGTCCCTAAAAAGCCGCGGGTAGATCCCGTCCCTGGAGAGTCACAGCTGCCGAGAGCACGGAGCAGCGCCTATGCCATCCTTCATCCTTCCCCTGTGTCCGGGCAGCCTGCAGGAGCGCGGGGATGAACTCAGCCCCCCTTCCTGCCCCGTGAGCAGCACTTGTCAGTGGCCAGGCTTGAAGGGGCAGCCAGAGGGGTTAAATCCGCCCCCCAGCCCGCAGGGAAGCTCTCCTGAGTCTCCCCAGGGAAGGGCAGGGCAGGGCAGGGAAGGGCTGACAGGAGAGCCCTGCAGGGCTGGAGCAGTGTGTGCACCTCAGCCCGTCCCTCCATGCTGCACCCAGGAACTGTGAGCCCCAGGWGGGTCCAGCAGCCCCAGAGCCACGTGGCCGGAGCTGTGGGCTGGAAGCAGTGCCTGGCTGCAGTCTGGGGAGATGTGATCCCCTGGAGCCCTGCTTCTCCTGCCTGACCACCTACAGCCCCTGCTTCCCCTTCACCTACACCTTGTTCCCTTTTTGTCTCCTSTAAGCACAGCTTTGGGAAGCAACCTGGGAGAAGCTGTTTTTCTACCCTGCTCCCCACAGCCTGTCTCCTTGTGGGGAGGCTCAGAGGTGGCCAGAGACAGGGGTTTGGCCCCCCATTCCCCAGCTGGGTGCTCCATTCACTCTCCCCACACAGCAGACAGGCACCAGCTCACTCACAGCATGGGTCAGGTGGGGAACAGCGATGCCAGGGCCCAGTGCCACTCACTGTGCCTCTCCAGGGCATTCCCTGCCYAGGGACAGGAGCAGAGGTGTCCTCTCATCTGCTGGTGATGCCCAGACCCTCCCAGCACAGACCCTGCTGCTGCAGTGCTGACCCTCCCCACTGTCCCCAGGGAGCTGGGGACAAGCAGGATTCCCCTCTCCCAGGCCTCCCTCTTCCCTTCTTGTAGCCTTTATGGCTCAGACCTTTTCAGCTTGTTTGGGTGGGCAAAAAAACCCCAACCACCTTAAAAAATTAGTCATCAGAGTCTTTTGGAAAAAAACAGCAGCCTGAGTGGGCTGATTGAGGCCTCAGGAGGAGGATATGGGATCTCTGCAGGTGGCTGGTGTGGCCTCTGACCCCCAGACTGTTGGCAGTGTGGTGGGTGAGCCTAGAGTGACCCCAGAACCTCCCTATAGCCCTGTGCCTCAGTTTCCTTACTTATAAAGTGTCCTGCATCCCAAGAGCAGCAGTGTTTCCACTGCGCTCCCCAGCACAGACACGGGGGCTGAGCAGAGCAGCCATGGGCTCCAGCCCATCCCAGCTGCAGTCTGATCCCTGGGGCTTTACCTGGAGTCACAGCAGTGGGGTCACTGCCAGCAGTGCCAGGCAGGTGGGACACATCCTCACTGTGTCCTCTGGACGGTAATGGCAGAGGGGAGGGACAGAGAGTGTCTCAGAGGGCTGAGATGTGTCCTCTGGATGTAACCAACAGAGGGGAGGGACAGTGAGTGTCTCAGAGGGCTGAGATGTGTCCTCTGGATGTTACCAACAGAGGGGAGGGACAGAGAGTGTCTCAGAGGGCTGTTGTGCCCCGTCCTGGCACAGCCTCCCTGTCCCAGCACTGCCACCAGAGCTGCTGTGTGCCTGCCTGTCCTTGGGGCGGTGGGTGCCCCCCGGGACTCGCCCCCACAGCCACACTGTGACAGCAGAGTGACGAGTGGGTGGGTGGAAACACGTCCTGTCCCCCCCCAGCTTTTGTGACTTCCTGCCATGCTCTCAGCTCAGCCCAGCGTGCTCTGAGACCACCAGCAGGCCTGGCTCACACTGCTGGGCACGCTGGTCCCAGGGTCATCCCTCTTCCACCAGCTCTGGCCCCTGCCCCATTCCTGGCTGATGTGGGGCTGGCAGGGCCCTGGCATGCTCAGGACCAGAGGGAGGGGTGACAGGGTGTCTGGAAGTGACAAACTTCACTGCCCCCATCTCAGGTTGAGCCYGGAGGGTGTCAGAAATGATGGGTGGGAGGGACAGAGGAAGAAACCTCCTGCGAGGGWGAGGCTTTTGAAGAGACCCAGAGCTGCACCCCAGCAGTGCCCACTGCGAAAAGCACCGGTGAGGAATGGTCAAAGACACTGCCAGAACCCCAACCCTGCTCCGGAGCACACCTGGGGTCCCTGGCACCCCCATCCCAGCCCACCTCCCTGCCCTGCTGCACCCCATGGCCAGATGCCCAGGGTCAGATGCCACCTGCTCGGAACTGGTCAGGCTGTGGGACAAGGCAGAGCCATCCCAGTTCAGCTCCCCWGCACCACATGTCCTGTGCCCAGCGTGGCTCTCCTGTCCCCAAGGAGCCCAGCAGAGGTGTGAGGCCACCAGCACGGGCCACATGGAGCCTCCCGCCACCATGGCTGTCCCCAGCCACATCAGCAGGGCCCCAGGGACCGGTACCCAGTGTCCCTCAGCCCAGAGCTGCCCCATGCCACAGCTCCCGGGGCTCCACACTCACCCAGCCCTCCGTCACCRCTCCGGCCAGCCGGGTCCTGCCGCTGCTGCCCGCGCCCACCCCGGGTTGGGGTGGCAGTGGCGGTGGGGACGGGGAGGGATGGCGGGGTGCGCAGGGAGGAAGGACGGGGCCGGCCAACCCCACCCTTTCGGTTCCCTTTTTTTGGCTTTCTGASTCAAAGGCAGCATCTGTGTTTCCTCCTGCAGGCAGCCGGGCCATCGCCATGGGGTCACCAACCCACCGGCCCTGGCCAGAGCCTGCCCTGGCTGTGGGCAGTGCCAGGTATTCGCTGTGTTGGCTGCCCATTCCTGTGTTGTCCCCAAATGGGCTCTTTCCTGGCGATCCCCACACACAGCTGAGGTATTTGGTCTATTTACAGTTCTGTGCAGAAAGGGGGTTGGTGGCAAAGTCACAAAGACAGAAGAGTGACTATCAAAAGTTTTTACTGGTTCACTGTAGCAAATGAAAACATTAATGTTCATTGACTACAGGTTACATCATTCATTAGTATTCCATCTTGTATTGGTTACGTGATTCCCTCGCTTCTTATGCTAATTAGTGCACATGTTCAGTCTTCGTTCTGGTCGCTGTGTTTCTTGGATCGGCTATCTATGAATTGGTGTTGTGATCTCCCATGCTGGAATTCTCTCTTATCCACTCAGAGCTGACTCRGCACAGTTGCTGAGTTAGCTTTGCTAGTTACATCCTTGTCTGGAGAGTTCTCCCTGCTGTCCCTGTGGCCCGTAAATTCTGCATTCTCYGTGCCCGCTGTCAGTGGTACAGCCTTCTTCCYCCAGGTCTGAGATMATTGAAGCATGTCAAGYCCTAAACCTTAACAAGGCACTSTACTGACACATAATTTGTGTTTCTAACATCAGGACACCCCGGCACCCGGCGGATCCCGCGGTTCCCCATCCCGGTCACCCCCCGATCCCAAACCCGCCCTGATCCCGCGCTGCCGCCCTGCTGTCCTCCCACCGCCAGGGGGCGCAGTGCCCTCTAGCCACCCTGCACCTTCCTCTCTATGGTCCCCAGCGCCCCTTCACTTCCGCTTCCGGTCAGCGCCTCCT
>NW_026623406.1:135959-191514 GCF_030028575.1 Malurus melanocephalus | reverse complement strand
CGCTCCTGCAGGTGAACGTGCCGAAAACCCGCCGGACKTACTGCAAGAAGTGCGGGAAGCACCAGCCGCACAAGGTCACGCAGTACAAGAAGGGGAAGGACTCGCTCTATGCGCAGGGTAGGGACGGGCTCGCTYCGGGGCACGGGCAGGGGAGTGCGTGCGGTCCGGGGGTTGTGTGCCGTGGGTTGGGAACATTTGTATGGCGGGAGAGAACAGGCTGACTAAAGGATGTGGTGTACAGTAAAGGGGAGCTAAACCRCTACGGCAAAGGGGGAAATACTAAAGGCATATCAGCCCAAACCAGTTTGRGGTATTTGAAATGTTGAGCTGATTAGGAATGGTGAGCTCTGGATGAACTCAGCTCGCTATAATGTGAAAGCACAACTGCGGAGCCCAGGCTGCCCGCCCCGAGGGAGGGCCCTACCCACCGAACATGGGCTGTGAGTTTAAAATGTGCTGGACTTTCAAATCGAGGTGAAAGAAAGTGAATCCAATGGTCAYTCGGCCAGTAGTGATGTAGATTAGTTATGCAAAYAYCACCTGAACARGACTATATAAATATATTCATATTTYTGGCTTTTTGTGTGCTAGCTTTGAGGATTTAATAACCAGAGTTCCTCTCTGCACAGAACTCTGAATAAGTCGAGTSCCATGACCTCGTGTGGTGGCTCAAGGGATAAGGGAAAGGCTAACCTTTTGGGGTCAACATGAGAACAGTGGCCATGGGGGAAACGTGGGGCTGCTGGAGGAGGGGGGCATGGTTCTAGTAGGTTGTGCAGAGCCAGGCTGAGCTCTGCTGGGATTTAGGAAGTGCCAGTTGCACTCAGAGCATCTCTTGAGTTGTTGCCTGACCAGAGCCTTTGTTCCCACAGGAAAAAGGCGCTACGATCGGAAGCAGAGTGGATATGGGGGCCAGACAAAGCCCATCTTCCGTAAAAAGGTGAGTGAGTGCTGTTCCTGGGAGAAGGACGTGAAACTTCCTTGCAGSCCACGTGCCCAGCTGAATGAGGATTCCTCAGTGCTCTGCTGTGGCTGTGTGAGGGCAGCTCTGCTGGCAGCTCTGTGCTGGGAGTGCAAACGCCCCGTCCACATCACAGAGTCACAGAATGGGTTCGGTTGGAAGGGACCTTCAAGGTCATCTTGTTTCAGCCCCTGCCACAGGCAGGGACACCTTCCYCTATCCCAGCTTGCTSTAAGYCCCATCCAGCCTGGCCTTGGACACTRCCAGGGATGGGGCAACCTCAGGTGCCAGGGCCTCACCACCCTCTCAGGGAAGAACTTYTCARTAYSTAATCTYRGTCAGTGTGAAGCYATTCCCCATTGTCCTATCACTCCATGCTCTCCAAACAGTCCCTCTCCATCTCCCTTGTAGGCTTTCATGATGTACATGGCTCATCTTGCATCATGAAAATGCTCCTTCATTTGCAGGGTGACTCAGGCTGGTTCCCAGGGAGCCTTGATGCTGCAGAGAGCAGGATCTTGCTGGGAGGGATACTTGCAGTGAAAGGAGCTTTTTTCACTGCTTGCCTAAGGGAAATGAGATGGCTGCTTGTATTTAGAGCAGGGAAGCAAAACCCAATGGGTGGATTTGTTACTATGTGTGAATCGTTTAGTTATGCTCAGAGCTGCTTGGCTTGGTGCTGGAAATCCCTGGTGTCCTGCTGGAGATGTACAGGAAGCCTTCCAGCAAGAAAAAAAAAAAGATGAGACAGCAGGTTTTTGAGATGACTTTGTGCCAGGAAGTGGGGAGACCTTGCAGAAAATGCTTCTGTAAGCAGGGTGCCCCAAGCAGCTGCATTGCTGGCACTCTCTACCTGTACATTGCAATCCCTGTACATTGCAATCCCTGTTTCTGTTTTTTTCCCAGTCAGCACTGTATGGGTGATTGGCTGAGGTTTTTAGCTGGTGGTCCAGATGCTGTAGCAGCCTGTCAGCTTTGGATTCTTTCCTCTGCAGTCTTTGGGTCTCATTCAACTTGTCAGTAGCTGCAGGTCTGCAGTGAGCCTTTTGTGTCTCTGTTCCTTCCAGAGAGTTTGCCATTCATGTTTCTTCCAGGTGTTTGTTCTGCTCAGTTTTCTGCTGGACTTCTGAGCACTGCTGGTCTGTTATCCCACACTTGACAAGTGTTGAGTTTCTTGCTGTGTTCACTGGCACAAACTGCCACTATGGTGGATCCCTTCAGGAACCAGCCCTGCCCCACTGAATGCTTTTGCCAGTGTCCCTTCACGAGAATACACTATATTCCTGTACTGATCCTTAAGGTGCCTTCTTGTTTAACATGGAGGGAGTCTAGMTGGTTGTCTCTCACTTCACACTTTAAAACAAACTGCTGAATGATCAGSAGTGCAGAGAACAAGCATTTTCTGAGAGCAGCAGTTTGCTTGGGGATGTGTGGTTCACTGATACACCCTGCTCCTCCCAGGCCAAGACCACCAAGAAGATTGTGCTGAGGCTGGAGTGTGTGGAGCCCAACTGCAGGTCCAAGAGGATGCTGGCAATCAAGAGGTGCAAGCACTTTGAGCTGGGAGGAGACAAGAAGAGAAAGGTGGGTTTGTATTCCATGGGTGCCTGAGAAAGGGTGGCAGTATCTGCTGGTGAATAAACTCACTGTTGTCTCTGGCTTCTTTCTTACAGGGCCAGGTGATCCAGTTCTGAGCATCATCCTACTCATCGTTACGGACCATATTAAAGTAATTAGATCAATCCCTTGCTTTTTATAAATGTGTTTTCTCTTGGTGGTGGGGTGGGAGCTGTAAGTACATCAACTTGGCAGGAGGGTGTTGCTTGCAGAATTACTAAGACAATGACTTCTGGCTTTTGCAAAGTCCTTCCAATGGCTGGGATCTCCTTATTGTGTTTMCAAGGTGTTTTGTAATGGGTACTAGTGACTTCTCTGCTTGRGCRTGGTGCAGSCTTGTKTAYRACCTTCCCTGAACAGCCTCTGTGCTTGGCTATAGACCTCTKTTTACAAGCAGCTGTGCTGCCCTAAGGAGCAAAGCCTTGGAGCAGTCAGTGGTATCTGCACGATTAGGCAGGTGCCTAGTTAGGAAATTAGGCAAGTGCCATTAGCCATGGCAGCTCAGAGGTGAGGGACAGTTCCTCCCCATGGTTCCTCCAGGCACCTGGTGTAACAGGCCTCAGCTGCCTTCCCCTGTGCCTGACTGCTGTTGGTGCCTCTTTAGCTTTCTCCTTGAAGGAAAAAGGCCAAGCACAGCACCGAAGTTTCAAATGGGCAACAGCCAGGARTGTGACAGATTGGAGAGAGAGAATCCAGGACAGCTTCCCCTTGAAAAGGAACACCTCTGTGAGGCAGCAGCTACCTGGGAGTAGGAAGTCTGCTGTTAGCAGGTGCTGGGAATGCAACGCAGAGTTCACCCTTAAAGGCAGTGGTAGTGGACATGGAGCTGGAGGATGGAGAGATGCCTCTTCAAATCTTCATAATGACTGAAAGCACTTAGTTACTCAGCTGTAACAGAACAGCTTGTTAAATACTGGCTGATGACATTTTCAAACTTGTGCAGGCAGTGGTGGCTTTGGCCTGTGGGAGGGGCTATATAGCTGTATCATGTCAGCTTCACTGAGTGCTGTTTTTAGTAATCCTGACAAATTTCACAAAAACTTAGGTGACTGGAACGAACTGTTGTTTTCTAAATGCTGGTTTTATTTCATGATGATTTCAGTTTAATTAATTAATTTCMGATACCATGCTGTACTTCTGTACACAGCAAGTTAAGAAAAAGCATAGCCTTTTAAAGGGRTTTTAATCAAAGTGCTTAATCACAGAAGAGCAAATCAAGACATCTTGATTGTATAGTCAGAAAAGAATATATTTGTACTTGATGATTGCGTAAGTGATTGTCTGTCTCCTGGCTTGGAGAGTCTCGGTCATTCAACCTAAAGGCTGCTGTCAGCAGTGGGAAGCAAGCACATAGGGATTCCTGGGAAGCAGTTCATGGAGAAAGGGGACTCCAGTGGCCACATGAAGGGTGGAGAGGGAATTGTCATCTGAAGGTAACTGACAGCCACTTGTGAGAGATTCTTGGAGTAAGGGGAAACCCTCAAAAGCTAGAATCCTAAGGCATGACAGCAGCTGTCAAGAGAGTTGCTAAAAAGTGGAATGATTCAGGCCAGTCCCTGAGTTGTCAGAAGATGGAAGCACATGTTCATGCTTTGAGTAGTGTTGGAGTTTTTCAGCCAGGTAGGAGCAGCTTCTCTTGACTATGTGTCTGGTCTGGAACACAGCAAGGAGGTTGCCAGGATGTGTTTCCCTATTGTCCTCGAAATGCTCAAGGACAGCTGTGTGTGCATCCCTTGCCTATCCTTGCTTGGTAGTGGTAGTGGGAGTAAACAGGAGTTGCTCCCTGCTGGAGCCCTTCCAGCTCCTTGSAGGGAGTTGGGTGAGATGCCAGAGAAAGGGGCACTGCTCTGCTGTTCACCTTCTGTTTCCTGTTGGTGACGGAATGATGGTGATGTTACATTAGGCTGAAGGTTCAAGTAATGAATGCCTGAGAAAAAAGGCACCTGCTTGGAAGAAGAGAAGGAGCTTCCTGCCACAAGTTCAGACAGAGTGTGAGGCTTAGGAGCAGGTTCCCTGTGCCTCCTATAGTGCCATGATTTTGAGCAGCACAGTGCCTGTGGGGTTCACCTCTACGCTCAGGGAGGAGATCCAGCTGTAAACACCCCAGTCCCTGCTGACTGGCAGGACCTGTCGGATGGAGCAGGCTGGGTTGCAGGCCAGCCCATTGCCGAGKAAGGTGAGGGAGAAGGTGTACTTCTGGGGTCCCCCAATCTCCTGAAGGTTCAGCACTGCCACAGCATAGGCTYGGCCAGATAGGGGCCGCTCCCACAGCTGAAAGTTCTTGTCCTGCCAAGGAGAAAATAAACCCAGGGCTTAGACTGAGGGAGGCTGAAGTGATGGTCTTCATGCCTGTCTGTTCCAGCAGGCTTCAGGAACAGACTCACTGAGCTCCTGTTCCAAACCCTGAGCACCTCTCCATCCCTCCTGTGCCCCACCCTGCACCCCCAGGCTGCTCCTGCTGTACCTTGGCAATTTGGTATCCCTGCTTGCCCAGAGGATCCTGGTTGATGGCGATCACCTCTTTGTTCTGGAGCAGACACTTGGCCTCAGGACTGATGTGCCGCAGGTCGTTGGACATGAACAGGGGAGCTGCCATAATGGCCCACATGGCCATCTGAGTCACCGACTGGTCCCAGCTCAGCCCAAAGTTTCCAATCACCAGCTGTGACAAGCAAAACAAAAGGTGCCTGGTAACCTGCCTGCTAAGGAGATACTGGGCCACAGCACCGGGAAATCACAGGGTGGGACCTCTCTGGAGCCTGCSTAGATAGGCTGAGTACCAGGAGCACAAGCAGCTCGTTGGGAAAAGCAAGGCATAACTGTGTGGCAATTTAGGATGAGCCACTGGTGGAGGTAAAGAAGGCTCCTTATATGACTAGGCASTGTTTAGGAATCTGCTTTTGGATGCAGGTATTCCTTCCTTGCAATGCTGATACTCGGGGCTTTTCCCTCTAGTGGGACAGAAGACTGACCCCCAGTGCCACACCTGTGTTCTGAACTGGTTCTGCTTGTGGAGGCTGCATGACACAAAGATGGTGCTTCCTTGGTACTATCCATAGCTGCAGTTCTCTTTCCCCCCAGACAATCTCATCAAGATCCTGATTCTCGGGTCCCCATTAGAGCCCTTCCCCTCAGTGCTCCCCCAGTTCTGTCCTTCCTATCCTTCTCACCCTACAGCGGAAGGATTTTTTGCTGATGTTTCAAGTGGGGTGGGTGTTGCTGTACTTGCCATGTCAGGATCATTCCAGCCTCCTGGCCCAGCTATCTTCACAATGCTGTCCTGGTGACGGGCTGTCCAGTCCAAGATACCCTTGATGCTGCTCCAGGAGTCAGACACATCRTAATAGTTCCTCCAGTGATTGCAGTACTGTTTGATCTCTGTGTAATTGGGCTGCCAAAATAATGAGTGTGATTAGCCAGAGCACCTGGCTGTACAAGAGTGTAAACAAGACTAGGCTAGATCAAGGGTAGCTTGGGATAACACCTTCCATCACTAGCTATCTGGATGATCTAGTGCATGTTGATTCCCTTGGATGCTTTGTGGCCARGAACTCCAGTCTGCCTTGTTCCATACAACACTATTGCTCCCCTTGGGAGAGCAATTGTGGCCACWAGCTCTGTTAGAAAATTCCTTCACAATTTTCACCTTGTGGCCTTTAAGTTGTGACCAGGCCAATGGGATTAARCTGTAACAGCCCACTAATTACTGSTACTTTTGGGGTTTACACCCTTTGGTGAGTAATACATTTAATTCCAATGGGAGAGAATTGTACCATCCTGTCACGGTGGCACAGGGGAAGTCAGCTGTGGGTGGAGGGCAATGTGTCAGTCACAGACCCTGAGTGGCAGAAATTTGTCACTGAACAATGTGGAGAAYGCCACAAAGCCTCTCCTGTGGTCCCCAGAGCTGACTGTAGGGCTGAGTCTGCAGCACTCTGTGTCCAGGAGGAGTAACAGTGAGCTATCTGCTAGGCTGTGTGTCTGCACTGCCAATGCTTTGCTGCTTGACTCCTTGGAGACAGGAAGCAGATGGATGCTGTGGTTTTTTTTTTTGGCATGCTCCATCTGGGCTGTGCCTTTGTGCTGCAGGATCCTACTGAATCTGTTTTAGCAGAGCAATGACTCAGGTATGCTCCAGGGCTCTAGAGGAAAAAGTATTCCTCCATTTTACAGCCTTATCCTCTGTCAGAGCAGCAAGTTTCTCAGGACACTGTTTTACAACCTTAATGTTTTTCTGTTCTTCCCAATTAAGCCCCAGGATAAACCTTGAGAGACAGTTCTTACCTGCTGCAAGGGCCTCAAGTAGAAAGGCCACTCACAGGAATAYACAATGCTCCTTCCAGTCCTGTTCAGGGCCAGAGACATGCGCCTGTATCCTAAAGGGAGAGGACAGACAGAAGTTGCACAACCTCCTTGGTCACACAGCAGAACTAATCTAATGTCACAGGTTCAGGTTTCAGTTCAACTCTTGCAAAATTAAGATTGAACACATTTTTGTGGTTGAGATAACACAGGGAGGACAGGGGTGTTTAAAGTCTGCAGSTGGTCACCTGCTTCCCAAGGACAGGAGTTTGCTTGGGCAGCYTATTGCTCCAAGACTGCTGATCCCCTTGAACATACAGCCAGGGGAAGAGCTTAAAAGCTTTCCTGTATGGCATTTTTTTTCTCTAGATACCCAGGAAATACAAGTCAGTATGTATCAAGCAGTGCAGCTTTGCTGGGAAATGTAGGAGTATATTCTTATGAGGCACTTGCGCCATATGGACTGGGCAGGAATGCAAAAGCTCTAGTTTTTCCTGTCCTTGTCCCCAGACAGCCCCTGTTAAGTCCTTTCCAATTGGCAGAGAGGGAATGAAAAGTCTGCTCTCTCCTCTGGAACTGCCTCAGTACAACTGGATTGTATCTGGGTTACACATATGATCCAACAGGAGCTCTCAGCTCAGCTGTCACTCAGGGTGCTGAGCTGTGCTCCTGTCTGTGGCAGCTGGCATATGCTCCACCATCTGGCTTCGATGGGATTGTCACTTGGGCAGGTTCTCCCTGCCAGGCAGAGACAGGACTTCATGCAGAACTCCTGCTGCCAAACACTGTGGTGCTGWCTGTGCCAGCAGCCAGAGAGCCCAGTCAAGAGAAAAAAGCTTTCCGAGTTAAAAGTGTCCTTCCCACAGATCTACTCCTGTGGCACTGGGATTTGCCTGTGCTCCACAGGAGTCTGTAGCCAAGTCCCCTCAGCACGGGGAGCAGCTGAGTTTTCAGCTGCTGGCTTGCCAGCCTTTGTGCAAATATCTTCTGAAGTGGTATTTGCATTGGTGTGCTTTAAATGGAAAACCCCAGTAGGATTTTTACACCTTAATTCCCTTCATTTTTATCTCTTAAAAGCCTTCCTAACTGCTCCTTTCATGGCAGGCACGAGCTGTTCTAGCTTCAGGCTGATTCGCCTTGACAAGGCCCCACCAAAGRGATTATGGGTTAAGCGTGTGAAACGCTCTGAGCTCTCCAGTAAAGGCAGAGCAGAAGGGCAAAGCCTGTGCTGAGTTAATAGCTGAGGTAGCAGCCTRCACAGGCAGCCCCCAGAGCATGCAGCTGATGTGTCTGTGCTCGGCGTGATCCGTGCTCTGGGGTGAGAAAAGCTCCTTTTCCAAGCTGTRCTTCAAGGACAGCTTCAGGAGACTGAACAGGTAAAAACACTTAACCCAGCAACACTTGACACCTTGGGAACAGAGCCTCAGACTTGCTTTTGTAAGCAAGTCCCTTAAATGAGTGTGCTCAGGGAACAGCAACTCYGTGGAGCCGCATGCGGGGCCTGGAACTGCTGCTGCCTGCAGAATATTCCTACCCATGGGAATGGCTGCCTTGGGCCCGTGCCTACCTTCTGCCAGCAGCTCCAGTGAGTCAGAGTTGCAGCCATCAAACTTGAGCAGGTCCACACCCCAGGAAGCAAATGTTTGGGCATCCAGGTCATAGTGGTCGTAGCTGCCAGGGAAGCCAGCACACGTCTTGYGCCCAACATCGCTGTAGATTCCCAGCTTCAGACCCTTGGAGTGGACCTGTGTGTGCAAACAGACCGTGGCATGGGGCAGCCACAAGGCAGGAGGAAGAGGAATGGGGGCAGCAAGGGAAGCAAAGCCCACTGTGGCTGGCAGAGCCTTAGCTCAGCAGTGATGCAGCCATTCCCACCCGGCCGTCCCTGCCCTCCCCTGCTCCCAGGCTGGGTCACCACCGTGCCATGGTGGCACTCACGTAGTCGGCCAGCTTGCGGATCCCACTGGGGAACCGTTCTGGGTCCGCCTGAAGCCTGCCCTGCTCGTCCCGCGTCGGAGCCATCCAGCAGTCGTCAATGCAGATGAACTCGTAGCCGGCGTCCCTCCAGCCCTCGGACACCATCCTGTCAGCCATCTCCACAAACAGCTGCTCGCTGGGCACGGGCACGGGCAGGGCGCACGACCGGCAAAGAAAGCGGACAACTGATGTCTACCACTGGCACATCAGCGGGGCACACGGGGAGCCGCGGGGAAGGGAGCGAGCCTGGCCCTCCGCCCTGGCGCGGAGAAGGCACGGCGGGGGCCAGAGCACCGGGCCGGCTGTCCGCTACCTGGGCTGCCCTGGGCTCCCCGCGGACCCATCCCCTGCGGCGGTACCTGACRCAGCGGCTCGGCTCGGCGGCGCAGTCGGTGGCGCAGAGGAAGCGCTCCCAGTGCAGCCAGCCCATGGGCGGTGTCCGCGCCAGGCCATTGTCCAGCGCCAGCGCTGCCGCCACCGCGGCCACGGCCGCCACAACCCAGCGCAGCACCTGCCGCGCCGCCGCCATCGTCCCGCCGCGCCGCGCACCTGCCGCGTGATTGACAGTGCGGACGGCCAATCCTCGGGGGCCGCTGGGCGGGGTTGGCCGTGCAGCCAATCGCTGCGCGGTACCCAGGGCGCTGCCGCCAATCCTGTGCAGGGAGGTGCGCATCGGCCCGCCCCCCGGGGATCACGTGGGGCGGTGCACGTGACTGAGGGGGACTAGCCATGGCGGCGGGATCGGGTGCTGTGGGTGCTGCCGGGCGGTGCCGGGGGAGCCGTGCCAGCAGTGCCCAGGCTGGCACCGTCCGTGTGCCCGTCGGCAGCGTGCCCGGCTGGCCGAGAGGCCAGTGGCACCTGGCCAGTACAGCAGTAGTGTGGCCAGCACGAACAGGACCGTGATTATTCCCCTGTTATCGGCACTGCTGAGGCCATACCTTGAGCACTGTGTTCAGTTCTGGGCCCCTCCGTTCAGGAAGGACATTGAGCTGCTGAAGCARTAAAGCTGGGGAAGGGTCTGGAGCACAGAGAGACTGCGGGARGTGTGGAGGCTCAKCCTGGAGAGAAGGAGGCTCRGGGTGTCCGTGTCACTGTCGGCAGCTCCCTGGCAGGAGGGTGCAGCGGGTGCGGGTCGGGCTCTGCTCCAGGGAACCGGTGACACCATCAGAGGATGGGATCTCAGGCAGCACCGGGGGAGGTTTAGGTTGTATGTCAGGAGTAATTTCTCCACAGAAAGGGTGATTAAACATTGGAATGGGCTGCCCAGCGAAGTGGAGTCACTGTCCCTGGAGGTGCTCAAGCAAAGACTGGAATCAGTGCCATGGTCTGGKTGGTGAGTGGTGATTGGCCATAGTTGGACTCAATTTCAGAGCTCTTTTCCAGCCWTACTGATTCTGTGTGCTCAGCAGAGCCGGAGCTGCCCGAGGGGCCGGGGGCTGCTGTGAGTGCAAGGTGTGGGTCTGTGTGTGCTCCATGCATCAGTACAGGGTCCTGGCAAAGGGAGGATTGTACCCCATGSGTTCAGGACTTAGTTTTGACTCTGGGCTTTCAGCGCTGCCTCAAAAACTCTGTAAGAAGCTCTCGATTGAGCCTTCCTCCTGAGCACTTCTCCCCTCTGCTCCTCTGTCATATCCAGCCTGATCCAGCACTGCCACGAAGCTGATCCAGAGTGTGGAGTATGGCCAGGCTGTTTGCTGCCTCTCTGCCTGTGTGTGTGCCTGTGGATCCAGCCTGTCTCTGTCTGGGGTTCTCAGGCCCATCCAGTGTGGGGGAAAGGGGCCCCACAAGCCTTGATTCTAAAACTCATCCAATTATTGTGTATGACTGAGGCCTGGGAAAAGAAAAGGAGTGTTGACAGCCTACATGGAGGAGGAATGCCRCATCCTTGAGAAAAGCAGATTGGAATGTAGAATTGATAACGCAGGTGGCTGGAAATTATAAGCATTACTAATACTGTAGCTTTTGCAAACTCACCAATTATGTTCTGATTACTAATTAAACAGCTGTCTCTTGACCAATGTATGTTTGATACAAATGTGTACTCTGATTGCTAAAGTGGATAAAAGAGGCTTGTCCCACAATAAAGTCCTTCTTTCTTTCTGTTTTTTCACCCACTTTTGTGTGTTTTGTATCTATTCTTTTCTGTYGCTGTTTGGCCAGCAGCGACAATCCAGATCTTTGCACTCAAAGGTTTTGGTCTCTCTTCAACAAGTTCAKCCACAAGACTAGGTCATAGTTACTGGGCGTTTACACCAGTTACATCTGACTGGCAGTTCAGTGAGAACCTGTGGGAGTGGGCAGTGCTGGTGCCAGCAGGACCTGGAGAGCTGTGAAAGACACCTGTGTGCCAGTCAGCAATCTGTGAGGTGGATTTCACTCCTGTTTGCAGGAACCACACAGCCATGAGCACTGCTGGGGATGCCAGTGCTGGTACATGTGGTGCCATGGCAGGGAGAGGCTCCCGCTGCCAAGGCAGCAGTGGGAAATGGGGAGAGAGGAGCTGATCTCCCCTGTGCTTTCCCCCAGAGCTGCACCAGCCCTGCAGCCCCGCTGGAACTCTTGCCATGGCCCCACTGCAGGAGGAGAGGGGCAGGATGGAGCCATGGCAGGGCCGTGGCCATCAAGCACAGGAGGAGAGGGGCAGGATGGAGCCATGGCTGCCCTGGGCCATCAAGCACAGGGCTCTCTCTGGTGCCAGCGAGGCATCTCGCTAGGTGTCCTCCCATCCCTGCTCTGGCACATCCAGCGAACAAAAGCTCCTCAGAGCCCGGGGGCTGATAATCACTCYTTGTTTCAGTGCCGGGGTCCTCCCCCTGTCCCTTGGGGAGCTGAAGCGCAGAGATTTCTCAAAGTCGGACAAAACAAGATGCTCTGAGGGCTGGAAAACCTCATGGCTTTGTTTTCTCTTCTGCAAAACGGCAGTCCAGAGCTGGGCAGTTATCCCCTGTTCCCAGGGTCTGGGAGTGCTGCAGGGCTGATCCCTGCTTGTCTCTGTGTTCCAGCACTCCCTCCCTGTTCCCAGGTGTCCTCCCTGCCCCCAGGAGGACCTGGCACACCCACACCCCCTGGCATGGGAGCTGTGGGTGCCCTGCGGGCTGCATGTGCTGGCTGGTGTCCCCAGAGTGGTGCAGGCTGGTCCTAAAGCCATGCTGGGATGGGGTGGGTATGGCCATGGGGTTTGGCAGGGTRGTGCAGCCTCTCTGAGCAGCTGGAGGTGACAGGCTGGGGTGTGATGCCMCAGCTTAGGTGGCAGGGGGTGCACTGAGACTCCTCTATGGGGGGACAGCGTTGGCAGGGCTGGGCTGAGGGGTGGCACAGCCACGCTGCCAGAGCACCCTGCACCTTCCCTGTGCCAGAAGGCTCCTGTCCCCATGGGGCTGCGGTCCTGGGAGAGCCCTGTGCCATGGCATGGCTGATCCCAGTAGTCCAGCTCCCGGTGCTTTCCTCTTCTGTCCCTTTTCCCACTTGTAAGGGGCAGCCCTGGCCCGCTCACGACTGCCTGCCTCACTTTTGAAACTCGGTATTTTCTTGAAAATAWTTCTGTGCTCAGGCAATGTGCAAARGTTGCTCAGAGCCSCAGCAGAGCTGTCACCTGTTCGTGCTGCACTGCACTGCCCTGGCTCCAAACCCAGAGTGCRGATCAGTGTGGGACAGGCTGCCCTGCAGGCATTGCTTTGCCCACACAGGATGCTTTSCTGAACCTCTGGCAGTTGGATTTGCCCCACAGGAGCTCCAGGCTGTGGATGTGGTGCCCTCCAGGCAGAGGCCCTGGTGAGGGGAAGAAGGGAAGGTTTGGCCCTCTGATGGTCCATGGACAGAGCTCAGTGCCAGCAGGATGAAGCCCTCTGTGGGGTGGGGCAGGGGCCTGGCTGGTGTGTCACTGCAGTGACATTTCCTTGGCCCTACAGAGGCCCCCCAAGGAGTCCTTGGGGCTGGCAAGGGGCCGTGCTGCCCCCAACCTGTGTGTGCTCCTGGCCCTGGGCATGCTGCTGGCAGGAGCTGGGCAGCTGCCAGTGCTGATGATGCTCAATTTACTGTCTTGTAAATTGACAAGTCCCACCAGTCCCATTAACCTGGTGTAAAGTTCATTAACTTTCTTTTAAACCACCAATTAACTTGGCCATGGCTGCTGGTCCTGTGCCCACAGCTGCTTTCTATGGTGCCTGGGATGTATTCCCAATGCTCAGCCTTGGACAGGGAATGAAAAACTGATCCTGTGCAAAGGCTGTGAGCTTTGCTGGGGGACTGAGCCACCTGGGCTGCTCTCTGGCCATGCTGTGTGAGGACATGGGGCTCAGCACCCCAACCCCAAGGATGGACCCACTGGAGCTTTGTCCTGGAGGGCAGTGACAGCCCTGCAACTGTGATGGTGTCCCAGTGACTCCCAGTTCAAAGTGGGCTGCAGGGAGGACCAGGGACAGGGACTGAGTGCTGCCCCCAGGGTCACCAGAACCACAGGGACCTGCAGGGCCATGGGGCAGYGCTGTCCTTGTGCCTTTGCAGGTGCAGTGCCAGAAATGAGCTCCCTGACTTGCTGTGAGCAGGATCTGGGCTGTGGGACCTGCGGGCTTTGGCTGGGGACAGATGTGTTCAGTTTTCACATTTTAAGTTTCTTTCTGGGACGCGCTGGCTCCCGGAGCTGAACGGCTCAGGGCTGACTGCAGTGTTTGCCTGGGTGCCCAGAGCTGATGTCCTGACTCCAGAGCAGGGGGTGAGGGAGGCAGGCACACCGTACTGCTGTGAAACACCTCACAGCTCTCCCCTTGGCTKCCTCCTCTCTCGGTTTGGGGTGGGGACAGCAGCAAAACCCCGGGGAAGCTTCGTTTGTGCCAYCCAAAGAACAAGCCCAGCACCGAACAGGCGTGGGTGCAGCTCGCCTTCTCTCCTCGCTGCCCCTCGGTGGGGCCGGCCGGGCGATGGGGCTGCGAGGTACCAACAGAGCTGCTCTGTGAAACTTGGCCGGGAGCACAGAGGGAGATTGATGTTTGCTTGGGCGCTCAGCCCTCAGCTGTGGGCTCTGTCCGCCCCTGCACCAGCTGGGGACAAAAGCCCCGGCCCCGGGTGGCACTGCAGGGCTGGCGTAAGCCCCCCAGGACAGCTGGCAGCTCTGTAAGGCTGGCGCCTGCCCAGCGAGCCGAGGGACGGGGCCGAGGGGCCGTGCAGGGAGGTTTGCCCTCGGGGTGCTGCARTGCTCGGGTGTCGGAGCTCCACTGCAGAGCTGGAACCCCCCGGCCCCACCTCCGCCTCCTCTCGGGTCCTGTACCCTGGCCAAGCCTGGCTGGGTGGAAAGCACCCCACAGAACTGGGTGGGGAGGGAAAGGGTGGGGTTTGGGGTTGGGGGCTCCTGCCCGGCCCTCCTGGCATCTCCCACGTGGGAGATAAACATGACAGTCACCAATGTCAGAAAAATCMCCCATGGAGAGGTAATGACATCTGGGTATAACGGTGGGTCAGGGCTCCTGTCCCCACAGAGCAGGACAGGTTTTGCCCTTGTCCCTCCCCATACTGTGAGTGGGAGCTGGCTGCAGTGTTCTTGGCAGAGACAAATCCCCACACACGCCGATGAAAATCCCAGAAAGCTTTATTTGCGTAGGAAGATTGATGCTGTTTAAAAACCCACGGCTGCCGGAGGCTGGCATGGCCACCCAGTGCCTGTGGGTGCTGCTGGGGCACCGGGGCCTCCCTGTTTGGCACTGCCTGGGGTGCTGGGGAGCCGAGGGTGCCCCAAACAGGGCCTCCCTAAAGCAAATCTGGCCTAGACACACAATGGGGCCTCACAGGGAGCCCCACAGCAGGGGAGGCATGCAAAGGGCTGGCAGTGGGATGGGGCTGGCTCAGCCTGTCCTCRTGGGTCCCTCAGTCCCCTCGTGGGGTGGCCTGGGGCCAGTTCTCTGCTTGCCCTCTCTGTGAGATGGGTGCATGTGGCTGAGCCCTGTGGGGCTCAGGGGGCTGAGAGGGGCTGGGCCATGCTGCCAGTCAGTTCTACCAGGAAAAGGGTGATGAGGAGCCAGGCCAGGGGTCACAGTGGGGGTTTCTGCCTGGGTCTGCCTTCAGAAGGCAGTGCTGGCCCCTGGCCATGTCCCCCTGCCTGGCAGGGTCCGTTCTGCCGTGGCAGGTGGGTCACTGGAGCACTGGCTGTGCCATCGGGGCACCACAGCCTTCAAGGAAAGGAGTGAACCCTATTTCCATCTTGCCCTGCCCGGAGGACTCTGGGCCCTCTCTGCCCCCACAGCTATGGGGGGATGGACCCTGCTGCAGCCTCCTCCAGGGTGACTGTGGGATGAGGGAAAGGAGAGCATCAACACACTCCTCTCTGTAGGACTCAAACATCACCTGCTGCTTTTATTTCCCGCAAAGCATGGAGGGTATCCAGGTCTGGAGGGCAGGGAGCCTTGCTGAGCTTGCACTGGTGAGGTTCCAGCTGCTCTCCTCTCCAGTGGAGGAGTATTAGGGATGAACCTGCCCAGGGATGCTGCACCCGGGTGCTGGGCTGGGGAATGGGGCAGTTTCCACCTCCATCTCTCTCCTGGCACCGTGGTGCTGCAGGAATGCAGCAGAATGGGGATGCCACCACTCACTCTGCTCCTCCAAAAGGATTGGCCAAGCTTTCCCCGCTGCTTTCATCCTGAAACATCTCCCTTGGACGATGGGCTGCGGGCCCTGCCCTGCGGACAATGCGGTGCCATCTCCCCAGTGCCAAGTGACTCCCATCTGCAAYTGCAGTGGCCATCTGTGCCCCTCCAGTGGGCCTGAGCTTGCCTGCTGCCTGCCTGGGGGCTGGCGTTTCCTTGGAGCAAACAGAGCCTCCTGCCCAGTGTCCCTGCCCCAGTTCTGCCCGCAGCTGTGGGCACCACGGGCAGTTCCGAGCTCGGCAGGGAGGGAAGCCTCCCCRCCCTGCTGCTCTGCTGTGCCTGGGAGCTGGCTGGAGGCTGGAGGGGCCCTGTCCAGGGCTGGGCAGGGGGCTATGGGGCCATAGGCAGCACCCCGTACAGCCCAGCTGCCGGCAGGGCTGCTGCCTGCTCTTTCCTGCAGCCAGGCTCCGGGCCAGAGGAGAGAGGGCTGCAGCCTCTGCCCCGGCTGCTCGGGGCCCACAGCTCAGTGCTGCTGGAGAAGCAGCAGCCTCACATGGCAGGTGTGGAGAGGTGGAGGATATTTTTCTGGCAGGTGATGTTCTCTGGCCACCGGCTGTGCCAAAGTCCCTGGAGCTGTCCTGTGCCCCTGGATACCCGAGACTTCCCCCAGCAGCACAGCATTCCTGGGCAGCAGTTGTTTGTTTCCCTGTGCCCCACCAGCGCAGCATCCCGGGGTACCTGGGGGTGACRCCATGCAGGAGGCAGGAGGGGTCCCTCTCTCCAGCTGACCATGGGGACCCGTGGTTGTTGATCCCCCCACTCTGTGCCCTGAGATCCAGTGGGGCACGGCGGCTGCCACATGTCCGGGCTCTGAGCCCCATCCCAGCTGTGCCAGCGCTCCGGGACAGAGGGAAATGCAGTTCTGGCTGAGCTTGTGGCACCCGGGCACACTGGGAGGGTCACACCGAGCGGCAGCTGTCCTTTTCCAGCCTAGGGCACCAAGTGGATGTCCTCTGAGCGCAGCACTTTGTAAACRACCCAGTAGAAGACGTTGAAGACCAGGAAGGTGAAGGGGAAGACGGCTCTGGAGATGGTGTCGATGCGCTTGGCGCGGTCGAGGTAGCGCCGGCGGAGGCTCTCCCCTTCCCGCAGCACCGCGCTGGCKGCCGGGGGGCTGTACACGCCGGGACCCTCGCCAGCCCCGTCCTTGGGCTGCAGGCACTGGCCCAGCCCGTAGCCTCGCAGGTAGAAGCGGCTGTCGCGGCTGAGCTCTTCCTCCTGGCCAAGGGAAGGGCGGTCAGGGAGCGCCCGCGGGTGCTGGCGCTGCAGGGCTGAGCTGCGCRTCCTGCACACCCTGCGGCTGCTGCTGAGCGCCTGCTGCGGGGCTGGGTGCTCTTCAGAGAGCCCTCAGAATGCAGGCAGGAGCGCGGGGCTGGCAGTGCTGTGCCAGGGGACGCGGTGAGCACTGAGCCCCTGCCTTTTCAGCCTGCGTGTGTTCTAGGGGTAAAGGCAACCCAACCCCGGCAGCCCGACACATCCCCCAGTCTCCTCCAGCTCCAGCTCGGGGCTGGGGCAGCATGGCTCTGGCAGCCACAGGGATGGGAGGTGCACTGGTGGAAGGGGGCACGTAGGGGTCCAGGGTGCGCTGGGTGCGGGTGCCCTGGGTGCGGGGTGCCCTGGGTGCGGGGTGCCCTGGGTGCAGGGTGCTGAGCTGTGCAGGCACCGCTGTGACAGCTGTGTTTGCTGCGGGGTGCAAGTGTGACTGCCATGGTGAACAGGGGAGCACAGACAGCTAGCTGGGGCAGAGCTGGGCAGGGCTGCAGGAACCTGGCTACCACCAGGGCTTGCAGGACACCCCAGTCCTTCCAAGGATCCAGACCTTCATTTCTCTCCATATCTGCTTGGCAGAGGATACGTGGTRCAGCAGAGGAGGGAGGCTGAGAGAGCTGGACTCCTTGCTGGTCTCTCTGCCCTCACTCCCCCTCTCTCTCCCCATGCTGGCAGAAGGCTGCAGAGAGGGCAGCGTGCCCATGGAGTTGCACGTTCACGATCAAAGCTGCRAACCTGCCTTGAGTCTGTTTTCAGCCCACTGCCGTTGTTCAGGGACTGACTGGGTCCCTCGGGGGCTGGCCAGCCCTCCTCCCTGCCAACAGCTGTGSACTGTTAGCCACTCGCCTTGTCCTGTTCTTTTATCCTTGCAGAGGGTTGTGTATAAGATTTGACCAGGGGCAGGCTGTGCACATCTGGCTTTTTGCTCCACTCATTTGGTGTCTGTGGCGCATCTCCCCTCTGCCTTTGCTGGTGCTGTATCTGGCTGTGGTGGGTGCCTTCTCCCAGGGCCTGCTGCAGACCAGTGCCTCTCTCTGTGCCTGGGTGCAGTTTGGGATCCCAAACACCATCTCTGAGCAGCGCTGCCCTCCAGGACACRGAGACTGCTCGCTGCGTCAGCCCGTGCGGGCGCTCGGCTGGCACGGGGGCTCTCATGCAGAGAGTTTGTTACCCTGGCRTCTTTATTTAACTCAGCAATCCACAGGCAAGATTTTCCAGTGGGAAGAGCAGCAGTGGCTCAGATTGCTGAGGTTAGCKCTCATTTGCAGTACAGTTTTATTTCCCTGCCTCAGGCTGAGTGCTTGCAGCACCCTGGGTGTGGGAATTGGGTTTCTCTGTGTGCCCTGGGGACCAGCCCAGGGAGCCAGCAGACCCAGCCTATTCCTGAGCCTGGATTTGGGGGCTCTATGGGACAGATTTGCCCTCAGGCTGTGAAATCCAGGCTTTGCTTTGTCAGGCACAGGAGCTGTGTGTATTGGGGCTCTGCTCCRTTCTCTGACTGAGCTGCASCCMGGGGTGCTCCTGGCTGCATCCAGCRCCGTGCCAGCAGCACCCCCGGGTGCCTCTGCAGCCTCCACCTCAGGGCAGCTGCACCTTGGTCTGTTCTAAGCCAGCAGATGGTCCCTTGGTTCGACAGAGCCTTCCCTCCCTCCCTGCCCTGCCTGGGTAGGTGTTGATCTCCGGAGTCACCTGTGAAAGGCAGGGAGCAAAGGAGCGTTCTGGGAAGCCAGGAATCCTCTGCTGGCATCCAAGGGCTGATGATGGTGTAGAGGAGACGAGGTCTGGTCTCCTCCCTGGAGCTGTGGTCAATGCCCTGCATCTCCCCAATATCCTGTGAGCCTGTCCCACACATTTTTCTGTGCCCCAAGGTGCAAAGTGCCTGTGTGGCCCGAGCAGCTGCCCGTGCTGGGGTGTCTGCAGGCAGCTGGGAACGCCTGGAGCTGCAGRAAGGCAGAGCCCTGTCAGAGGTGTGGGCACAGCCGGGGAGCTGGGCAGCAGCCCAGGAGCAGCCACCAGTCAGCCCAGCATCACTGACCCTCAGGGAGGGGACTGTGCCGATCCTGCTTTACAAAACGGGAACCCGAGGCACGGAGTGGGGGTGCCTACAGGGAAATCTGCTCCGTTCCCATCCCTCTCTCAAAACTTTTGCACCAGGAATTGGCGGCTCCATCCTATGGYCACCAACTCCGTGCCAATTACTGGCCTGCTTCTTCTGCAGGAGGGCCGGCTCCTGGGGGCTCATTTTGGGGAGGGGAGGGTGAGGCTGGCTGGGGAAGCACGGGGGGGCTGCCGCAGGGTCGTGCTTTACCCGGGAGCTGGAGAGCTGCGAGAGCGTCGCGTAGGTGTGCTCGCTGCTGTGCCGGCTGCTCAGCTGCCGCAGGGACTCCAGGCTGGCCGTGCCGCTGCTCAGGCCCTTTTGGCATCCAGCAGTGTGCACCAAACAGAAACAGGACAGCGGGTGACCGAGGGCTCTACCCCGGCCCCGGGGCAGCGGCTCTGGGTGCCAGGATGGGGATGGGGAGACAGGGGCTCTGTGTGGGGGAAAAAGCCCCCCTGGCAGTGCCCTGGCACCGGGATGGATCTGTCTCAGCACGTGCCAAAGGGGTGTGGTTGCAGGGGACACTGTGTGGTGTGTATGTGTGTATTCGTGCCTTCTGTGGAGATCTGGTGCCTCATGGTGTGTTTATGGCAAGAATGAGAGTGGGGCAGCTCTGTGCCTACCCCAAGCTTCTTGCAGGCCTGATGYGTGTGTTGGTGGGCTGGCAGAGGGGAGGCCCATTTCCAGGAGAGAGGGATCCTGCCTCTGCTGATCCTGCTGAGCTCCCATCTGCAGCCCAGACCTGTCCCTGGGTGCCACCACATCTCTGACTCAGCAGTGAGTCCCTGTCACCACTATGGCACAGCAAGGAGCCCGGGTTTGGGGCTGAGGTGAGGGGAAAGGCTGGTTTTCCCCCATCCTCACTGTTTATTTTTCTGCATTTTTAGAGGAAGCAGAGCCTGAGGCTGTCCCAGCAGGAGCAGGACAGCACCCTAAGCAGGGCCAGCAGCACCCTTAGGTGCCGTGCACTGTGCTGCAGTGCCGTGGGTCCCTGGGGTGCGATGGAACGCAGCCCTGCTCTGGGGGCTGCAGAGAAACTGTCCCTACAGCCCTGGGGTGTCCCCTCAGGGGCTGAGGATGGGCAGATGTCACAAGAGGGGGGGACTTACCATCCTCTGCCGTCGCTGGCGGCGGCGCAGGCGCATGAGCTCCTTGTGCTGGCGGGAGACRAAGTTGACGGCTGCGTACTCCAGCAGGGCAGCAAAGACAAAGAGCAGGCACACGGCCATCCAGATGTCAATGGCCTTCACGTAGGACACCTGCCCGGGGGAGAGGGGGCTCAGGGACCCTCTGCCCCCCCACTTGCTCATCCCCGCCGCTGCCAGCTTCATCCTGCTGCCCAATGCACGGGAGCCCTCTCCCGTGGAGCAGCCAGTGTTACCCTCAGCACGTGCTGGCCCAGCTGAAAAGGCTCCCAAGCCAAGCCATTCCC
This sequence comes from Malurus melanocephalus, assembly GCF_030028575.1. Taxonomy (NCBI): domain Eukaryota; kingdom Metazoa; phylum Chordata; class Aves; order Passeriformes; family Maluridae; genus Malurus; species Malurus melanocephalus. Next base: position 171,226 of record NW_026623406.1, on the reverse strand, counting down.
AGGGAAAGGCTGCCCCTGCCCCTGCCCCCAGCCAGTGTTACCCTCAGCACGTGCTGGCCCAGCTGAAAAGGCTCCCAAGCCAAGCCATTCCCAGGGAAAGGCTGCCCCTGCCCCTGCCYCTGCCCCTGGGGGYGGCTGCAGCAGGGAGCCAGCACTGACCTTGGGCAGGGAGGCGCGGGAGCCGGCGCTCTGCGTGGTCATGGTGAGCACCGTGGTGATGCCCAGGCCCACCCGGGCGGGTGCCGCATCCATGTTGATCCAGAAGGAGACCCAGGAGAGGATGACGATGAGGAGGCTGGGGATGTACATCTGGATCAGGTAGTAACCCATCTGCCTCTCCAGGTGGAACTTCACCTCGATGCAGGTGAACTTGCCTGTAGGGAAAGACGGCCCCGATGGGTGAGAGGGACCCTGGGCCACGGTGAGGGGGTGGCAGCAGGTCCCTGGGGTGCTCACCTGTGTTGTAGTACTTGGTGCAATAGCCCAGGTCCTTCTCATCCCTGAGGATGAACTGTGGGAGTGTCAAGCCCTCGGCCACCTGCACGGCCTCCTGCTCCTCCAGCCACTCGAAGATGAGGTCGTTCATAGTGTAGCCAACTGGAGAGGATGTAGGAAGCCATGGGATGGGGACATGTATCCTATTCAACCSCACCCTGAACAACTTTTTCCTGCTTACGTGCCTCAGAAAAAGTGAGCTGCCAGCTTTTGGGATGGCATGGAATGGGAGGGGATGGGATGGGTAGAGGGGAATGAAGCACAGCTTGAACCCCCCTAGGTACTCACAACTCTCCAGCTGCATGGTGCATGTCTGGATGTCCATGGGGAAGTTCTTGAGGTCCATGGGGCAGGACAGGATCAGTGTCAGCCTGGAGGAGGCACAGGAAAGGAGGGGGTTGTTGGGGCTGGAGCAGTCAGCAGTGAAAAGCTGCCCCACAGAAGGCAAGAGGRGAACTCTGCCTCCCCATTCAGGTGCTGCACCAGAGGGGAAGGTTCTACCTAATGCTGTAGAGCACGTTGCCATTCTTGAAGATGCGCAGGAGCTTGTTGTCAGTGGTGACCTCGTGGAAATTGGCCCCTTTCTCGTTGGCAAAGAACAAGTCTGGCTTCCAGATGGAGTCGAGCATGGAGGGGTCGAGGTCGAGGGAGTCGTCGGGGTACTCCCGGTACGCCAGGCGGGGGTCGTTCCACTGCTGCCGCAGGAACACGTTCACACGGTAGTCCTGGGACAGGGGCACCGCGTCAGCACCCCGTGGAGCCCGGCAAGGAGGAGGAGGAGGAGGAGGAAGGAGCTGCCTCCTTTGAGGCTGAGCCCTGCAGTTGCTGTGTGCCTGTCACTAATCACTCATGGGGCAGGGGCACTCAAGGTTTTCCTCTTGCCTTCTGTTGGCAGCCAGGGGAAATTAAAAAGCCAAGGCCACAGCAGCTGAGAGGAGGAGGAGAAAGACCAGCAACTGCTGCCTGCAGTGTTCTGCACACACGTTTGTGGGTCTGTTCAGATGATGGTTGATGGTATTAAGGCTTTGCAGATGTGAAAATAAGTAAATTCTAGCCCTGGGGTTTCCTCACAGGAGTTCCTCATGCACCCAAGGAGGTTTGGGATGGCAGGGGGCTACCTCCAGCTGTCTGCTGTGACCCTTTGGAGATCTTTCTTCCAGCTCAGGCACAGGCAATGTGACCGACACAGCCGASCTTGTGTTAGCTGACCCCAGAAAAACCACAGCCACGTGCTATGGCTTTGCATGTCCCCGCCGCAGTGGCAGGGCTGRCTCCAGAGAAGGGGTCACAGGACCCCCTGTAAGCACAGCCACGGGCACTGGACCCGCAAGCTCCCAGCACAGCCCCTGCCAGCCCCGAGGCACCCGGAGAGCAGAGCCCGTCGCGCCGGCAAAACCCTCACCATGGTGGTCTCGGTGACGGAGCCGAAGCTGTTGATGAAGATGTTGCAGGTCACGTTGACGGGTGGACCTGGAGAACAGCGTGAAGCCTCCTCTTGCTGCGGCCGCTGAGACATGTGAGCGACKCGGGGACACGYGGGGACAGCGGCYCCGGCACTCTGAACAGCTCRYGGACAGCCCCTGTCTGCTGTGGGACCACCCCCGGGCTGAAGAGGTGAGCCCCAGSRCRCCCYRCAGGCACTGCAGCCACCCCCGAGGTGTTGGGGTGAGCCCCAGSACACCCTGCAGGCACTGCAGCCACCCCCRRGGTGTYGGGGTGAACCYCAGSACAYCCYRCAGGCACYGCAGCCGCCCCCGAGGTGTCGGGGTRAAYCYCAGCACACCCTGCAGGCACYGCAGCCRCCCCCGRGGTGTCGGGGTAAATTTTAGCACACCCTGCAGGCACCGCAGCCGCCCGAGCTCAGGCAAAGCGGGCACACCCACACTCCGGCTGTGCTGGCAGGAGCAGCCGGGACTCTGGGGAGGGTGTTGGGACAGAGGAATGTGGCTCAGGGTCCTGCCCCAAAGCCCCTGGGTTTGGCCATGGATTGCTGCCAGGTTTGGGACCCTCACATCCTCCTCTTACCTTTGAAGTTGGGTCGAATTCGGGCATCATAGCCCGAGGTTCGTCCCATGAGCTTGTCCAGGAAATCAGAAGGTGACATGGGCTGGGGTGAGCTTCGGGAAGCAGCTTTAATCTCCTCCCGCCCTGAGACCAGCCTGCGGGGCAGAGGAGGCAGGTTAGCTGCTGCCTGCTGGCACCAGGGATCTCAGGCACATTTTGGGGACAGCCAGCTCCCATGGCAGGCGGCTGTGCCTGCGCTGCACCCACTGCAGTGCCCGGTCAGCATGTTGGCCCTGGGATCCCTTCCTTCTGCTGGGATCCCGGTGGCTTTCCCCCTCACCTGCCGCAGACTGAGTGTCACTTGCCCACAGTTTTGGATAGGACTGTTTTGCCTGCCCCTGCTCCAGCACAGCCCCTGCCCACCACATCCTTGGCATGGGGTTGGGGACCAGTGCCTGCCAGCCCTGGAGGCTGTGGTGGGGACAGGGCACAGGCGGCCGTGCCTTGTGCTCTGTGCCAGGCTCTGTGCCAGCGCTGGAGGGGGAAAGCTGGGAGGTTCCCTCTCAGGTTCTGTCTACAGCTCCAGCTTGAGCTGCTGAGCAAACAATCAYACACTGCCTGTCATGGACATGGGGGCACAACAGCCCTGCCTGAGCGAGGAGGTGTCCAGAGCTGGGCTCTGACACTTTGCCAGGACCAAGGAGACGTGGCAGGAGAGGAGCAGCAAAGCCCACCTCCACACCAGCCGTGGAGATGAGCTCTCCCACACAGTGCTCTGAATGATGATGGAGATTTATTTAAACTGACTCTGGAGGGGATATTTTTGTGAATGCATCTTAGCCTGCCAGTTTCTCTCYTCCTGCCAGTCTATAATGATAATTTCAAGGAACAATGTGAGAGATGTTCACTCACCACATTGCCAGGCATGTAGCTGTGATGGAGARGAATTAGCCAGAGATCTCTGGACACAAAAGGAGCTTTGAGCATGCTGCTGGAGCTGCTGTGTSCTGCCTTGTAACTCCACCAGGTCTATGCCTAGGTGGATCTCACTCCTGCTTGGAGCTACAAGCCCATCGCTACAAGAAGAGAATGATGCTGGGAACCCTTTGGTCCTTCCTGTCTTCTTGTTCCTACCAATACACCTATCTCTTTCCAAGGGAGTAAAATYCATCCTAGACGGGCTTGTGTGCATCCTTGCCAGCTAGAAGTGGCCACAATAGCCATCCCAAAATGTTCCAGTGGGGCAGGTTTTCCTTTAATTGGGGAAGGACAGCAGAGAGTACCTGAGACTCGTCCTGACCAAGAGCAAAAGGCTGGGAGAAATTCCCTGAGCCAGCAGCTGCAGGAGCAAGGTGTGGTGCCTTTGGGAGAAGGGCTGCAAGAGGCCAGGCTGACAAGGGGTTAMGTGAGGCTTCTGTAGCTGTGAACCATGTCCTCCTCAGCTGGAGAGGACAAGGAGGGTTCTCCCCTGGAGCACGTGGGAGGGAGGCTCCTGGGCTCCCTTGACAGGTATCTCCTTGAAGAGGCTCTGATAGCCGGCTGAGCCACAGCGGATCTGCAGCCCCTGTGCTGCTCAGACCTGCGTAGGGGATGCCAAAATGCCCAGAGTGCAGCCACTTCCCACGGCATCCCTGGCAGGGCCGGGCTGGAATGCAGCTCTTGGGCACAGCCCCTGCCTGCAGGACACTGCCTGCCCTGGGGCCTCGGCCCCGGCCCTGGGCTGGGCACTGCAGGGCCCCGGAGCTCAGCTCCTCTGTGCAGCGAGTGGACGGTCGGGCTGGAAAATGCTGATGTCTGCCTGAAAACGCTGCCCTGAGACAAACAGCTACTGCACGTGAAACAAGACAATTCCACTCCTCCCTGCCGTAAATGTTGCAAACCCCCCCATGCTGCTCCAGCCATGCCGGCCGAGTGGTGGGAGGGGGACTGGGGGCAGGGAGCAGGCTCAGTCCAGGAGCCTTGCAGCCCCCAACCCCTCCCTGCCTGGGCAGCTCTGCCCTGCATCCCACCTTGTCCCAGATAGCACCCGAGGTGGACAGAGATAGAAGAAGCGACCTGCGGGCTTTAGATTTTCTACCCAGGTGGCCCAAGAGTTGTTCCTGCACCCATGGGATCTGGGGCACCCACACACYGTTTCGAGTGACCCAAGGGCTGGGTCAGGAACTGTCCTGAGCTCTCCTCCCCCCGAACACCATGAGCCAGGAGAGGATCTGCACACCTCAGGGGCTTTGCAGCCCCGGAGAAGGAGCTGTCCGGGCTCTCACCTGGCTCAGCTTGCCCTTTCTCCCATGGTGGCGAGATTCTCCGGCTGGCCCGGGGCCAGGGCATCCCTCAGGGACTGCTGGGGACAGGCAGGGTCGGGCTGTGTGCAGGGGGGGACTGGACGGGGAAGGTCTGGTGGGTTCCCCGGGGTGCTGGGTCAGGGTCCTGGGGAATGGCGAGCGAGGCCAGATTTGGTGGGAGGTCCGGGTAGGAGCTGGGAGCGTTCTGTCTGGGGGGATCAGGCCCCTGAGAGAGGTCCGGATCGGGGGTTGGGGTAAGAGTCCGGGGCTCGTCCGGGTCTGAAAGGGGATGCCCAGGTCCCGCAGGAGAGATCTGTGTCCGAGAAGGGGGATACCCGCGTGCCGGAGGGGAATCGCGGCTCCCGGGGGATGGGGTCCGTGTGCCGGGGGAGCGGCTCGGAGAGCAGCGGTCCCGCAGCCCCGCGCAGCACCGAGCACCCGCGCCGTGCGCTCACCTGAGCGGGCCGCGCCGGGGCAGGAGGCAGCCGAGGAGGAGGAGGAGGAGGAAGGCGAGGGCACCGGCCCGGAGCGCGCCCATCCCGCCGCAGCCCGCAGCCCCGCCGCCCCGGGCGCACGGGCATGACCCGGCCGGCAGCGGCGGAGTCCCCGCTCCCGCTCCCGCCGCACCGGGGCCGCTGCCGCCGCTGCCGCCGCCCCCCGCCCGGTCCCGCTCCTCATAGTCCGGGCGTCCGCCGCGGGGTGGGCGCCGGCCGGCTGCGGGCCCCGGGAGCCGGGCGGAGCTTCGCCCGCCGCGGCGGGGAGGAGGCGGGCACGGCCGTGGGGGGCTCCCGTCCCCGTGCCCGCCTCCTCCCCGTCCCCTCGGGGCCCTCTGCCGCCCAGCCCGGGCTGTCCCGGACCCCGCGTCCCCCGTGGGGGCTCCTCGGCGAGGGGAAGGAGGGACCCTGCGGGCTTTGGGAGGGTCCCGGGGCACATCGGGGTCGGGGCTGGCGGGGTCGAGGGATGCGCCGGGGTTTGGAAATGTGGCAGCGCTGATGGCTGTGCAASGGATGCTCCGAGGGCGAGAAGCGTGCTGGGATCAGAGAACGTGCGGGGCTGAGGGATGTGCGGGGAACGAGGGCTGTGCGGGGATTGAGGGATGTGCTGGGCCGAGGGCTGTGCGGGGATCGAGGGACGTGCAGGAGCTGAAGGATGTGCTGGGGCTGAGGCATGTGCGGGGGCTGAGGGATGTTCCAGAGGAACTGCCCGTCGGATCGGGGAGAGCGGCTGGGGAAAGCCGGCTCCTAAACCCTTCTGCCTGGCCATGGGGCCGCAGCTCGGGGCCGGCCCGATGCAGGCTGGGACACATACCCGGGGGGCTCAGCCCCTCTGCCCTTGCCTTTCCCAGAGGCTCAGCCGATGGACAAGACTGTTCTGGGCAGGGACAGGTGRGCTCCTTGGAGAACGAAAGCAAGATGGACAGCAAAGTCTGCGTGATGCGGGAGCTGCAGCGGCTGCCAGGGAGAGGGAAACCAAGGCAGAGGGAAGGGAGCTGCTTGATAACCACGGGCAGGGCTGGGACTCGGGCTGCTCGGCTGCCTTTGCCCTGTCCCCTGGGGCCACCCGGCCCAGCCGCGGAGTCGCCTCTGGTCCGAGGCAATCTGTGATTAATTTGCAAGGAAGTAAATTGTATTAAAAAAGATAAAAGTGCAGAATAAATGATTCCTGGCAGATATGTCAGTCAGGTTTCTGTTCGCTCTGCTGTGGCTGGCTCATCTCGTTTATTTATATTAATTGCAGCCTGGTAATGGCTGGGAGCTGCTGTACAAAGCCATTGCTGCAGGGATCCACAGAGGAGGATCTCAGCGGAGGAGGAGAGCRTGGTCCCCCYRTGCCTGCTCTCCCCACGRCGAGCGAGGGCTGCCCAGGGCTYTGAGAGCTCCCCAATGGGTTTGGTGCACGAAGGGGCTGTGGGAGAGGTCCGGCTGTGCGGAGCCAAGCCCGGGGTGCCTGGGCCAGCGCAGGGCAGAGGGGGCTGGAGGCTGTGGCCAGCGGGCCCTTAGCTCGAGGCAGCGTGCAGGAGTCCTCATCCCCACTCCTCGTCTCTCCCAGCACCAGGAGCTGCGAGAAGTCTCCTCTGATTACCGTTGCCATTAATGTTTACGGGGCCACGGTGCTGGGAGGCGCAAGGCACAATCTGGAGCCCCAGGGAGCGGAGCAAACGCGCACTGTGACAGCTCCTCTGCCAGAGACCGTCCGAGCTAAGTGGACCTGACACCGCCGGCAGGAGGGGAGCCACCGTGTCCTCTCTCTGCTCTCTGGGGAAACTGAGGCACTGGCGTGGTRTCCCCGCATCAGCTGAGGGGCCTGAGGATGGTCAGAGCGGCCGTGGAGCCGGTGTGTCAGGTGGCCATGAGCGTGGGCTCTCAGGATGACCAGCTACAAGCCGTGACTGCACACGCTGTGGCCAGCAGGGCGCTGGGACCGGGCTAACGAGGCTCTTGGAGAGGCCGGGGGAGCCAGCGTGGCTCCCTGATGGGCAGCACTGTGGGGGATGCTGCAGCCACAGCCCTCCTGCCCGCCTGGCAGCTCTGCAGGCAGCCAGCACTGCGGGGAAGGAAGCAGCGCTGAAAATAAGCTCTGAGAAAACGAAGGCAGCGAGCATCCCACCAGGAGGGCGAAGGCAGCGCTGGTTTGTTGCTGGTGGGCCGGGGGATGGAGCAGGAGCTGCACAAGCAGAGCCCGGCGGTGCCCCGGGGATGCCAGGCACTGCTCCTCATCCCGACCACGGCATTTTTGGGAGGGACAAGAATAGATTTTTCCCCCCTATCCCTCAAATCAGAGCGTGGGGTGGTTTTTCTGTAAACAGCAAGGATCCYAGCCAGCAGGCAGCTGTCAGCACTGGAGACAGGCATCCACCACCAGGCTGCCCTAGGGCTGTGCTCCCCGGAGCAGCAGGACCAGCGGGGGCAGGGGGCGAGGACCAGRCCTGACCCATGGTGTGGGCAGTGGCTGCAGCCTGGTGCAGTCCCCAGGGCCATCCCCGTGTCCCTGCCCCAAAGCTGTCCCTGTCACAGTGCCAGGCTCTGCTAATGGCAGACATGCAGGCAGCAGAGGCTGGGTTTGCTCAGATGGGGAGAAAAGTGGGATAGCTCTTTTTCCTTTCCCTCCACCCTCTCTGAGTTCACATCAAACTGTTTCTTTGAGGCCAGGCACTTACCTGCCTCAACTCTGCCTGGCTCCAGAGCCTGGAGAAGGGCTATGCCAGTCCACACAGCCTGGATCCTGAGCCCTCTCTGCTGCTCAGCCCCACTTTGCCACATTTATGTAATTAAACCTGCTGGGTAAATTAAACCCTCAAGTGCATTTGCAGACAACACAATTCCAAGGAGGGGTGAGTGATTCAACCCCTTGGAAACAGGTTTGGGCTTTGTTTCAGAGAAAAGGTTGAGGTGCTTAAGCTCAATTTCAGGATAAAGACCAGCTTTTGCTGTTTATATTGAGGGGTGAGGGAGAGGAAGGACAGCAGGCAAAGGAGCACACTTTGCTCCTCATGTAACAAGCAGAGAGTCTTGGTGCTGCTTCCCATTCAGCCTTGGTCTCTCCTTTGGATGAGCACAGAGATTTGCCTTTGCCCTGGAGCCAGGACAACCAGGAGGGACAGAAGCTTCAGGTGGGCACAGTTTGTGGTGGGTTTTGAGCAGATTGATTCAGCTCTGCTGCACAGGCTTGAGGGTGAGTTGTTACGGGAGGGCTTGGCAGCAGCTTAGAGGCAGCTCCTGTTTGGGGGCATTTTTTCCTCTGCATCTTTCACCTCCAGACCCAGTGATGGGCTGGCACGTGGGCCAGGACAGGATAACAACTCTGCAATTCATCAGGCACCCAGTCTGATGCTCTGGGAGACTGTGCTGCTTGTAATTAGGAAGCACCACATCACAGACACCTCCATCCTGCCTCCTGATTCTCTCCTGACTTCCTTCCCCTCTCCCAAGACTCCCAGCCGGCCCAGCCAGCTCTGCACATCCTCCTGTCTCTTTTGTCCCAGGACTGGGATTTTCTTTTGCAGAAACCAAGGTGTGAAATAGAGCTGCTGCGTGCTCAGGGCTGTGCCACCAGCCAGCATGTGAGTGCTGCCGTGCACTTCTTCTCTGGACCAACTGCTTAAATGCTTAATGAGCCCTGGGGAGCAAAGCACTCCTTGTGAAAGATTCCAGTTCTCTGTGCCTTCAGTTTAGGGCTTTGTCAGCTCTCCCCTCCTGTTCCTAATCCTCTGACCAGTGAAAGTGAGGGGGAACAGGCACAGCCTCATCACTGTTCCTGAGGAAAACAAAACAAATGGGAAAACCCCATGCACCTGCTCTCAGGGARAGGACATCCCCTCCACCCTGGGGGGACACGGAGGCAGATTCCCCCAAAGCAAACATTTTTAGGCATTTAATGGGGTATGAAATTAATGCTGGAGAAAACACATTCTTGTGGGTGGCTGTGCTCTGCTGCCAGCCTGAGGGTCTGCATGGCCTCGCAGTGTGAGCCCATTTTGGACACTGTTGTCATGTAATGTCACATTCCTCTGTTTTTGCAGCACTGTGCTGGTCCCTGTCTTTCCCTGGAGAAGCTGTATAATAGGCTTTCCTTCCCCAGCAGGAGCAAAAATAATCTCATTGCAATAAAGGCTACGGGATGAATAATTGTGGTGGTGTTTTGGCGTGGGACTGGGGCCCTGCTGGTACCAGAGCATGGGCAGGGAGCCCAAACATCCCCCCACGCCTTAGCAGGGCAAACAGACCCTGGGTTCAGGTGTAGCTGCCAGAGGGACCGGGCAGGATGTCCCTTYCTGTGGCCTGGGAAGGTCATGGGTGTCCAGGGGGATTTGGAGCTGCTCCTAAAGGGAGGTGGCACCGTGGGACAGGAGGAGGGGACAGGTGGCACTGGGAAACCCACGGGGGGCTCGGTGCTCAGGCAGCAGCGCCAGCAGGACCCGGTGCCTCACCAAGCAGGGCAGGGTGACCCAGAGAGGATTTGCAAGGTGAAYGGAGACACTGGTCCCGACTCCAGCAAATGTTGCTCTATGATTTTGTGGCACTTTTCCAGGCTAAAAATACCCCTGCTGTTGGTGCTGGGGGTGGGCTCTGCGTGCAGCGCTGCCAAGGGATGCTCTGTGCTGCGGGGCTGGCCAAGGGCAGCTGGACCATCAGGCTGGGGTGGCCCTGCCAGCAGCCATGGGGCTGCCCCTCCTGCTCCATGAGCAGCCAGGCGCAGAGGTCACCTCTTCTCTCGCTTCAGATGACCTGGCACCTCTCTGAGGGGCTGTGCCAGATGCAGCTGCTCATCCATCAGTCCCCAAAATGCTGTGTGGGGACAGAGCATCCTCGGTGAGTGCTCTGAGCTGTATTTCAGCCCAGCACTGGGTTCTTTGCTGATCCCAGAGGGTCGCTTTGGCTCATCTGGGTGCTTCTCAGAGGGTGGGAGGGTGCAGCAGGGCTCATTTTCCTAACGAGGTGCAGAGAGGAGCCCGAGGAGCTCAGCCCGTCGCTGTGGCTGTGAGGCTGCTGCTATGCTAAGGAAATGTGCCCCAGAGCCCCCATACAGCTGTGGGGGGAGATTACTGGGCTGAGAGGGCCCTCACCTGTCCCTGTGTGTCCGATGAGTTTGGGACACMTGAGTGGGTGCTGGAGAGGGCAGGGCTGTCCAGACTCCCTGAGGCTCGGCTGCAATTCCAGCATGGCCAGCCCCATCCTGGGGCTGTGGGCAGCAGTTTGGCCCTGCTCCTCACTGCTGCTCCAAGCAGATCACTCAGAGCATCCTGGAGCCCTTGGGCACCTTCCCTGCAGCCTGGGATGTGCTTCAGCTGCTGCTCTCCTCAAAGAAAAGAGTCCTTGTTCTTCAAAACCATCCCCTCAGCAACAGGTGCTTATCCTCATGTGTCTGACCTGTTTCTGGTACTTTATGGCAGGTTCTCAAGGAAATATTTTATGTACATCCCACCCATCTTGTCCAAGCAAGTGATGCCACCCTGGCCTGAAGGCATGGACTCCATGGGCCAAACTTTCCTTTGTCCACAGATTGTGGACACAGAACCACAGAATGAACCCGGCTGGAAGAGACCTTCAAGATCATCAAGTCCAGCCCATGGCCCAACACCTCCTCATCACCCAGAGCAGGGCACTGAGTGCCACACCCAGTCTGTTTGTAAACAGGTCCAGGAGCAGTGATTCCATCATCTCCCTTGCAGACAATTCCATGTGTGATCACCTTTATAGTGAAGCATTTTTTTTCTGCTATCCAACCTAAACTTCCCTTGGTGCAGCCTAAGGCTGTGTCCTCTCGTTCTGTTGGTTTTTGCCAGGGACAAGAGACTGACCCCCACCTGACCACAAGCACCCTTCAGACCTCGTGTCTCCTGGCTCTGGGGGTGCTGTGCTTTGGGTGAGCTGTGTGGGCTGCATTTGCAGACAGAGCAGGAGCAGAGGSAGCCGCAGACAGAGGGAGGGCTGGAGCAATGGTTCTGCCCGATCCTGTGACCTTGGCAAGCCGGCAGGATGAACAGGGAGATTTAATTTAGATAAGTGTCAAGCAAGACTCCTRGGGACAGCAGCAAAGGCTGGCACAGATTCCAAACCCCTCAGAGGACACCTCGCTGTCCCAGGGTGCTGGCCTGACCCCTGCTCCGGCTGCCTCCAGCATTTCCAATGACTCTGGAGAAAATCTCCSGGACTTTGACACTGCAAGACCCCTCAGCCCCAACCTGTGCCTTCCCCTCAGCCCCGCACCCTGAGCGTGGGAGGGGAGGAGCTGCTGTGCCAAATCAATGCCTCAGCAACTGCTGGGCTGCGGGGTGGCAGTGGGGAAAGAGGGACAGGGTCAGCGTGGTCCCCCCATCTCCTCATTTGGGGTGCCCAGCTCTGTGCATCCTTGGCCACGGTTGCCATGGTGATGCACATCTCTCCCTGCAGCAGGAGCACTGGGGTTTGATGAGCTCTGTTCACTGCTCTGGCTTCCACAGCTCTCCTGCCCTCAGCCCCAGCACTCTCCAAGCAGGAAAGAAGAAGGAGATCACCAGGAGCAGACCACGGGGTTGTGCTATGTGCTGTTCCCTATAGGCTGCCCACCCCCACYTCATTGGATAGGACTGGTTTTATTTTTTCTTCAGCTAGAGACCTCCAGGAGGGAGAAATTTGGAAAATGGAACATTRCACATCTGCAACAATGTGTAATCAGGCAGCAAGTGCAGGGAAGAAGGAACAAGAARCCAGGCCTTGTGCCCTCTGTCCCGTGCCCCTGCTGCTTCCCCTGCCTGGCACAGCCCCTGTGGTGGAGATGGAGGATTGAATTGGATGGCAAATCCTCCCACTGCTGCTCAGATACAACAGCAGCAGGTCAGGCAGCAGCTGGTTCTGGGGGTGATCGACTGTGGGAGTCGGTGTGCAGAGCTGCCATGGTGGCACTGGCATCCCACAGAGCTGGTGGATGTCACTGTGCCAGAGGAGCCATGGCTGGGAGGGGACAGCAGGCTGAGTGCCCCTCTGGTCCTGTGGCTGGGAGGGGACAGCAGGCTGAGTGCCCCTCTGGTCCTGTGGCTGGGAGGGGACAGCAGGCTGAGTGTCCCTCTGGTCCTGTGGCTGGGAGGGGACAGCAGGCTGAGTGTCCCTCTGGTCCTGTGGCTGGGAGGGGACAGCAGGCTGAGTGCCCCTCTGGTCCTGTGGCTGGGAGGGGACAGCAGGCTGAGTGTCCCTCTGGTCCTGTGGCTGGGAGGGGACAGCAGGCTGAGTGTCCCTCTGGTCCTGTGGCTCAGAGGGGACAGCAGGCTGAGTGTCCCACGGGTGGTGCTGGTCCTGTGGCTGCAGAGAAGGGTGCCATGAGGAGCCTGCTGTGATCCCAGCTTCATCCCCACCCCATGCTCTGCCTCCACTGCTGTGGGCTCTGTGCTGTCTGTTCTGGGGTCCCTGCTGCATGTGGCATCCTGGCAAAGCATCTCCTCTGTCCCCATGTCAGCACCTCGCCATCCCCAGGGAGTGAGGCTGATTCCCTGAGCAGCTGCTGCCATGGAAGGGTGGCACAGTGATGTCACCTCAGGAAAGGTAACGCCTGGAGCAGCAGACGGGTCCATGGTCCCCAGAGTCACCCCTGTGTGGTGTCTGTGGGCTGTTCCCAGCTGGAGGGGGGCACAGGGGGCTGCATGGCCACTGCCTCAGTCCAGTGTCCGAGAGCTGCTGGTGTTTGCAGCTCTGGGGAGAGGCACTGGGTGCAGGGTGGGGAATGTCTGCATCTCCCACACTCATCTCCAGGTCCTGCTGCTGGCTTTGCTGTCCAGGAAATGTCACAGCATRGTCTCCATGGCTCAGGCACAAGGAGCTGTGGCAGTAATGCCACCCTGGGGGCTGTCACTGCTGTCCCTTTGCTGTTCAGCCCAGCCATCACCTCCAGTGCCCACTGCTCATCCTGCAGAGAGCCCTGCTGCAGCTGGCACCTCCTRCCAGCTGGGGAGAGGGCTCAGAGCCTGTCCCTGGTCCCCAGGAGGGACATCACCCAGCCTGTGGGGGCAAGTTGACACTGGGGCTGCTGTGGGGCAGGCAGGAGAATCCTCCCGAGCTCTGGAGGGAAAGGCTCTCTCTCTGTGCAGGAATCCAGGACTAAACACTGCAGGCACAACCCCCAAGGGCTCTTCAGCCTGACCCAGGACCCCCTCAGCATCACTACACCTCCTGTGAGACAAGTTCACACTTCCTTGGGTGTTTGGAAGCACAGGAGTTCACCTGAGCCTTTTAAAATGGATCCCATGGGCGGCAAGAAATAAATGGGGACGCCCCAGAACTGAGGCTGGTGCTGGCACTGCCTGCACCCTCCCTTTGCAGAGCCYACTCCAGCTTCACACAAACACAGAGAGACACAGTGATCCTGGGCTGTGTTTGCTGTTCTCATGCACCATCCGCTCCAAGRAGGCAGGATGACATTTGTCTTTCCCTTCCAGGATTTTCTGAAAAGTAAATGAGAACAGTTCAAGAATATGACCCCATGGATGGCAGAGTGAGAGAGTAATGAACAGCCTGGAGAACATCAGAGTGAGGCATCTGTTTACCCTCCAGTCGGAAGAAAATCAAGGAGAAAGGCAGTGGATGTGAAAGGCAAATCTTCTGGAAAAAGGAGCCGGRGGAAAAGAAATCACCTTCTCCACAAACCTGTAATTAATCTGAGGGACTCGCTGCACTAGCCGAGAAGCTTGGTGAGAATTTTTCTTTGGGAATCAGAAACCAGACTAAGAAAGTTGTTTGTACCACTGTATTACCCCCATCTTCTGCAGTGAATAACAGGGCTGTTTGRTGGATAAAAGAAGCAGTGAGCAGCCAGCAAGCCTTCCAGTGCCTGGGCTGCCCTCCCAGCAGCTGGGCCCTGGGTTCTGCTGCCAGCAGCTGCCTGAGCCCCCAGTGCCCCCAGACCTGAAAACGCGTGCCCCCCTGGGTGACACAGCCTGTGAAAGGTGGGGACAGCAGTGGGACTCCTGCCTGTGTCACCTCTGGGATGGCAGACACTCTGTCCCGAGCACAGCTGGGGAGCTGGTGGCCCTCCTGCCCCCAGCAGTGAGCCCAGGCACAGTGCACAGSCTGGACAAGATCTCCCAAACTTAAAAACCTGGTGGGTTTAAAAAAACAGGCTTCTGCAGCAGGAAACATCAGCCAGGCTCATGGAAACAGAAGGGCAGACATCTGCTCATCTTCTCTGAAGGCTGGCTGCGTGGGAGGTGAGCTCCTCTGGTGCCATCCCTGCTGGCCAGCACCTCCTGGCTGCCTCTGTGGCCCTGGAGGAAGAGTGGACACACCTACAGGCAGGAGATGAGTGCTGGCCAGGGAGGACGGCTCTGTCCCAGGGTTATCCAGCAGGGTTTTRTTCCACTGCCTGCAGCCCTGCTGGCTCCTGAGAGCCCTGGAACATCCCTGGGGGCTCAGGGTGCCGGGTCCCGCTGCTGCTGAGCCCCTCAGCCCTYGGCTGAGCCTCACACGGATTTTGCTCCGCTCCTGAGCCGCCCCTGCCCTTCCTCTGTCATCCCTCCACACTGGCCGGTCTGTCTGTCCTTCAGCACGCCTCCCCCGTCCCCTGACAGCCTCTACCAGCTTCTTCTTTCTTTAATTTAATTTTTATTAGCACATCTYGCAGCAGCCCGGGAATACAAATAGCACAGTGAGGACAGCCAGGCCGGGGCAGCGCGGAGCGGGGCTGGCTCCGGAGGGAGTCCTTGGCATCCCGGGAGGAGGCAGCTGGACAGATGTTCCCAGAACCACCACAACCTTCCCATCGTCACCATCTCCCCTCGGTTTGCCTGGGGAAACAGGAGCTTTTGCAGGGCAGGAAAASCCCTGCTGCTCGTGTTCCCCGGGCGGGGCGGTGTCACCCTGATGCTGGGTGAAGCCGGGCAGGGAGACGGGCGAAGGAGGAGAGTTTAAAATCGGCAGCAGATGACAAGAAATTCAGCCTGACCGGGGAAGCGAGTGACTAAAAATAGCAGCGAGGTTCTCAGCTGTGACAAGACGGGCTGGGATTTCTCCTGCTGACAGATGTATAATGGATAAGGGCGCTACACGTGCCGCTGCTGGCAGCGCTGGGGTGTACCCAGGGCTGTGCCTGCCTTTTGGGGAGCACGGTGGAGGGGCTGCCTGTGCTCTGCAGGGTCAGCACTCGCTCATTTTGGCCGCTGTGCCTCTTTGGAACCCGGCCCCATGTCCAGGGGAATGCAGGAAATGAGCCTGTGGGGSTGTAAGCGGAGAAATCGATCCGCGGGGAAAGCAAATCCTTCCTGAAACTGCAGGAAAGGAAACCCCTTCTCCCGGCCAGCAACTGCTGCCTCCTGCCTCACCCCAGGGAGGGCTGCCTGCATGCCCAGCGTGTGCTGGGAGGGGACAGGACAAGCAGGAGGCTGTGCTGTGCCATCAGAGCGATGGGACAAGTGTGACAGTGTGCGGTGATTGTGGATGAGGTGGCTGATCATGGACACAGGGACCCGGAGGATGCTTTGGTGCTCTGCCCCACATGCTCCTGCTTGCTGCCCATCTCTCTTCTTTGCCCTGATCTGGACCAGCTGTGCCTGTGTGACTCTCCTTTTGCCATTGATGTCACCTGCTTGCCTTCCCACAGCCCAGGGGAAGTTTGAAACCGAGCTGCAGCTGTGAAGAGCAAAACCCACAAAAATTCCAGAGTCCTTTCCACGTGGGGAGTGTATTTAGAGATGTGAGTGTGTCCATCCAAATACTTCATTTTTGTGCAGCCCTTTGCAGCATCTCAGCACAGATTGCAGGTGGTTGGGGAAGGATAACCCCTCCAACCCTTCCCCGTGTCAGCCCCCAGCACACCTGGCAAGGGGCACAGTCCCAGGCTCTATTAATGAGGGCTGGTATCAAAGCCCTTCATCCCCCTGGGGCCGTGGAGGTGGTTTTGGAAATAATTGGTCACTGCCCAAGGGTCAGAACAAATTGCAAGGTGATCCATATTGATTTATAAGCACGTCTATTTTTACCAGCCTGGCGTGTTCCCCTCCTGGCTGGCAAACAGGGATGCATCCTCCCTTCCCCACCTGAGAAACAGCAGCGTTTTCTCCAGCAGGGACAAGCCAACAAGAGAACTTTGATGTGGGCTGGCAGGCTCCCTGCAGCTCCCCTGGGGCCTCATCCAGGCAGGGGCTGAGCTGCAGGGTTGCTCCAAGCGTGCAAAAGCGTGAGGATTTGCAGCAGAGGCTCTCACGAACTGTCCACCTGAAATGCAAAGGGAGAGGGATGGAATCAGGGCTTTCCAGCATCCCCGCGGCCAAAGGTGCCCCCTGGACCCCCCAGTGCAGCCTTGGGGCAGAGTACCCTCCATGCAGGCAGAGGAAAGGCAACTCCAAGCTCTTTCCTGCACCTTTTCTTCTCCCTCAAGCCTTAGAAATCCAGAAAAGGGATTTCTCTCTTTTCCTTGTCTTGCAGCCCTGCTCTGGAGCACCCGTGGAGCACTGCCAGGAGCTGGGGGCTGGTCCCTGCTGCCACTGATGACAGGGCCAAAGGGTTTCCATCCCAGGAGGGAAATGCCTGCTGACAGAAAGTGCCCAACAGCCAAGAATTTGAAGCCACTTGGTGCAGAAATCATGGTCGCTCTTAATTGCTCACCTTGTGCATAATGAGGTGAAACTCCCACTTTCCTCCAGAGTGTTCAGAAACAGCAGAGTCAGCAAGACTGGGATTTCTATGGAAATAAGAAGAGGGGCTGATATGTTTTTCCCCCATGTCGTATTTTATTCATTTCCTATCATGTTGCATTTTATATGTTTTATTTATGGGGTATTTTTTACATAATACTTTTTCCTCCTGGTGGCATGGGGTGCCTCTGGGCTTCMCTGGGATGAAGCCTGCTGGTTTCCAGTGACTGGAGGGGTTATGGTTATTTCCAAATGGGTTGTTGCAAGCCTGTCACCTTCCCATGGCCATTCCAAGGYGGTCATGGCCAGGTGACATCGCTGCCAGGCCACCTGGGTGCCACCTTGAGAGCTAAGGGAGTTGCCCACGGATGCTGCCCACAGTGGTGGCAGCTCCCCCTGCTCTGCTGTCCCTTCCCATCCCACATCTGGCTGAGGACACCAGGCAGCCCCTCTGCCTGCCTTGAAGTGGGAAACTGAGGCAGGGAGCAGTGCTGGGGGGCCAGGGGCTGTGTCCTGATGAACTGGGGAGCAGTTGGATACCACAAAGCCCTGGCAACATTTGCACAGATGCCCAAGTGGTGTTTCCCCCCAGCCCACCCATGGGCAAGCCAAGGGGTGGCTGTTTGGGGGGTGGGGAAGGGGYCGGGGTCCTCTAAGGGTGGCCCACCCTGGTCCTAGGCTGTCACAGAAGACACTCCCCAGCCCACCAGTGTCCCCRAGCCCAGGGACAGCCAGGCCCTGCCACCTCGCTGCCTGGCACAAAGTGGGGCATTGAGGGACACAGCAGGGCTTTGTCCACCCTGTGCCTGCCGGGAAGGGGCCGGTTGCCCTCTGCAGGCTCCCTCAGCCCTGCACTCGCTCCACAGCTGCAGGGGACCAGGGGCACCCACGGCAAATGGGRCACCCACAGGACATGGGGCACCCAAGGGACCAGGCTCCACCTGCTACTGCCCTGAGTGTGGGGTTCCATGGGGTCCCACGAGTGTCCCCACCTGAATGCCATTCCCTCATGGSATCACGGGTTTGGGGAAAGCAGATGCAAGGTTCCCACAAAAGGGGGAAATCTTCCATTGTGGAGCCCCCAAAGTTGAAAGCAGGTCCCTGGGATGGGGAACCCCTATTGCCCACGGAGAGGTGCTGGGGGTCAGGGAGGTGACAGGGGGACTCCACTGCTGTCCCATGGAGCTGGTCTCTCACACTGCCTCAATGGGCAGCTGGGACAAACACAGCCCAGTGGGCCTGGGGGATGTCCCCAGAGCCACCAATGAGGGGGGACAGCTCACTCCCCTGCCCCCAGACTGCTTTTTTACTTTTGCACAAGCCTTTGAGCCCAAGAGCCCTGAGCAGGGCCAGTGGGCGGCTCTGGCCAGGCAGCCGCCGGGCACCCAGGARCTGGCAGCCAAGGGGTGCTGTGGGGGCCGGGGGAGGGCGGGCCCGCTCCCTTTAAGGGGGGTGGCTGTCACTCAGAGAGCCCTTTTCTTTGCTGGAGAGCCGGACAGGCACCCAGAGGGGGAAATACAGAGCGTGGGACCGGCGGGCAGGGCAKCGCTCCGCACSCAGCACCGAGGCAGCYGAGMGGGCGGGCAGGAGAGTTGACCAAGTCCAGCACCATGGGTGAGTATGGGGTCAGGGTGGGGACCACCCSGAGAGATGTTGCTGGTCTCTCTGGGGACCTTATCCCGGAGCAGAGCCCACTCTTACTTCCCGCTGGCACAGGTGAGGTCCCGGTGAGCCCGGGGTGCCCATGCCAGCCATGGGAGCTGCGGAGGGAGGATGCCTTAGCATGGCACGGATGATGCCTTGGCATGGCACGGATGATGCCTTGGCATGGCACGGATGACGTTTTCTTTGCCAAGGCAGTTCTCCATCCCCGTGTGCTCGTGTGCTGGCTGTGGGGACAGATGCCATCCCCACAGTGTTCCACCTGAGCCCTCGCCACATGGGCTGGAGAGATGAGAGCTCCTGGGGCTGGCGGGAGCTGGGAGGTGCGGGCAGCTCATGTCACTCGGATGCCAGCAGCCTTGGGAAAACGGAGGCATGCCTTGTGCCTCAGTTTACCTACTGATAGAGCAGAGCTAACACCTACCAGTGTCCCCCTGGGATATCGGGGGTGCTCTGTTCCCAGGGGTGCTCTGTTCCCGGGGGTGCTCTGTTCCCGGGGGTGCTCTGTTCCCAGCGGTGCCTTGTGCCGCTGTCCCCTGCCTCCCCTCCTGCCTGCAGCACGTTGTTCGGCCCTGGCAGCGGCGGAGCCTGGGTACAAGGCTCAGGATTGTGTGGTACAAGGGCTCTTTCTCCCCTCTTCTCCCCTCCTCAGGCTCCTCAAAGCAGAGGGGCTGTGGCAGGGAGCCTGTCGGGCCCTGTTGCATCCCGGGACTCGCTGTCCCCTGGGAATGGAGCCGTTCACTGCCCCCGAGTGGGCACCTCTGTGCCAMCTCTCCGGTGGCCAAAAATAAAACCAGCAGAGGCAAGTTTGGCCCAGCACCCTGCTGGGTGCACAGGGYTGTCCCCGTGTGTCCCAGTGAGGTTTGAGACCCGCCCTGGACCTGCTGCGTCCAAGGCAAACAAGAGGGAGGGGTCGCAGCACTCCCCTATAGCGCTGCCTTTGTTCCCTGTTTGCTCTTGGCATGGGGCAGCCACCGGGGTGGCAGTGCCAGGACAATCCCCCATTGTCCTCGGTGCCACCGCGCAACCTTGCTCCCAGTGGGGAGGGGACAACTGGCCAGGACCCCAGAGCTCTCTTGTGCTTTGGGGGAGGAGATAAGCGCTGTGGGATTCRTGGAGGGAGCGTGGGTTTGGTGTGGGTGCCTTTCTGGCATTCAGGGCAGAAACACTGTGCCCGGTGCGATGTGCCCTGGGCAGTGGGGAGCCAGAGCCCGTGTCTTGGGGAAGGGGAGCGGCTTCCCTGTGCACCGTGTTTCACAGCCAGGGCAGCAGCTTGTCCCAGCTTAGCCGGAGCCAGGTGCTGCTGGTGCAAGCCCACCTGGCTGCCTGTCCCCAAAGCAGGCAGGAGAGCAGCTGGCCAGACCTGCAAAGCCAGCCCTCCGGGAAACTGAGCCAGCACTCCTGCACGCCASAGCCCCGACGTGCAGACGGAGCAGGTGCCCATGGCCTCTCTGCTGGAAAAATCCAGCATTTAGGCACTCCAGGCAGCACACTGGCGTGTCCTCGCTTTCCCTGCCCACACACAGGTCCTGGAGGACCAAACCTATTACACAAGTGCTGTCATTTGCGGAACTAACACGGCTCTGTCCTGTAAGCACATCTGCCTGCATAAAGGGGCTGCTGCGGGGTGCCAGATGAGAGGACAAGGGCAGCTCAAGGTGCCACCTGGAAGCCCGAGGTGTTCGGGGTGTGTGCTGGCTCCTACTGTGCCGTGCCAAACAGGGCCACGTTGCTGGACCTTCCCTGGSGTTTGCTCTGCGGAGGTGCTGGGTTCCCCTCCACCTTCGATGGCACAATAAAGCTGCAGGCAGCTGGCGTGGCTGGGCTGTGGTGGCAGTGGGGAGCCCATTAGCAGCTTGTTCGCCAGGTCCCACTGGCATTACGCTACATCACGCTCTATTTCCGTCTGTTTGTCACGGGTCAGCATGGCTGGCTTGCCTCAGCTCCTCACGGCCCCAGAGCCCCACGCTGCCACCCTCCCTGGGCACCCTTGGGTGGGCTCCTGTGCGGCTGCTTAGAGAGCTCTCAGGGAAYCTGCTGGGTTTGGCTCTCCAGCACTGCAATGGATCATTTCTAGGTTTTCCTTCAACCTGTTTCCCTCCTCCTGCCGGGCACCTTTCTGCCACTCGTGCTTCTGAGCTGTAGGCTCCAAGCCATCCTTGTCCTGGCAGTCGTGTCCCACCTCACCTCTTTTCTCCATAGGTTTACTCGAGTGCTGTGCCAGATGCCTCATCGGGGCACCCTTTGCCTCCCTGGTTGCCACTGGCCTGTGCTTCTTTGGGGTAGCACTGTTTTGTGGCTGTGGGCACGAAGCCCTCACAGGCACTGAGCAGCTCATCGAGACCTAYTTCTCCAAAAACTACCAGGACTATGAGTTTCTCATCGATGTGTAAGTACCTGCTGCAGCGCATCCCCCTCGCGCCACAGCCCCTTACAGCTTCATCCTTCTCTGCCAGCCTGAGGTGTCCATCTGGGCTGGCCAGGGCCCAGCCCTCACTCAGGCACCAGGGACACCCCAAGCTGCCTTTACCCATGGCTCCATGGCAGGGTCCAAGTGGCCACTTGTTTTCATTTCACACCAGTTTTTATCTGACCCTCGCTAGGTGTCCTGGGTAGAGCTGGACCTCTGCACCAAGTAGGTATGGAGGGTGTGGGAAGGTCGGCGGCAGCCTTGCTCACCACAGCTTTGCCTCAGCTTGCTCTTGTTGTGGCTTCACTCTCTGTTTTGGTCCCCTTGGGCAGCGTGGGGAGGGAAAGGGGCAGTGGCCAGGCTGCCACATGCAGGACTGAGATCCCCAGCACCGCCCTGGCACCTGAGCATCCCTGCCGACTCCTCTCYTCCACAGCATCCATGGTTTTCAGTACTTCATCTATGGCACAGCTGCCTTCTTCTTCCTCTATGGATCCCTGCTGTTGGCCGAAGGCTTCTACACCACCGGCGCCGTCCGGCAAATCTTTGGGGACTACAGGACCACCATCTTCGGCAAGGGCCTCAGCGCAACGGTAACTGGGGGCCCGAAAGGGAGGGGAGCGCGAGGCCCCCAGCGAGCTCACTCGTGGCAGCGGGTGTGTCATTGTTTGGGAAAGTGGCTAGGACATCCTGACAAGGTGATCTTAACCGGGGTTTGGCACCCCTGCGCGCGCCCCAGCGGGTTCACCACGCCCGGAGTGGCCAAAGGGCAGGAGACTGCGGCCGTCCGGGTTTTGGGATATCCCAAAGGGAAGCGCAGCCTGGCCGCCTTCCCCCAGGCCTGCCATGGTCCTTGGGGACCAAAGCAGCCCAAATGGCCACATTTAACAAAACTGCTTCGTGTTTAAACCTTGGCAGGGAGAATCACAAGCATGCTTGCAGTGCCGACAGCTCAAAGCTCTGTGGCACCCGATACCCCGTGGGTCATCCTCTCTGCTCTGCTTGGGAACCATGACAGAGTGCTAGCAAAGGGATCCTGTGGCCTGGGGACGCAGAGGGGCAYGGCTGTGGTTCCCTCGGGGGCTGGTTGGGGTGGCACCGTGGAGGGAGGGCAGGAGAGCCACACTGACACGCCAAGGCAGCTTTTGCAGCTGCCCTACCAGAGATCAAACCCTGCWTGGCCGTGGGCACGGTTATCCCCCCCTGAACATGGCAGTGTCCTGCTGCTGCCGGTCACCCCCATGCGCCCGCAGCCGGCCGTGAATCCGGACTGGCCCTGGGAGCTGCAGGAGCCCCCGGCTCCCCTGCTGCCCTGTGCTGCTGCCTGGGGACACGCGGGCTCTGGCAGGCGGTGCAGAGCTGGGTGCAGGCAGCGTCACAGTCCCCACCTGCCCCACACCCTCCCCTGCCTGGGGAACCTCGCGCTCCCCGGTCCGTGGCCTCGGCCGCTCGGTAACCACGGCTCTGCCCCGGTCTGTCCTGCCCCTTGCAGTTTGTGGGCATTACCTACGTCCTGACCATCATCTGGCTCCTGGTGTTCGCCTGCTCTGCAGTGCCTGTCTACATCTATTTTAACACTTGGACCACCTGCCAGTCCATTGGCAACCCCACCAAGACCTCGGCCAGCATTGGCACCCTGTGTGCGGATGCCAGGATGTATGGTGAGTGCCAGCTTCACCTCCCAGGAGCCAGGGCTTGGGGCAGGAGAGAGGGAATGGAGGGCAGGGCCCAGGCACATTAGGCTGGGATAAATCAAGACAAGTTCTGAAGAGCCCCAAAATGCTGRGGGGTGTGCCACACACAGCTGCAGGAAGCTGTCAGCCACACCCAGCTCACCTGGCTCCCACATCTCCTCCACAGGTGTCCTGCCCTGGAACGCTTTCCCTGGCAAGGTCTGTGGCTCCAACCTGCTCTCCATCTGCAAGACCAGTGAGGTAAGCACCTTCTGCCACCCCACATGTGCTCCTTTCAGTGGGTCACMTTGGCACTGGCTCACTGGGAGCTCATTCCCCCTCTTCCCTTGCAGTTCCAGATGACTTTCCACCTCTTCATCGCAGCCTTTGTGGGGGCAGCTGCCACGCTGGTCTCACTGGTGAGTCAGTGCTCCCCCTGCCCAGCCGTTCTTCTCCGCCTGGCAAAGATGTGGGGGAAAAGGACAGCGAAGGTGGTGGGCATGGATGGGACAGAGCCTGTGCTCGTGTCATTTTCTGGCACGTAAGTGCAGATGGTGAATCCAGGCCGTAAGGTAGAGGTGGCTGCAGGAGGGGATCTGGAGAGGCTTTAGCAGACCACCAGGGAGAGGTCCTGGTGCCAAGGCACCGAGTCCCTGCCTTTCCCCAGCTCTCCTCTTGCTTTACACCAGCCACACTGCGGTGTCCCGATGGCACAGTGGGGCCGTGGGGCTCTGCAGGGCACTGCTTTGTTGGGGTTTGGGGCTGGGGGTGYCCCCTCGCTCACTCTCTTCCCACCCACAGGTCACCTTCATCATCGCCGCCACCTACAACTTTGCAGTCCTCAGGCTGATGGGCCGAGGCACCAAGTTCTAGCCCGCGCGGCGGAGCCCAGCCAGACCAAACACCCTTCTTTTGTCTAACCCCGAGGCCTTAACACTGCAGCCACCYGACACCAGGTCTCCTGCGTTAACTCTGCCTTCGCTGATGACTCCCCTCCTCTTCGTCCCTCGCATCCATTGTGCTGAGCGTGACCAGGAAGGAGAGCTTCCCACCAATGGACACCTCTTCATGCACTTTTCTCTCGTCGCTCATCCGTAATCGGTTCGCTCTAGAGCCAAGCCCATCAAAACCAGCCAGAGAAGAGGAGGGACCTATTCCAGTGTCCCAATGTCACCTAGGGATGAGCAAAGGCCTTCAAGCTCCTGGGAGGAAGAAATCCATGTAGGTTGCTCCGTGRGTAGCAAGAGGCTACCTAGAGAGAAAAGGAAGTTATCCCAGTCCTGGTACCATTGCTATAGACTCTCCTGGAGCTGTCTGCTGTCACCACCCATGGATGGAGAATAAGAGAAGGATTTTTTTCCCTTAGCAGAGAAAGATGATTTTAACCTAAATCGCCTGCTGCAGCAAAGGCAAAGGGAGCTCAGGGCAAGGATCTTCCCAGTGTGGAGAAGAGAGTGCTGACCCCAATGCCGATAAAGCCCTAACCCAGCTGCCCCTATTAAAGCCTAAAGGAGTTTGGTGTCTCTGTAGACAAGGGGGACTCTTGGCTTTACCTTCCAGGCAGCAGAGAGGCAGCAAATAGGTTTGACTGAGGAGGGGACATCTCTGCACCAAGCCCTGGGAGTGTAAAGCCAGAGCCATCCCTCCCTAGGCAGGGATAACCCTCGGGACCGCGTGCCTTCGCCTGCCCTGCCAGTGCCCTTCACAATGGTGCTCTTCTCTGGGGTGACGTCTGCTTCTCTAACCACCACTGCGCCGGAGAGCTCGGCTCGCTTCTCACCCGTGTCAATGTAACTGCCCCTCGTTCTGACCCCCTCAGCCCCTCACTTTTCTTCCTGCAAGTCAGGACAACTGTCTTGTGTCTGCCAGGGTGGGAGGGACTGGCAGCATCTCGCTTCCAGGTGAAACC
This sequence comes from Malurus melanocephalus, assembly GCF_030028575.1. Lineage (NCBI taxonomy): Eukaryota > Metazoa > Chordata > Aves > Passeriformes > Maluridae > Malurus > Malurus melanocephalus. The sequence continues at coordinate 146,697 of NW_026623406.1, read as the reverse complement.
CATGAAGGAATTGAGGAGGGAAGGGAAGGAAAGGTGGCGGTTTGGGGGTCACAGGGTGCAAACACAGCCCATCTCTGCAATCCAGATCCTTTCTGGTGCCGGTCTTTTCCCATGGAAAGGGGTAGGGGGGCAAGGGGTTGGGTGGAGACCTCTCCTCCATGACTGTTCTCCAGCTGGAGGAAAACCCTCTGGCTGGGTAAGCATGGGTCCAGCCAGACCTGCAGAAGTGCTGTTTCCAGTCCTCCCCGACAGCCAGTGATTTGTTTTGCTCTCCTCTGCCTCTCTCCTTAATGCTAATCTTTGTGTTTATTTATTGGAGAAACTACTTTCAGTGGCAGACTGTAGCTTCATCTTGCATGGATTTCTTTTAATTTTTTTTKGTGTCTGTACTATTGTTATATATATATTTTGAAGTGCTGGTTTCAGCAGGGGCAAGGATAAGGAGGYAGATCTGCTGAGCAGTGCATTTGAAGGATCCTTGCCGCCGGGAATGCTGAAATAGGTTGGCCAGGCTACCAACGCACACGGGATGGGGAGGGGGGAGATGCCAGGAGGGGTGGCAGGGTGGGGAGGAACCAGTCAAGATCTGGAAATTCACATCAGTGCTATCTCTCTTGGGGGTTTTCTGGGGTTTTTTTTGGTATCCATTTAACAAAAAATAACCAGGTCCTCCTTCCCACCCTTGTCCCCAGATCCCACACACGCGCACACACACACACACACACGCAAAAAGAGTTAATCAACTGAAAGTGTTTCCTTCATTTCTGATCTAGAATTTCAACTTTTTAACCAGCAATAAAAAGGAGCAAGTTTTTAGACTTATCTTACAAGGTGTATTTTATAAAAATTAAAGAAAATACATTAAAATTAAGAACATTCTGAACAAGATGTACGTCTGCCTGTCCATTTGTTGTGCTGGCTTTCCTAACCCCCCCACCCCACTCCAGATTTAAAAAAAAAAACAACAAAAAAACAGGGAAGGGGAGGAGAAGGTCTCAGGGGAGCAGCACTTGCTGTCCCATGTGTGGGCCAGCAGCCCCTGCAGGACTCTGCCCACTCCAGCCACRAGATTCATAACTAACTTCAGAAGCATTGTTCCCAGCTGGGGGGCCCTTAAAACCTCTGYTTCTCCTCCAGCCACCCTGAGGAAAGCCAGGGTCTTGTAGCAGCTGTGTTTGGTGGTGCTGCTGCCCTTTAACACTCAGCCCACGTGGTGACAGCCTSTGTCTGCTCATGTGGCAGCCACAGCACAACCACAACAAAACTAACAAATCTAACAGGACAGCTCCAGCCAAGCTGGCTGGCCTCCACTAGGCAGCACGTGTGGGATGAACATGTCCASAGCCATACAGGGTGAGTGATTCTCTCACTTGCAGAGAGCTCTGTGTGGAATAGGATGCTCCTGTTTAAGCAGGAGGACAGACTGGATTGTCTCAGAGCACTACATGTCCTGTCTCTGGCTCTGTGGTGGCCACATGCCATTTGCTGCAGGATTGTTAGCAGTGTGCACRGTGCTGGTGCATGGGAGGGCATTGGCTGCCGCCTTTTCTGTCCGAGAAACTCTTAGAAGCATCTTTCTACAGCAACTGCTCAACAAATATTGATTCAAATGTTGCTTTTCTTGGAAATTCTCCCCAGGAGCTGTGCTCAGGGAGCTCCAGGGAGTGAGGCCACAAAGGGATGCTCCCAGCCCCACATCAGACCCCAGGACTGCTGYTTGCAGCAAGTCTGTCCAAAAAGAGATTTCAGAAACAGCCACATGCCCAGGAATGGCTGGGTGAGACCTTCACTGCACTTCCTAAATGTGACTCTAGCCCAAATCCCACTCCCCTCTCTCTTCCCTGGTTTCAGGTCCCTCCAAACAGGCAGCAAAGTTTCCCRTGCAGCCTGGCCCGGGGAGGTTTAGCTCATGCATTGCTGCTGCCCCAGCTCAGTGGCACAGCTCAGCCTTGCCCTGGCTGACAGAAACCCATGGGGCTGCAGCMAGCATCAATGGGGCCCTTTGTTCCCTGCGTTCCCAGATGCCATCACCCTCCTCTCCCCACGTTGAAAGGGCTCTGTGTGTGCACAATCAGCCGCTGGGYAGAGCGAGCTGGGGAACAAAACACCATCTCTTTCCCCTGGCAGAGACTGGTGCCCCCCCGGCCCGGGTGAGGGCTGGGGACAGCAAGTGCGAGGTGGTGTGTGAGAGCAGCGAGCGGTGCTGGACCATCCTAGGGCCAGAGGACACGTGTAGCCACATGCAGCCTCATCAGGTGTGCCCTTGGCCACGTCCTGCTATCACCCCATCTGGGGACATGGGACCTGCCCTCACASCTCCTTTCCTGGGCACTCAGTGCCCTCTAGGAGCTGGCTGAGAAAGGACAGGGAATAAGCTCTGCCTCACACCAAACCACATCTCTGTAAACTGCCCCATCACGAGAGCCTCCAGGAGGGGAGCCAGTGCAATCACATTTTCCTTTGTCTAGCAGCTGAAAATGTGGCTGCACTTTCCTCCCACAAAGGCTGGACCAGAGAAAGGGACCCTGGAGCAGGTCCCATGGGCTGCCTTGCTGCAAAGAAGGCAAGGTGACTCTCGTCCCTCCGTCCTGTGCCCTGCCACCCCAGGAGACGGCCCTGTCTGGGGAGGGTAAAAGAGAGAGCAGGGCATGGCGGCACCCAGGGGTGTTGGTGATGACCAGGGGTCTCCATCCCTCCGCTCAGGCGGCCCCCAATGGCAAAGGGCCGCCGGGCTGATGCTGYTCCCGGCCGCCTCCGCATCCCCGAGTCCCCGGGTGCGCATCTCCGGTCCTGCGGCTCCTCCCCGCGGCCATCGGACGCAGCGGCGGCTGCTCGGGCAGCGAGGCAAGGCGGAGATGAGCCCCGGCTCCCCTGCCTGGCTCCTGCCCGGCCCCGGCTGACCGTGCTCCCCGGAGACCCCTCCCCTGAGCCTTCGGACCACAGAGAGYCCACAAACATCACCAATAGCTCACTTCTCGTAGCACGGATTCGGGCTCAGCCCTGGAAAGGCTACGTAGGATGATGATGTGCTGGTTTCAGCTAGGGCAGTTTTCTTCCCAGTGGCTACAGGGCTTTGTTTTGGATAAACCGTGCTCGGCAAGCAGCCTTTCCTGCCAGGGCTGTGGCATGGTACTGGCACCTACCTGCCCTGGGGAAGTCCTCACCTGCCACCACTCRGCTATCCARCTGCTTTCTCTTCCTCYRCACTGTCCAGCTCTGCCTGGGAGARGTCTGAAGATGAGGAGGGAATAAGTAAGTCAATAAAAAGTCACAGAATCATAGAATGGCCTGGGTTCAAACAGACCTTAACAATCATCCAGTTTTCAACCCCAGGCCATGGGCAGGGACACCTTCCACTAGACCAGGTTGCTCAGAGCTCCATCCAGCCTGGACTTGGACACTTTCAGGGATGTGGCATCCACAACTTCTCCAAGCAACCTGTGCCATGAGTCTTGTATCTGCATGTGACCGTGTGCATCAGCCCCCAGAGAATCCCAGRAAGCCAAAAGAGCTGCTGCACCAGCCATGCAAGCACTGGGGCTGAGGGATAKCTCTACTTTTGCACAAGCAGTCACCTCAGCTGGAAATCCACCATTTCACAGATTAGCCCTATCTCCCTGTCAAGGGGCTCTGACTCACCTGAGGCCTTCAAATCACCACTGAGGGAGCTGCCACCATTTCCCACCTGGGCAGTGGGGAGTGCTCCTCAGTCCAGAGCAGAGCATGAGTGTCCCAGCATCAGGGCTGCCCCAATCCCCTGTTGGGAATTGGAGCCTGGTGTGGGGTTCAGAGGCTCCTAAAAGGGCATTTTGAACTCTTCATTCTTTCTGCTCATCCTCAAGCACACAYGAGAATATGCTGTACCCAGAGATTGTGTTCCCATGAATCTCCTCACAGTTCATTGCTTTGCAGAGCAGCCCCAGGCATGAGGAGGAGCTGCACTCAGGGAACATCCCTGGTTATGTAGAGCAGCCCCAGGGCATGTGCAGCCAGCCACTGGGGCTCCTCAGTGAGTGGCTCTTGAGGAGAATTCAGTTTCCTCAACCCACCAAGCAGCTGCATGGCCTTGCAGGGATACCACCTGGCCCAGAGCAGCAGAATCCTCAAGAGGGCTGCGGGAGAGATGATGAATTGGATCAGGAGCTTCCTCACCCCTCCTCCTCCTCTGCAAACACACTGGGATAAGCTACAGCATCTGTTCCCCACAGAAGCAGCTCTTTGCTTTCCTATGGAAATACTCCTTTGCCCTCCATCCTCAACTCAACCCATGAGAAAACTCACTGAGCCCTCTGCCACAGCTCACAGCGAGAAAGTGGGGAATGAGGGAATACCCTCACTATGGCTCCTGYCTCTGCCTGCGCTTCCCAACAAACACCTCACACAAGGGGATTCAGCAGTGCTGGTGCTTTCAAACAGACCTCACTGATGAGAGGCAGCCTCACCCACACCCCACAATGCTCCCAGGCCAGAGCCATCTCCCACCAGGGTCATTTTGCAACTGTGCTTTCAGCTGCCTTTTGAAATGGCTGAAACAAGATGCTGGAGGTCCCCAGATACTCCAGCCCACATTCGAAATCCATGGTTTCCAAGGACTTTGAACCCTACACTGCCTCCTGGAATCATGGATAAGGCAAGCAGACCTGGGAGGAAAACAAACTAAAAAGTTCTGCCAAAAGAAACAGCAGGCATAGGCTSTGCAAACACAGAGAAAGCCTCCCAAATAAGCAGCCATCCTGGCAGAACAGCAAAACACAACAGTCCCCATATGCTGATTTCCTTCTCAGTATCCTATGGAAATCGTGCCTGGTTACAACCCCCTTGGAGCCTGAGGAACCAGATCCAAGATCACCGGAAGAATTCACAAGAAGGTACCGGACTCACTGCTGAGAGCCCAGGCTGAGAATTTAAGATGTAGTGACAGAAGGAAGCAATGTGGAAGATTTCTGTTATGAAACGTTTTTGATACGCTCTTAAAAAAGACAAAACTGGATTCAGSTATTGAGCTCTGTTCTTTCAGCTCCTGATCCAGGTAGGTACACAGGAATAACTGACCCTCTGATTCCTTTGTGACTTCTCTGCCAGATGCTGTAACTAAACAGTTCTCAGAWGAACAGAAACTGACTTGAACAGCCAAGAAGGCAGCCACTTTCTGAATTCACTTGAATACATCCATGTTTTATTTGCTTAAATAAAGGTAGAATCCTGGTTTTACAATTCCAGTTCTGTAGCAATAGCAACAACCGCAGCAGCACGAGTGGACACAGAGAAGGGATGGCTGTTGGCACCAAACTTGCAACAGAGKTCAAAATCCTGGCTCCTTTGGGAATTGTGCGTTTCATTTAAAATAAATTAAACAATATATTATACTATAACTTTTTTTTTTTTAAAAAAACACATAAGCCTAATGTAATAGGGGGTTTTAATATAACAAAAGTCAATGATCCAGTGTCTGTTAGAAATAAAAGGTGCTGTGTAACACGTGCACAAGGCTCTTGAGYTTTAGCTACCACCATTGACATACACAGGGTGCTGTAAACAGAGCTGCACGTGTGCCTCCTGCAGTCTGGCTTGCTGAATCTCTGCCCTCTTCCATAGGAGGAGCCAGTACTCACACAGATCCCAGGAGATTCATGGGGAAGTGGCAGTTTCACCTGCAGTGAGCTCCCTCAGCAGTTCCCCTAGCAGGGCTGGCCAGCACATGAGGGCTTGAATCTATTGCGACCCCGAGCCCCTGTGCAAACCAGCTCCAGGGAATGAAACTGGAACCACAGGTCACAGAGTCTGGGATCTTGAATGAAGTATCAACCAGTGTTAATGGAGAAAAATATGGAGGCCTCAGGAGGTCAGATATAGGTAAATAAATAGTAACAAAAACATCCTATAAAAATCTCTTGCACCTACAGAGACAGAACCTTCTCCTTAAGGGAGCTCTTTTTCCAGAGACTGCAACAGCTGCCAGATAGCATTCACTCCCCGTGAATACAATTGTTTAGAAATCAGATTCCCCTAAAGCCTTAATATTCCAGTCCCTTCCACACATGGCTGCCCTAAAGAGAAGGGCAAGATCTCCCTGGGTTACCCCAGAGGGAATGGGGGCATGTTCATGCTCTGCATGCTAAGAGACTATACCATGATAGGGACAAGCTGCCAGCACAGGGCAGAGACTGTCTTGGCTCTAAAGCATAGTTTAAGGGAAATTACTTGATTTGAGCTACAAAATTTACCATCCAGCAGCTGATGGGAATCACAGCCAGCAGCCAGTGGGTACGTGCTTGGGGCAGGCTCCTACGTGCCTGTGGGCAGTCACAGCTTTGGCCAAACGCTTGCACAGAAGGTTGCAGGGCACGAGGTTTGAATGGTAAGGACAGCAGTCAGAAAGCTCATCTCTGCTACACAGACAGCTTGGTACTAACACCTAGCAGGGGGCAGTGGATGGGAGCAAAGCCTGGCATCCCTTCTAGAACATTCCTTGGGCCCCCATCCCCACCTTGAAAAGAGGTGGGACCAGTGCAGCTCTCTGCCCACTGGACTGAACACAGCAGTTAGTTAACTGAGCAGAGTTGACCAGCCTCTCACAGATAAAACATCCTGAATTTCCCATGAGGGATAAAGGGTCAGGACGATGGCATGGGTTAACTGTACTCAGCAGCACTGTGCCTGATACAAGTGAGTGATTCCATGCTGGGAACATTCATGCTACAGCAACCAAAGACACGGATCTGTCAGCTAATGAGGCACAGTGGTCACTGGTGCCAGACAGCAAGTGGGTTTAACGCCTGACCACGCAGAATCCCCCAGCCACCTGCACRCCTAGCAGACAGCCCACCCACCTGCCATCTGGTCTTCTAGAGCACATCACCTGAACACAGTGATTACTTGTGACAGAAACCAGCTGAAGTTTCACACTCCAGATCTCCTGAGTAACCCTTCGACATGACCCAGCGAGCGTCCACATTGGTGTTTTTCACCCAGGGATTCAAGGCTGAGCCTCCAYAAGAGACAAGGAAACATATATTAAACAACAAGCAGACAGTCTCTCCAAAAAATAACACTCACACAAGACAAAGTTAGAGGTGAGGAAAAACAGACCAGAAATAGGCAGCTATGGAGAAACAATGCTGTCACATTCAAACACAGGCCAGTCTCTCCTTCATATGTTGCTTCAGGTCAGAGCTCTAACGATCCTCATCACAATTCAGTCTCAGGACACAATGCACTTATTCTGAAACAACAGATACACACATCCCAGCCACTCCAGTACTTGGCTTTCTCACAGTCACAYGGGCCAGTCTTTATGACAGGTTTTGTTCAATATGCTGAGTGGGATTTCCTTTGGCAGTATGGTCATGAGTGGGTCTAGTATTTCTTTTTAGTTCAGGACTGAAATACTTCAGTGTCTAGGGTGCTCTCAGCTTTGCTCTGCAGACAGTTCTTGGTACAGAACAGATTCCTATTGTCTTTTGCGAATTTAAAGGACTTTAACCCAGCCCTTTAAACTCCTGCTAGAACAGGCAGAGATGGAAGCAAGACTACGCTCACATGCTCTGTTAACAGCTCCCTCCTGCAGATACATGCTCTGTGCCTGAAAATTCCAGGCAGGATTCAGATGGTGAGGCTGCAGCTCCCCAGTGAGCACACCACCTCTTGTCCTTGTGGCACTCTCCTCAGAGTGCCCCAGGGCTGCCCAGGTGTGTTCCGATCCAGCCTCTAGCTCGAGCRGTGTTCCCGAAGCAGCAGCCACTCTCAGCAACAGGAAGACCCTGATTTGGAGTTGGACTGCAGGTCAATGGTGTGGCCCAGCATGCAGTGCTCCAGCTGCTCCTCCACCGCCAGCACCTGTCGCACGGCYTCCTCAAAGGCCACTGTCACATTGGTGTCATCCTTGGCACTAGTCTCCAGGTAYGGATAGTTACCGTTTTCCATGCACCAGGTCTGGGCCTCCTCTGGGCTCACCTGTCTCTCCAGTTTGTCTATCTTGTTGCCCAGGACTACAAATGGGAAGTGTTCAGGGTCCTTCACATCAGCGTAATAGATAAACTCCTTCTGCCAGTTACTGAGGTTCTCAAAGCTCTGCCGGTCATCCACGCTGAAGGTCAGTAGGCAGCAGTCTGCTCCCCGGTAAAAGGGCGTCCGCAGGCTCTTGAACCTCTCCTGTCCTGCAGTGTCCCAAATCTGGAGGGTTACAAAACGCCCGTCCACCTCCAGGTCCCGGTTCAAGAACTCCACCCCAATTGTGTGGAATGCCTGAGAGTCAAACTTGTTGGTGACGTACCGATTCATGAGGGAGCTCTTCCCAACTCCACCATCTCCAAGGAGAATGACCTTTAGGAGCAAGGACTTCCCACTCATTGCAGCAGGACGGAGGGGCAGGGTATCAAGGCAAGGCAATCTGCAGGGTTCAGAAATAGCACAAAATACCCATTTGACTTGTGGGTACTGCAGAAAGACACACACGGATGAACAGAATATGGTATTTCCATCCCCATTTCTAAACAAGTTTTGTATACAGGAGGTGATCTCTCTTTTCAGAGAGATCTTATTATCCTACTCTATCTTATTAGAGAGATTAAAGCTGGAAACTAGACARGCTTTCTGGCACTCAAGTCCTCCAGCAGGTCCAAAATGGATGCAGCAGGTCACCCCTGTAAGTGCAAGGTGAAAATAACTGTTGAGACTTCAGGATAAACTACATCACTTTTTCTGAAAACTCTGTATCAGAAAGCTTGTCCACTTTTTCCAAACACATCATCATTACTTAAGTATCTCTCCAGGCCTCCATCCTCAGGCTATCACAGAAATAGCAAAATCACCAGGCCTTCCTTTCCACTGTACCATCTCCAGCTGAGTAATTTCTCCTCTCTGACTTGCTCCACTGGAAGGATGTAACAGATGCGCAGGTCTAATATCAATACAAGTCATTTKTCAAGCCAGTTCTTAATCACCCTGAGGATGCTGACTCACCTTGCCAGCGGAGCTGCGCGTGATCTCCACGGCTCGGAAGGGGTTTCCCAGGCACAGGGACCAGCTGCTCTTTGCTGGCAACGCCTGTCACAGCCCAGTTTGCTCGGGCTCGGCAGCAAGCTCACATTCCCACAACCCAGACACGGCAGGTTCCTCAGTCAGCATCCTCAAGGCCAAGTGCCAATGCATCCTCCCCCTCCCAGGGACACTCTGCAGGCAAACGTRAAGGCCTGACATGGAACAAGGATTTGTTTGGCTGTTGTACTGTACCTGCGTTGTCTCCAGGCTGTCCAGGGAACACCTTCCTCCAGTGCAACAGTCACTAAAAAACAAACATCAGTCATCAGGGCTGCCAGAGCTGCTCACGTTGTCTTTAAATTTGTGATACTGATGCAGGGTGGAAGAACAACAGCAGAGCTCTAGGAAGCTGCATGGCTGGAGTACTGATGGCTGGAGTAAAACAGCAAAAGCAAAACACTGAGGAGTTTCCCTTGCCCTGAGTGAAATGGAACACAGCCCATTTCTGGCCAGGGCAGAGCCAAATAAGAATGGAACAAATTGAAGAAGCTCTGACATGAGTGCACAGGCTGTGCACCCTCTGTCTCCCCTTAGTCCAGGGAATGACAATAACTATGATCTGCTTGCCCTGCCTACTCACACACTCTGGAATCTAATTTGAGGATTGAACATGTACCTGAATCTGCTAACYAGGAGTATCAACCAGCTGACAAGAGCCTGGTAGGAAAAGAGACAGAGCTTGCTTACACCTGTTACCAACATTCCTGGGAAGGGTGTGGATGAGTAGTGCTGCTTAGTGATGACACCTCCAACCCATTGAAGGAGGACTGTGTGGCACTGCTCAGATCAGCACTCCTACTCCTTCCAGGCCAAACCCTGCTTTCTTCATTAATCTCGGGGGTCCCTATTCAACCTTGATTCTGCTCTTTTTGCAGCTCTTTCAAACAGTGCTTAACACAAAGCCAAAAGCAGAAACTTCAGCTTTAATTGAGTTTCGGCACTTTCTGCACAAAAAGCTCACAAATTTCACTTCCCTGCACCGAAACACCTCAAAGGAAGCACAGCTGAGCTAACCTGATGGGCTATTTGAGGAGCAGCGTGTGACCCAGTAGTTCTAAAGCAAAGACCAAAATGCAAATATCACAAGAAACAAACAGGAACTGTAGCACAGTTCCCCATSGCCGATGGCATAGAGGAACTCCCCCCTGCCCCTTTAGCAGATGAGCTGTTCAACACCCTGTTCCTTTTCCAAGCCTTGCTGAGGGATGTTTAAGACAGCCGCTGTCACCAAAGACCCTCCTGGCACAGGCCATCAGCCCCGAGCAGAGTTTCTGTTTAGAAATGGTCTGTTAGCAAGTGACTCGTTTTAAAAATGACCAATAGGTTATGTCAGGTTGCCCCAGAGCCTGCAGGTCAGCACGCTGCTAGCAGCCGTGACACAGCCGTGACATCGCTGGCGCCGCTGGGAGCAATTCCGGCGGCTGAACCCCACTGCAGCAGGGCCGAGCCGCTCTCGCAGGTACCTGTGTGCAGGTACCAACAGCGGGGAGGGCGAGCCGGGCCCGACTTCCCYCCGCTCCCCCGGCCCCGGCTCGGCGGAGGCGAGACCCTCCGGCGGGTCCCCTCCGGCCCCACGGGAGCGACCAGGGAGGTGCCCGCGGCCGAGGAGCGGCACCCGCGAGGGGGCCCTCGGCAGGGGCCGGGGTGAAGGGGYGGCTCTCCAGTCCCCACTCCGCGATGCCCACGCCGGGGGCGGCGG